>NC_090212.1:7132500-7732500 GCF_033026475.1 Channa argus
TAAAACTGCAGGTGACATACAGGCCTGTGGTAAATATTTCACTAGACTGGCAGAATTAATCACAATTCCCAACATCCCACAAAGGCTCCATTGAGCTGAACGGGCTATATGGACAAACTGGAGCTGCGCCTGAGTCTCTATAAGGGAGAGAGAGGTTACTGACCTGATCCACCAAGCAATGCTGCACAGCTAAATCCGACATGTCAAGGAACACCCGTTCTCAGCAGACACACAGAGCTTTACGCACCACGGAGGAATGGCCCGCTGCAGTCTCTATGCGCATCTCATCAGGAAGCTCACTTGGCCCATTCAGGACGTTTTTGCACTGAGACTTATTTAGTGCCTCAAAAGTGTATGGAGCCAAAGCGGGGTATGTTAGAGCACGCAGGCTTATCACCCGTGTCATTCGGCTTTGCTTTTTGCTATGTGTGGCACAGTGACAAGGGGGGAGTCACAGTAGGTTTGGTGGCATGGGAGCGCACTGGGCTACAGACTGTGGCCAGTTGCTGGGGATGTATTATTTGATCAATAGAGCCGAGGGTTTCGGAAAGAAGAGGTAAATGTGCTCAGGCAAAGTGGACGTACTCCACTTGGAGAGCCTGTCGCTCTGTGTTTACCTGTTTACTTTCACAGGTAGTTCAAACAGGCCGCTTGCCTTTTCACTCTGACAGTGGCCCGCGTGCAGACTGGTTTAGCAGAGCTGGCTTAACGGGACGATCACCGGAAAACATTCACATATACCAGCAAATTTCCCCAGGAAGCTCGCAGGGTGAATTTATGTAATATTGTGCAACTTTTTATTGTAAAGTTTTTACAGTAGAACATTATTATTATTATTATTATTATTATTATTATTATTATTATTATTATTATTATTATTATTATTATTATTATTATTATTATTATAAGCTATTTTTCAGTGTTTATTTTTTAATTATTAAATCGTTGAAATAATTTCCAATTTTAACTAACTCAGAAAGTTGAAACATCGTTGTAAATATGTTTGGACACCACTGCCTTTCACTTTCTTTGGATAAATCATCCTCAATCCTCACTTAGGACTGTGTGCCTGCTGTGACGTGTGTGTGTGTGCGTGTGTGTGTGTGTGTGTGTGTGTGTGTGTTTGGGCGCGTGTTTGTGTTAGGGGTATTAAACCAGTAAGAAGATGTAGTAAAGACGGGCCTCAGAGCTGCAGATGCATCTGGATTTAAAGGACAATACAGGGTGTAGAGCTGCTTCTTTCCATCACTCGCTTATTTGAGTCCAGTTGACACTAAATCTTCAGATCTGACACTAAAAAGATAAAATGCACAGTTCACTTTAAGCACAAAAAGAATCATCTTTTGTGATCATTGCTGCTATAATTGTGCTATCACCAGTTTCACCAGTGCTCCCATTTTAATATTATAAGCAACAGAGCTGACTGGCTCATTATTAAAGCTCGTTACATTTTTTTTCTGATCCCAGCTTTGCAATCAAACGTACAGCAGGATGGATTCATCCAAAAACAATTAATTTTTCGGATGAACCCCCCAAAAACGGGCCCCGTCTGATTAATTATAATTCCCTGCTAAAAATTCATGCCCACGATTGTCCGCCAAATAAGTGAAGAAAGAGCTTTTTATATTCTTGATTAAATAAATCTTTCGATTGAATGCACAAATAAGAATGCCGCAGGAGAATCCATAATAATGTTGATCATTGCCTCCTTTTAATCGCTGAATTTCAGCGTGTTTGGACGCCTCAGGCAGGGACTTAGGCTTTGATAAAGGTAACCCCTCCTGCCTCAGGGTGCCCATGATAAATGTACAAAGTGACAAGACCGATTTCCCCCCTCTATGATTAAAAGCCTATATATAATATTCAGGTAAAGCCGGTCCGGTTTATTTATGGGGGCTAAGCCATGGCCCAGGGAGCCATGGCTTGGGGGTAGAAATCATTTTGGAGCCCGTTTGGTCTTTACAGAAATCGAACCACCTTTCCCTCCCAGGCAAAAAGTCTTTATTCGTTTCCTTTCCTCTAATGATTAAACATGTCACGGCGAGATTATAGCCGTGCGCCAGTGCCCCGAGGAGATGCCTCCATTTGTTAAACCACCAGTTTATTTGTAACGGTGAATTTCACGCCACTATGCCAATCGCCTTAATCGTTTTATGTGTAAGACGAATTGCTAAAAAGGGGTTTATTATTTTTTAATCACTTCCTATTTCAGTATCGCACTGACATTGGCAGGAAGGAGGGAGAAATGTCTCGAATCTCAGAGACTCCTTTAGATAAGTCAAAAGAGACAACAATTATTACAAAAACTTCTAAAACTATGATTTAATAGACCAAATAAACAAATATTTAACTAAATAATCTACTCTCTCCAAGAGAATCGGATCTGGTCAGCTCTAGATGGCACAAGTGCAGGCAACTTGTCCTCCTTGTTAGGCTGCTTGTGTGTGAGAGCAGTAATAACATTAACAGCTGTTGACATCTGTAGAGCTCTAGCGGTCTCTACCGGCACATTTAAGAAACAACAGGGGGTACTCACTGCGTGAACCCAATTAAAACAACCTGTAATAGCCTATAACGTTATGGGCATATGTAGCAGAGTCAGACTCATCGTATAATCTAAAGACTATTTGGTATTTTTGATACTTCAACTGAAGGCAAACACACATTATCTTCATTCATATCCATTATATACTAAGATGTCACAGATGTTCTTCTGTAAATTAGGCATGACTGGTGTAACTTTGTGACAGCACCATTTATGGAAGCCCTTGAGTATTATTTATCATGTGTTCCCTTTTTTTCGCCTGTTGGAAAATTGTGAAAACACCTTCACAGATTAAATACATTTTAGAAATTTTCCTTAGTTTGTTTCCAAGACATGTAAATGCAGACGATTATGTTACAGTGTTCAAACAAGCATGGGCTGCCTATGCGAGTGTGTAATGATAACTCAATACTGTAGACTAGTAGGCTACTGTAGACTACTGCGCAGGCCTCCACTCTGAATACCCATCATATCTTAGAGTTTAAAAAGCATTAAAATCAGCTCATTTTTCATTCAAGGACTAAGATGACTTAGCACTAATGCGGCTAATACATCAGAAAAAGGAAACAATCAGTGCCTCTTAGGCTGTAAAAACAGAAAATACTGTATGTAAACTAAGTGGAGCATCCACTGCGCTTACCTAGACTGGAGGGGGGCTGAATGTGTTGCCAGAGTTAAGACAGCGCGCAGAGTTAATGAAATATCTCCAAATGGGAGTCAGGAGTGCGTGCAGAGATAAGCCTGATGTGGTTTATATACCCAGAAAGCAAGTGCTCCTCTTCTCATATTGTCCAAGAGCGTTTGCATAGCTGGCCAAGTGGCTGTGCTCTTGCTGACTCGCAAACGTTGCATGGTGTTTGTTTTCCCTTGCTATGACGTGAGACAAAATATTGGCCATATGTTCATCGGCAATAAATTGGTCTTGAGCGCAAACACAGCTCGCTGCGGACGGTGCTTTTAACAGTTTTCTCTGTTTGGGATGTTTTGGGGACACGAAACTATCTGGTGTATGATGCAAGTGAACGATAATGTTACAACAGTGTGTAAAGACATAATTGTAGGCCTATGGGAGAGCTGCCCGTTGATCTTTATACTGCAACCTATTATTCCTCACACAGGGCGCACTAATAAATCGCTTGGTAACCAAGAAGCGACACTGGCCAAAGAGCAGATGTGGCATGTTATCCTCGCCACAGTTGCGTTTACATTAGATACCCTGATACAATGATTGATAACCAAGGTCACAGTAATTCCCAATGATTCGGGACCCGAGCATCTCCCATGAGGCAGACAACTAACAAATAATGTTTGCCACATAGATCCACGAGTCAACACCTCAAACACCAGCAGCAGCTTTAGCCGGAGATGAAGATATCATTATTAACGCGCAGGCAGAGGTAGGAAATAACTGTAATAAATCCCTAAATATCTGAACATAAAAACAACAATAACAATAACAATAATAATATTTTTTATTATAGTTTCCATTTTTAACCCATTTAACATAACACTATATGCAACATACATAGTAAGTAATTCAAACATGTACATATGTAAGGTAACAGGCATAACAGGTGTCTTGTTTTTCTTCAGCAGTGTGCACCAGTTGCACATGAATTTGCAACATTTTCCTGTATGGAAAACACCCTCTCCCACATCACAGATTGTGAGAGTATCTGGTGTAAAGATGATGAGAGGGAATGCTGATTGTTGAGGAAGAAAGCAATGGGAGGAAAACACCGGTTGTGCTATTATGACACCTTGAGGTGTGGATAACGTAAATGAAGACAATGATTTTATTGTGGGCAGCCCGGAATCTATGCATGATAATAATAGTTTTGCCTAGTAGTGCAGGAGCGACCATCAATCACTAGTGAATACATTACTGATGGGTTTTGTGCAGGGCCACTTTGCTGATGAAGGACAGAGATTATCCTCCCTACCATCACTGTGTTCAAAAGTATCACTAAGACGCTGAGAATACAAATAAATAAATTGGTCTCATACCTCGTTTGAAATTCCACATTAAGGCAAAGTAGTTAGTTAGACTTGGAATGTATTCATGAGGTTCGGACGAATGAGAAAAAGCTTTCCACTCAGCCGCTCTGTGAATACCCTTGTGCTGTTTGAGATTTGCTACAAGTGTTCTGGGTGCTAATACAAGACCTCCTGAAAAAGGATGGGTAAGATAGGCCCTGCCGGTCAAGCTATTATCAATCCCTGGCCTAAAGCTTGATGACTAAGATACTTCAGATGTAGTTAACGGCTGCATAAGGACACTGATGGCACAGCATTCTGAAATCAATCAGTTCAAGTTTTAATGTATCGACCACTCGAGGAAAACGAAAAGAGGGAGAGCTCCTCGACACACAAACGCCAGGAGGACTGGGTTGATTTTCACGGAAGGTACACTTTTTAAAAAAGTTTAATTAAACCTGAGGGCTCACTTGTACGGTTGGAACTCATACATGATGATAGCTAGTCCTATCACTTTGAAAGGCTTAACAATTTTTCTGCACAAATACATGCACTTAGCAAGGTTTAGCATTAGATCACAAAGTCCTCAGTGTTAAGGCGAGTGAATAGGTGTTTCAAGCCCTTCAAGAGATGTGAAGCAAAGTAGAGGAGATGAGTTGTTTTCCAACAAAGTGTCCAATTCTACACCGTGCTGAATATTACCATTTCTTAAATGACAACAGCGTATTGTTAATTTGAGGAGCTTTGGAGTGTAGGGTGATCGGCCTTAACATTTTTGCCCTGCTATGTTACTTACTGGAGGGGGAGAGAGCGGAGGGAACCAAAAGTGTGAAAGCGCTAAGCTGTGTGAAAGTGTTGGCTGAGTGAAACAAGTTCTTTCAGAACACTCATAAAATGTCTAGTATTTTCATCAAAACATCAGATTTATATAGGTTGCATCAAAGGATTTTGTGAGCATTACTTGAATAACGTTAGGCTTGACTACCTCATTTCCAGTGTGAAGTCTTTTGTGCAAGGCCTGTGCTTGGCCTTGGACAGCCATATTAGCTCTTTGTAAACCCTGGCTAAGGCTAAAAAATACAGTACTCAGGTAACACATACTGTAAGCATTTTAGCCCCTGTGGCATGTGGGGACAATCCGAATTCCCAAGTCAAGGTCATTTGTATGGAAATCTCTTAGCTTTGAATAACACAGAAGAGGTGACCCAATCCAAATTTTCACTGAACTATATGTCAACTGAGCCGAAAATCTTCAAAAAAGCCAGCTAATGTTAATGCCAGTCACTGATCTGAGAGCATAAATGAAAAAACTGGAAACATCTGTCAGCAAATTGTAAAGCAGGGATCAGATATACTGTATGGCTGTGAGCCTACCTCCTTAATCAATAGCTGGATGTGTAGAAGTATTCTTATATATCTGTAGCTGCATGTCTGTGCAATAAGCAAGAAGGTCACCTGACAGGGTCAGTGTCAGCACTGTGCACAATAGCTGTGTTTAGAGGTGAAAGCACAGTAGCGGTGTCAAATCACAGTTATAACCATCTCAACAATAACATGCTTTCTCAGCTGAAGAGGTTTTTAAAATGGGTGGGTAACCAAATCACGTAGTAAATAAAACCTAAAGCTGAAGAGTGGCACACCTGAAGATGAAAGGGCTGCAGCAGTCTCTTGCGACAGCTGACCAGTGTTAATCTGCAGACCTGAATTGGTTCAAGTGAATTTTTTAAGTGAACTTAAGAAATGTGTAGTTAGCTTGCTTTGGTCTTCCAAGATCTTTTTTTTTTTTTTTGTTGGAACAATAAATTGTAGCATGAGTCAAGGACAGATAATTGCAAGATGGGTAAGCTCGTCCTCACTTGGAGCTGCACAGAACAGCTTTGGAGCAGAGATTCAAAAGCTTTGCAAGGATATCTACTGTTACCTTCAACAGCAGGACCCTAGTGAAGGAAGAATATAACTTATTTGAATAGCAAATATTTGAATAGTACTGCATGGACAAAACATGTTGAATTACAGTAGAACATGTCTCAAGGACATTTATTCTTACCAATGTATCTTGCTGAAAAATACATAGTGAATGTACAGTAATAGCCCTGTGACAGACTCTATTCATGGAATCTCACAATAATGCTAGAAATATTAACAATAATTTAGTGGTATTAGTCCTTTCTTTTGCAGGCAGTTATGCCAATGTAAGAACACTCTTCAAACTGATAGACCAATTGAGACAAATGAGAAGCAGGACTTCTTACTTTACAGTAGGAACATCCAACGTTTGGCTGTTCAGTCACTTTAACTTAAGAACCTGCAGATTAACTGAATATCATATGGCCGCACACTTCAGTTCTGCTTTCCCTGCAAATCTGCTATCCACTTAGATGCAACACAGAAACGGAATTTAGAGACTTAAACATGCTGGCGTTGTTAAATAATCATCTGTCTAATAGCAGATTAAAGGCAGCTTTATTGTAATTGCAGTGAAATGTGAAAACAGTATATGAAGGATCACAATGTTGTCTGTTACAACACATGGCTGTTTTGTAATTAGAACAGTTATAAATTCATTGTACTCTTAAGTTTGGGAATTCATATCAGCCTAAGACCTTAATGTCTTTTGTCAATGTAAAACCATTCTTATAATTGAGCTGACAATGGGGATATATGCAACAAGATTAACAAAACCCAGGTGACAAAGTAAAACTAATTTCTGCTCCTAGGGGATCTTACCATATAACCCAGTGGTTGTTGTTGACTCACCAAAATAATGGCATTTAACACTGATGATAGTTACCTTTCTCCAACATACACTGCGGTGCCAACAAGTAGCAGTCTGAAGATTTTGCCTGCTTGGTCATACTTTCTTCATTGGATCCAAAGGTTTGTTTGTTTAGTTTGATGACTTTGAGCGCAACAATTCTTCAAGTACCAGAGCATTATACATGCATTACATTGAATTAAAGGTGATATAATAACCCTTAAAACAACTGGAAAAATATATATTTTGCACATTTATATTGATGTATTTATTTTATAAAAAGCTCTTCATATTCACAAGCTGTTAAAGAAAATTTAATTGGACTCACTTTGAATATAAGATACTTAATCATATTTGCATGTTCTGCTATCAAAGTACTGCTTAAATATAGTCATTTTTATGACAGTATTTTGAACTTAGACGCTCTTTTGTGAAAAAACAAGCCCACATTAATTTGCTTTTAGGTGACTTATCTTTTTGCTGTTTTTTAATGATCAATCGTCTTAAATATTTAGCTTTCATGAGGCTTGGTGACAAATGCTTGATGACAATCATCTCCCAAACATAATCTGAATCTCACAGAAGTTTGAGGTTACATTTTCAATAGCAGTGGTTCCACAATACTGAGAAGAAAAAACATTTTCTTTTCTTAAAATCACTGAAATCAGTACTTATATAAATAATTACATCATTGCGCACTGAAGGTGTGAGTATATGTGTCTGCAGTTGTAGATAAAACATGGTGCAGTGTGTAAATGGCTGCATGAGTTTCTGGATGTGTGGGTGTATTAGTGTCTACATTTGTGCAAGGAAAGTCTCTATTTGAGTACAGTGAGCATCCCATCAGGATATCTAACCTAAACAACACAATAGAGAGAAACAGAAGGGCTTAGGGACATGAAACACTCACCTTGAACCAGGCTGCTCCTTGCAGACACAAGGATTACCCATCTGCACATTTCTGAAGCCTTTTGATTAACAATGTGTCCAAAATGAAAGACGAAAAGGAGAAAACACAATTTAGTAATTTCAATGGGTTTCTGCAGATGGGTTGCCAACATATTTGGATAATTAACGTGTAGATATTTTCTTTATACTAGGCCCACGATGGCAATTAACATGTTTTGTGGAGAGGTGAAAACTTTTTTCGAGGCAGTGAAGATGGATGGAAATGCATTAGAGGAGGTCACAAAAATGGGCTTCTATTATTTGCACTAAAAGGATGCTTTTATAAGGTGATAGCAATTGAGGGGGAAAAAAAACCCAAGGGCAAATAAATAATAAAGACCTCATCTTTAATTGGCAATCTTTTTGGATCATATAAATACCACTCCAAATTTCCTATCCAGATTGCCATTGACTGCATGGCAAGTCTCTCTTGAACTAGAATTATGAACCGCAAAAGGAACCACAATGCCGACCAAGAAGGACAACTCTCTTAGCAAGGCAAAGGTTTACAAATTACCCACTCTCTCCTCACTATGATACTATTCAATTCGTTGAGAACAGTATTTGCCTAAAAACAGTTTACAATATCCAAACTGTAGTTTTAGAGAAACCTTCATTTTGGAAATTGAATGCATTGCCTGTCACCTGTTTCATTGCTTGAATATATTTACACCAAAACACAGAATTCAGCTGAAACAAGTTTAAGTGCATCCTGACTTCGAAAGTTGGTGATGTGAAAACTCAACACTAACTTAGAAATTCTAAATATCCAACTTTAACTTTAGAACTTCAAATGAAATATATTGTTAAGGGCAATTTTTTTTAGACTTTTACTTTCTTGGTAATAAAGCTTGGTAATATTTTGGTGATGTTTGTGTGAAAGCTCGGCCATTCACACCTAACCCTTTCTCTGTCGCCACCTAATGGTAGCAGTGTGTTATAATTCTGAGCTCTGGAGCCCAGCTGAGGAAAAGTGTGCACCAACACATCCTCCCTCTCTTTCAGGTAATTATGTCTTTTATCTAGGAGACACATACAGCTACTTTAACATTGGATATCCAGCCGTCCTAATGGCCCATTATTCAAATAAATGGGGGAAACACTGTAGGGTTGGTGACCCCCTCCGTGGGACAGGGCCCTCCATCCAGGCACACCTGCTGAGACAAGGTAACATTTATCACTGACACCTTCACAGGACAGAAACAAAATGGCAGGTGGGGTCAGCGGTAAGGAGCACGCCGGGCCAGTCATATTGCAAACATATCCATTTGGTACGGCTCTACTCTTGTGGTTGCCAGGCTACTGCCTAATATATGGCAACTGAGTGTGTGTCAGGAAAACAGAAGTAAGATGTTGACTTTGAGATAAGTGCCTCTTCAAATTAAACAGCACCATCACATTGCATTCAAAATAACATTTCCAAAGGTCAACTTTAAATGGTCCCCATTTGGCAAAAAAAAAATGTGTTCTTCAACTCACTAAATCATCAAATTTGCATACCAGTTACGTTAGTTAGAGGCATTTAATTATTTATGTTTTAATTACACAGAATGAAGGGGATAATATCACTGTACGGTAGTTTTGTGGTGTGTGTGCCCCAGTCATTGGAACACTCGGATGTCTCATTAAAGTATACAAAAAGATAATTATGTCCAGGCTCTGTCTAAACATTGCCATGGTGCTGCACTAGAGAATCATCGCTGAATTGAACACAGGAGAGGGTTAGACCTCTTATGATTAATGTGCTTGGTCACACACACTCAGGAGTGGTAAAGGCATGTCAACTCCCTCTCTCTCTGGCTCTCCTTTTAGAGTCAAGGGTCAGCAAAATTGTTTTCATGGTACTGATTGTCACATCCACCAGATTTATCATGCAGGGAGCTCACCTAACAGACTCCAGAGTGCAAGGCCTGCCAGATGACGTCCAGCTGGAGAAGACACACCCTCTTCCCCAAAAAGCCATGTCCACATCAGTGCATCCATTGGAAACTAACAAAAGGCATAGGTGGTTGTAGATGGTCAAAAGAATCCTATAGATAGGTATTGTATGCTTCTCTGAATTTGCAATGATTCGAGTATGTAGATACATGGGTGGGTTCAGTGTGGGTCAAGTCTCATTCAAACCAGATCTCCCACCAAACTCTCATCACCTGGAAAGTCCCTGCTGAATAGGCCTGCTGATGTCATTGGAGAGATGGTATTGATTGACCAAGGGGCAGTAAAGGCCAATGCAATTAAGAGACAAGAAAACATACAGCATTGAGGACTGTGTAAATAAAGGGAATCTGCAGTAGGTCCAGACAAAGGCCAGTTCTGGGCTCTTTCAGGAGCCCCTTGTTCACCGTTGGCCAGGGGTCTTCTCCAAGGGCTGAGGGTCTGTGTGGGAGGCCTGGGGGAGGTGGTGAAGAAGTGAGAGAGGCAGTGTGTGGGTGTCCAGAGGGATAAGGAAAGAGGTTGTTGCTAGGCTGTCTCTTAAGAGGTTGATGAGAGCTAAGCCCTCTCCGTGTCCGGGAACTATCAGGTGATCATGGATGATCTGTATCTCAAGGAGGGGGCTGTTGAGAGGTAGGAGCAGTATTTTTATAGGGCTCTGCCTGGTTTGCTTTTCTGTGCTTATAAACCATTTCCTTCCGCTTTCTGTTCCTCCTCTGTTGAGTTAGATTGAATGGTATCTATAACAAATTATCTATTTAGATTTTGGAAAACACACATGATTGGATATGTATGTATATATTTGACTTTTGGCTAGACAAACCATTTCGAGTGTTACAGCGTTGGCTATAGAGAGGTGGTTGTGTTCTGAAATGTTTAAAGTGACTGCAATGCATTTTTTCCAAGTTTTGTCTTTAAAAAAATAGGTTATCATCAAACCCTTTAAATCTTCAAAGTTGAAGAAATTTAGCAAACAACATTTAATGAACCTAAATTCATACCTGATGTTGGTGGTAATTATTTAAAAAGCAACACCTCATGGCAATCCATCCAATGTATCTCTAGATAGTTCACTCAAAAACATAAATGTCGACAACATGCATGTGCTAAAGGAAAAGTTATTCTAAGTAGGCCAAGTCTATAGGACACATCTGGAGGAAATAATCGGTGTTATCTGTGGATACTGTAAGTTCACTTGCACCAAAGCAGTGAACTGACCAATGTTTAAGTCATGCTTCTAGTTCCTGGATGTCCACTCCTAGAGCTATATTGACCTCTAGATGTTCTGAGAGGGCACGTTTATATGTTTTTCCAAAATATCTTCGGCAAGAAAAAAGTCATGACATAATCTTCTTGTTTCCTGTCTCAGTTGCCCATCACAAATTGAAAATATTGGAATTAATCTTTATTCTTAGGTTGAACACTAGTTGGCATCAAGCATATGAACTGTAACCAAGGACTTTGGACATTAGCATGAATCATTATGTACCAAAGCTCTATAGTCTAGAGCACTGGACCAATATCATACAATTAGAACCCACTGCCTCCAATAAAGGACTGAATCTTATGATTGATACACATGCCCAAATTATTAATATTCTCTTAAATAATATTAATTTGTGAATGGATGGTCAGTGTAAATCTGTGTCCTTGTCAAAGGGAGAATTCACATTGACACAATAGCCTGTTCAACCCCTTGGTTCTCCTGCTTGATTCAGGTCATTTTCTGGCAACAAATAAAGCTGAGGGGGTCTCTTATTCTGATGGGCTTCCTCTCACCATCCTCTGCCCCCTCTACCTGCATTCAGGGAAAACACAATGGCCTCTTCTTCATCTGTCTCCCAGGTGTCAACGTGAACATGATCCTGGGGTAATTTACGACCCTCCTCATTTCTTGTTTGTCAAATGAAAGCCCATGTCTCCATGTCCAACGTCTCATTTACATTTTCTCATTAGCTATGAACGTTTATTATTCAAATTCGTATAGTGTCTAGAAAAACGCATGCATGGGTGATGTTGCCCTAGCTTTCCCTGTTCATCTGCCCAAGCAACAAGGAGGCAATGGATAATGTTTGAGAGGTTGGAAGATGTCTCAAAAGCCATCTGAGGATGGAGGCAGTCATTGTTTCCTCTCAGCTGAAAAAAGTGGATTATTTCTATGATCAGGATATATTACAGCCATTGAAGTCTTTATCAGAAAAGAACTAGAGACATCAGAGTAATGCATGTTGCTGTGGGGGACATTGTATCTCATAAATTCAATGTTTCTCTCTAAAGAGCCCTATATGTTTGTTGGTTAACTATGGACAGTGGTCCTTGACCACAGTTCACCTCTGCTTAACCAGGGCTTTTTACCACACATAGCAATAGTTAATGCACAGTGGTTCCTACCTCTGAATGACATGTACAATCATTCAAAGGAAATACTGTACATACTCACTGTTTGTAAAGCTCATTTCAAGGATGCAGCAACAATAAGAAATGTGCACAAAACTGTAATTGTGTCCATTTGTGAAATATTTCTAATACAATGAGCCTCACTGAAACATAACCCAGCAGGTAATTCAGCTCCAGTATGTCTGTCACTGTTATGGGTTTATATTTCAGCAATGTAGTTCAAACAATAGCATGAATGATGCCGAGTCCTATCAGGAAATAAGTAATATGCGATGTGGGTACAAAAAACCAAACAAGTCGTGCAACTTACAGACAGCAAAATGCACTGAGAGTCAGCAATGATGGAGAAAGAAAGTGAGGACTTGATAGGTTCAATCTAAAGAGATGGGAAGCGAATAGATTGCGTAAGGGTGGGTGCATCTGGAGACATGGGGGCAATATTCCCAGACGTCTTTCTACAATAAATATATTTTTAATTTGTGCTCTTTTATTAACCAGCAAAATCACTTCAAAATGAATAGCACATTATTAAGTCTTCTAGTGGCTCTTACTGTTCTTTATCATGAGTTTGTATCACTGTGCAATTCATCTCCAGCCATTCTTCACACTAAATATGTTTTATATGAGCCTTCATTTATCATGGCCTGTCAGCTCTTAACTGTATCATTATTCAGTCTAGAGTTATAAATTGGAATCATTAAATGGTTTTTCATATAATCTGATGCAATAACTGCTCCCCCTTTATTGGCTTGTGAAAAGAAAATAGTAAATACAATTGTCTGTCAAGATCTTTTGCGATAACCGTCTCTCTCAGGCTGAAATGAAATTAGTCCGGGCGGAGAGACAGGATCAATGTCAGCAGATTTGTTCGACTTTCATCGTGGAGGGGACGGGGTTGAGCAGATGAAGGATGGAGAGAAAAGGAAGCTGACACTGCTGAACCCGATGAGGAATGTGGGCTTGGCTGTCAATATTTTTTTCATACAGTGTCACATCAATCAGAGGTGTCTTTTCAACTTCTCAGTGCAGTTCTGCACAGACATTGGTGGTGGAGATATTGCATTCCCCTGAACTCAGCTAAATGTGTGGTCTCTGTATCTTTTTGTCCAGCATCTGAGACGTTTCCATGAAAGGAAGTGTGGTGATTAACAATGACAATGTGGGGTTGCATTTTTCAACAGCAGAATCATATTCTAATCAGAAGAGGACCTTGGCAGTACAAACTAAGTCTTTAGCTTAGATTAACTAATAGTAGTTAAACTCTAAATGTTGCAGACTATAGAAGGTTTAGAAACTAATCACAAACCTTGTGTTATTATTTGTATCACCAGGATGATCCTTTTTTTTTAACAGCACAAACATGTTTCACATGCACCCTTCCAGAAATATAAAGCTAAGCTTTAGTAAAATGGATTGAAAAAGAAGTTAGTAATGCAACAACAAGAGTTAAGCCTGTTCTTTGACTCTTTTGTCTTTGTTGACTTATTAGGCAAAGACTGCCACCCTCTGGAAAAATCACACATAACCTCTTCCCCTCGTGTCATGTTTGTGGTGTAGGGTTATTCTGACACTTTTTTCAAATCCCGCTTTACAACTACAAAAACAACAACACGTGTTATATAAAAGGATTTGTAAATATTCTTAGAAATTATTTCAATGATAAAGATCAAATTATTATGAAAAAAACAAGAATATGTACCACCAGAGACGCCTGTGGTCTCAATTATTGTTGCACATGGTTTTCTGTGAGCCTATTGTGCCATCTACTGGATGATTCCCTGAATTGATGGCGTGTAATTTGAGATGACACCAATCCCTGAAGAAACTGAGAAGCATTCACCTTCTTCACGCTGACTCTTTACAAGCAAGACATTGGGAGAAACAAAATGAAACGTGAGCTCACATGAGTGTTTAGACGCAGCTTACTCAAATTTCTGCCATCACTTTCTAAATCCAAGTTTCCTTTTTAAACAAAGTTAAACTGCTGGTGCACTTTGGCTTCTGAATGATATACATTTTAAGATATGAAACCAAACTGAATGGAAATTGTATTTTATTTAGTGAGTTCTTCCTTGTAGGAATAAATTTTTCTGTTGACTGTTGTGTAACTCAGCTTATACATATGCTAAATCATTGTTTTTTAAACGCATACATTTTCTGTGTCTTGAAGGTAAAAGATCAAATGAGTAACTTCCACTTAAGGCCAGATGATGGTGTCTTTGCACCAAGTAGTGCAGACATGTAGGTGTGTGAGGTGGGGGTTATGTACAAATGTTTGGGCAGAAATTAACTGCAGACAAACACACTTACATGAGCTTATGTGGCCTTTCATCACTGATTTGGAGCTAGTGTCAATGAAAGAAACGAGTCAGGTTGGATTTTAGCAAAAACAACACACAAATTTCCAATTTCTGATCTGATTATGTGGAGATGATCAGTCACAATCGTATCTGATCTTTCTGTGATAAACATGCAACATTTCTTGGTAAAGGACTTTCTTCTAGGGAACGTACAAGTACAACTTAATCTAAATTATTCCACAGCTTGCAAAATGTTCTGATCTCCAGACCAGGCCATTTATTTATGCCTACTGGCCCATATTTCCACCTGCATGTTGATGGTGTTTATATGTAAACTTCCCCAAAAGAGAAACAGTTCACTCCAAGGTCTCTGTTCTGTCAATCTGGCAGTAAAGCTCGGTCATGCTCTTTTTCGCTCCCTTTTCGTCCCTCATCTCTTCTCTCTCTGTCCTCCATAATACCACATGATCTATCTGTATGTGCCATGTCAAGAGACGGGAAAGTTCTCGAAAATGCAAATAAAAAATGCTCAGGGTGCCCCACATGGGCTGAACAAGCTAATACACATTTAAGAATGACATAACAAACCTGCCACTTGTCCCTCCCCAAAACGTGTCTATAAAAGAAATAAAATATCTGTTAATCTTTATTAATTGTACTCCAAAATCTTGTGCTGTCACAATGCTGGAAAAGGACCAGTTTTATTGTTTTCTGTAAACTCCACAGGTCAGGGTGGAGGTTTAAACATGAAGAAATAACAAGAGTGTGTTTGGTTTCAAGTTTGTAGATCGTGTTTTGGTAAAAGCAATTCTGAGAGGCAGCTGTTCTAGGGTCAGAAAACGTTTAGATAGCTTTAATACAAATGGATAGTTCTGTCAGGATAGTTTTAGGGCCCACTCCTACCAAAATACTTTTCCAATGCTGACATTGTAAAGCTTCCTAGCTACATTAGCAGCTCACCTACACAGCCAGTCGAACTAGTTTGAGTTTAAAAGGTCAGATGCGGTAACCTGGGCGGCATATAATGCATTTATTGCAGTTAGTAGGAAAAGTATTAAAAAGATATAATGTGATTTATTTAAGTACTTATTCCTTTCAACCAGCTTCTGGTTTTTAGCTTATATTTCTTACATTACCAGTAACATTACTTCATCTATTGAGTTTAACTCAATCATTGACATTATTTCTTCAGTGCAGCGCTGCCTCCAACGCTTCAGTCTGCATTTTGCAATTTTCTCAAAAGGAAAAACATGTAGCTAAGCCTCAGTCTCGACAATGTTTAACTACGATGACGTGACCAACTGCATATTCCCTATCAACCGTGACCCATGCCTCGTTAGACAGGCTGATTCTGCAAACGTGTCATCACTTTGCACCATCTTGTCGATGCTATCACGGCTATCTGCATTCTCTCTGAGAACTTGATATGACCCCGAGTGCTATGAAATGAAAAAAAAAAACAAACTGGCAGGACTGTCAGTGCATATGAGAATTAGGGGCACAGGTCAAGGGCGTTGTGGGTTTTACTGGTGGTCCTGCCTTTCACAGTGCACAGCCACCCAAAAGTTATAGGCCACAGGATTTCAAAGTGCCAAAACCCTCAAAGACAGCCCTATTGCATTGTGTACTTTCTATGCTTCATGTCCAAATTATTTAGGCTAAAATAATTGAAACAATTTAAAAACAACGTCATTACAATCATCCCTTTTAATTCATCCCCTCTAAGAGACATTTGTGTTTTCATTTATCTTCCATTCAGTTGGAAAACAGTGGAGAAAAGAAAACTATTAAAAGTAGCCGATCAAACCTGTCCTCCTGGACTTGCTTGCACATGTCTCAACTCAAGCTGAGAAAAAGAGAAAGAGGGCAGAGAATGGCGCAGAATGAATCATCTTAAGACAAGGAGACAGTGACAAATCCATTTTTAGCTTTAACTCAAACATTTTAACTCCAGAATGCTAATAACGTCTTGCTTGGTTTAGTCATATGGTCTCTGAAGAGGGAGTATCACTTTCAGACAGTTCGCTCTATGTTGACAGGTCACAGCACAGCTGAAGAAATACCCCTGACTTAACTTCCCCAGTTTAAACACCTCAAATAGTGGTGCCAAGTTATGATGTAGAAGCTGAAGGTGGATTATGTGTGCTTCAGAGCAAGGATCAGAATGTACTTGCACATTTGAATATGAATCATATCTAGGAATAACTTCAGATTGCTCAATAAACATTGAAAGCTTATTGTTTTTGTCTTTTAGTGTGGGTAAAAGTCAGTGTTGATTTAAATGTTTTGCTCAGGGGAAGAGGTGAAAATGCATTTTTGGGATTCTTATGTGTAGCAAACATTGTAGCAAAGAGATTTTTTTAAAAAAGCATCAAGTTAAAGGACTCTGTAAGAAAATACCTGAGGAAACAGAACAAATGTAGATGCTTCCATTCATACCAGTCACTGGGTTGGCTAAGTGTGAAAATAATGTTTGGCTGGTGTTTTGGCTTTTGCAATCAGAGAGATGTTCAACCGTCATGCACTATACCAACATCACAAATTCAAATGAGGAAATAATTTTTAAAAAACCTCTCTCCTTCCCTACTTTTCAAACTTTGATCCCTCCAGGTGAGTTTTATTTTTATATATGTCCACCAAGCTGTATTTGCAGCTCACCGGCTTTTCCTTGAAATTGTCACGCATGCATGTATACAAAAAGCCTGCTCCTTCATGGTGCATATAATAACACGGTTCTCTAATATTTACATTGCTAGTTAAGGTAGGTCCTGTGACTCATTTGTAGCTATTGCATACATACTGGGGGTCTAAGGGAACAGCAGTTGTACTAGAAGTTTGTTGGCCTATTTATCTGATTTTATCTGAAAAATAAGTCTACTGATATTCTCAGTTTTCTTGTTGTCAATACATTGCACTTGGGAACATGTTTCCTTACAGTATTACTAGTTATTTTGATTTGATTTATCATAGTTTATTTTGAGAAGGTCCAACAAACACTGTCTTACTGCCATATATGTTCACCAGAATACCAAACCAGTAATAATCCAAGGCTGAAAATAGTCCCGAACAAATCCTCGGGTTTCTCGTGAAGATTAATGTTTGCTAAAAACTACAATCCCAACATGTTTTAAGAAACACACTTAGACTTACTCAAAGTTGAAAATATATATTCAGATTTATGTCTTTCGAAGAAATAAACGGTATGGAGAAGTCCTGAGAACTGGACACAGGGCAGGGGCAGGGAGGCATTAAAAGACAAGCAAATATATTGTTTGATATTTTTTTAATACAATGTGTATAAAATGCCTTTCAGTTAACCAATATCCTAGTTTTGGCTGATTGATCACTTTAGTCTTCTAGTGTATGTCCTTTCTCCATTTAATTCCATTTAATTTCTTAACTCGTATTTCCAAGAATTCACTGACTGATTAATAATCAAATACCAGGAAGACAGAATGCATGTACTATTATCATTACAGCAGTAATCTTTATTACAAAGACATAATGCAAGAATGCCAAAGTTTTCTGTCCACTCTGTCCTCCTCTCCTTGGGTAAGTATCCTGCACACTATGTCATAAGGAAATCCTTGCCATGTCTCTGAGTGAAAGCGGCT
Source organism: Channa argus (assembly GCF_033026475.1). Lineage (NCBI taxonomy): Eukaryota > Metazoa > Chordata > Actinopteri > Anabantiformes > Channidae > Channa > Channa argus. Next base: position 7,150,969 of record NC_090212.1, read on the forward strand.
CTCAGCCAGTATCGCTGCACACTGCCAAGGAAAGCCTCAGCCTCTCTGATCCTGGGGAAGTGTGCCGCACTCTTTCTATTTGATGTTGTAATTGTTTCTCTGTCTTGGACAGGAGGTCTGTTTTTCTGTAGGAGTTCCATCTCTGTAGATGTTTTGGAGATGTGGCAGCAGGTTGTGGTCTGCAGCATATGGGCTCACTTTAAAACCTCCACAAAAGGCTCTCCTTTGAGATAATTGTACCATGAATTAGACCAAGGAGGCTTTGATTTATCAACACAGTTGTTGACAACAAGTTTCCACCCCTTCAGATTTTCCATTGACAAATCTGCTGCGATAACCAAGACCTGCTAACATAATACTAAAACAGCATAAAATGACACCTAATTTATCATGCTGGATAAATTCTCGTCAGGGTAATTAGTGGAAGTAAAAGGATAGTGGCGGAATAATTTCCTTATGGTGCAAATTTTAGCTTAGACACAGAATGTCCTCTAATTAGACCGGATAAAGGTAAACTCTCCTTGACATCTTATAACGCCGTGAATCTTCTAGGAAGCTCTCTAGGACCTTTGACCAAACCCATAATTAGCTTTAATATGGGTATACACAGATCAAATATGGTTACATCAACAAAGACATTGAGCAACCATGTTTTGTCGTTTTACATTTTCCAAAGCTGTTCCAACAAATAACATCACCACATGTGGGTTCCACCACATACACCATCATAATTACAACTAATGTCAACAACGTTTGACATGAATCATGATCTCGCTTGTAACTGTAACCACAAACTGTTTATATTTTTCATTGTCTTGCTGGCTGCATTCTTTTGGATAATATTATTTAGTTTTTATGTTATATGACATAACATACAATTATGAGATTATAATTAAAATCATCTCAATTAAGCAGTAGTTGGAGATTTTCTGCTATAAATTGGTTGTGGATAACAACAACAAAAACAACAACAACAAAATAATATCAAATATAAATGGAGCACAGCACAACAATTAAAGTATAAAAGCAAAAAAAAAGAAAGGATTGAGCAGATAGATTCTTATACACATTGTGTATACAGAATAGACCCACTATCTTTCAAGGCTATACGTTCCAGAAATCCAGACACATTAAAAATAATGATGATACAAACAAATATTGAAACAGTTCTGTTCTTATATTTTCCTTTTGTCAAGTGCAGTTTTACTTTTTTATTACACTCACTGCATTGTCATATGGTTTAAGTTCTATCCCAATTCACCTTCCCATGCTCTTTCACTTCCACTTGCTTCCAACTCTTTACTGTACTTAATGTAATTTCTGTTGTCTCATTCCTATTCTTTTTCTTTAGATGTTATATTTACAGACATTATATTTCATGACTGACAGTAACTGTGCAAAAAAAACAAACAGTAAAAGCCGTTTTACTTCACAGTAGCTTTACAGTAGTTAGATATTTTCACACACTTGCTTATTATTGTAACCCAGAGACTGTGCACGCAAGGCTAGGCAGTATGCTCATTCAGGAAGGGGGCGTGCTAAGGAAAATGGGGGAGCTATGAGGGGCTTTTCTTGGCTAGCAAGTCCAGGCTTGGTTGCAGGCCTGTCTATCACTCCTCAGCGCAAACATGTCAGACATTTCACCACCAGTATGTGTGAACTAAGGTCCCCCATTCCTTTGCCGTAGGTTGAAGAGAACACCCCACAACCCACACTATAAGCCAGATTTGTGCTCAGCGTGATTAACTTGCTAATGCTGCATTATTAGTCATTAAAAGGCACATGCTCATTCTTTCTAAAGAGGGAAAGTTGATGATAGACAGGAAGAATACCTGAAATATTTGCACACTTGCACACATGCATATTTTCAAAGCTGAAAGGCAGCGTGTCGACATGTGACCAAAAAATAATCATGTGGGTTGAGTTTCTGACATTGGTTGATGCAGGCTTAACTGCTCACTTAGCTTAGAGTCTGGAGACAGTTTTCACATTTACAGTAGAGTCTTGAATCCGGACTCCTACAGTAAGGTACTACAATTCACGGAGAAGAGACGTCTACTTGATTAATCCACGGGTGTTGGGAAAAACAAGTCTCCATTATACAGACACTGGACTCAAGTTATGCAGCTTTCAGCAGGTCACCACCATGACAGACGACCACAAGCAGGAATACATGTGTTTCAGGAAGTCAGCACAGCTCTCTTATGAGAAACGTGAAAGCATGGCTCTGGCTGGAATATACGAAGAACACCCAAAACAAACCCACTTCCCGGCCCAACTGGCATCCACACAAGGGCAGAAATAAGGGAATGTATTTATGAGCATCTGGCTGTAGTTCAGTGAGGTCAGTGCACTGATAGAGCACAAGGATAGATCCCTAGACCAGTTCTGCATGGCTTGTAGAGCATGTGGTTTCTATTACTTCATTACTAAATCCATGAATTTATATTTTAGCTTTTGTTTAAATACTGTATAATTTGAAGCATCATAGTTATCTGGCATGTGTATTGTCCCAGTCGTAAGAAATCAATCCCCCCCCCCCTTCCTGTGGATACACGCACACATAGAAACACTGATTCTGATGCTCCTGTGTTGTGACATCGATATTCAATCTGTCTTTGGGCTTTCTTTGTTTGGATGGCACGAATATGCTGGTAACATTGACTGATATTGAGCTTGGCTTTTGGAAGAAGACACACGGTTTTCATAAGCTCATTAATCTTAAAAGGAGCAACTGTCAGAAAACATACAATACCCCTATCCCTGACATTAAAAAGGCCTGTCCAAGGCCATGATTTCTGGTTTGGCGGAAAATGATATCACACTGCCTCTGATAGAAGGCCTTGAATGTCCCCTTGCAGGCTTTTCCATTATGAATGTGATATTTTCAAGCTTAGAGGCAGAGAAGTACACTACAACTGCAATTCATGACACACAACTGGATTTGCAGCTAAAAGAGGGTCATTTAGAAAATCACGGCTTATTATTTTTACAGGTGTTTCAAAGCTCTCACTAAGTGGAGAAACTAAATGAAGGCTAAGTAAGGCTTCATCTGAGAGACAGCGCTATAAGTGAAACCAAAAAGTAAGAGTCAAAAGTTAATCGTGAACATTTCAGCAGAATCCTGATTTTAAAATACAAGGTTAATGTCAATTTCAACGTGTGACCCAGTGTTTTTGCCTCCCTGGGCTGTTTCCAAGTAGGGCACGCATGAATCAGCAGCAGCCATGGATGTAGTCTGAAGTGCTCCAAAAGTAATTAAGGTTCCTCCTCTTAATTGACAACAGACCCAGACTAGAGAAGCCCTATACCACCAAACACCAGCAAAGCATGGGGGTATAAAAAGGTGCATGTACAGTAACAATGCATGGAAAGGCTTTTTACTGAACAGGAGACACAGCGAGCATGGATATGAGTAATGTTGTAACAATAAAAATGAGAAGTTATGCAGCCCAGAAAGTAAACCCCATCAAAATACTTTGTACTGCACATTTTAATGTAAGTTTATGTGGTTCAGTCTGCACTTAACGTGTTAGCATTGAGTCTTAAAACTGATACTGCAAATATCAGTATTGTCTGTTTTATGAATTAATATAATCCATAGGCCTAAACTGTATTGAATCGCTTGCTTTTTGGTTCTACCTATGAGTTTATCTGCAGTATGACTTCGTCGGCATGTAGGACTATACTGCTCAAGGCCACAGAGGGAGCTCTTTGTGCTGCTTTCACACTGTTTTACTTTAGCACATGCAGCAGTAGAGAGGTCTTGGTTCTACCTACTATATGTGTCATGTGACAAGTTCAAAACATGACAAAAACATCAGCATAAAGACATGTCCATCAGAACACCTTTTAAAATATATATACTGAAATGTATCCACACTATCTTAACTTGCCACGATATGTCGTGACTTGACAAAATGAGCTGAATTTCTGCCCAGTCGGCACTGTGATATCTGTTAGTCACTGTTGACGATGGAAATGTAGACCCTAAAAGATATAGAGTATGACAAGAAAATGTTATTACAGGTGAATTCTTTCCTAAGTAGAATTTAAATCATTCAGTGAATCTATAAACAACAATATGATGTTTTCTTTCGTTTGGACTTTTATCTATAGGAAGCGATGGACCATCATTCAATTCAGTGTGTAATGTGCTGCACATTTGCACCTGTTGATCTTTAATTAGATAGTGATGGTGAATTAAATCTATGTCTCATGAAGAGATTGCTTGAACCTTTATTAGTCTGAAAGTAGATGCGTGCCAGCGTGTACTTATCAGTAATACTTGTTTAATTGGATGTTTTCCAAAACTTGTTATCTACCTTAAACTATGGTTATTGCCTTCATTTAGGTATCATGTTGTATCATAATTAAGTGCATCAGAGATAAGCACAGCCACTTTCATTGAGAATTCTATTGTTCATTCAACCAAATTGGTCAGGAAGAAACAGCTGATGTAATGGAGGACTGCAAGTCTTATCAAAACATATATCTGCACTTGGTGTGAATGGTAGCATACAACCTGACACTAAAATGGAATCTCACTGAACTTGAAAATGTACCTGTATTTATAGTTTTAGGTGGTACACTGACTTAGTGATCTCACTTAGTGTAGAAGATAAAGACATTCAATTTAAAAAAAAAAGATTTAACTGCATCATCTTTTCATTAGATATTTCAGGTTTCAACCATGTCCTTTTCATATGGGGCATCAGAAAAAATTCCTAAATGCACATATGCTAGAGGTCCTGTAGTGCTGGTTATTTACAAATAGGTCACAACATTAATACCTCCTGGTGGATTTAATTTGATCATGGACAGTCTGACCCCTCTGCAGCTACACCTCCTCAAACACAATGAGCTGTGATGCATGTTCCCAAAACCACATAAAAACACCAGGTGATCTTTTAAAGATGCTATTTTTTTCTAGTTTTTAATGATTCATGAAGGCAGCCAAGGGGGGAAAGTTTGATGACATTGAAAATATCATATTTGTCACAGCAGCTCACACCATCCTCATCAACAACACATGTCATATTTACATATGAATGCAGATCAGAGATAAGTTTATAAGCATTAACACTCAACTCTGTTTACTTCTTAGGCTGACAATTTCTTTAAATTACCGCAACAGAGAGCAAAAGGCCTTTTTATTTTCTTTTTTCTTTATATGTTTCCACTTAAAAGCCTCCCTCTAACACGTAAGAAGTAGTAATGGATTCTTTCAGACAGCATGCTTATGTAATGGTAAATGACAGAGAAATGACTCAGTAGGTAAATTAAACAATTTGGGAGCCTTAATATTTAACTTTCTGTTGGACACTGGTACCTGTGATAACTGTAAGTAGATCTTAGGTGCACAAGCACGGCTACTTTCGTGTACATAAAAATACAAAGTAATACACAGTGAAATAGTCCTCCACTCTGCACACATAGTAAGTCTCATTCATTCGTTCTGTTCTCAGCTAGTTTCTTAAACAATCCAAGAATAATCCTCAGGTGTCTTCCTTAATGTTTACAATTAGTATAGGCTCCGACTATGACGACACATGAGACATGAATGTGTCTCAAGTGTCTTCATGTGTCTGGTAATTGCTTGTGAAGGTCACATGCAATTACACAGCCTGGTAAAAGCTGGCATGTCTCACATGGCACCGCTGCACGCCCTCATTAGGGGTGTTCTGCAGCTAAGAGTGGGTCTTGTAGCTATAAAAGAATTGTGCTCGCTGCCTTCCAAGTCTCCTTTTAGCAAAACCTCCACCAGCAGGAGCACAAAGAAACTACACATCACCATCTCTGGATCAGATAGGAGCAGACAAACCTTTTTTTATTTTTTTTCATAGATGAGGGGGGGGGGCTGCTAAGGAGTTGGTGTGTTTCTTTACAGGTATGGTTGTATTGGTTCACAATAGGATTAACATTGATTCCCCCTTCCTAATGATTAGTAGCAAGGGCTTGTTAGAAAGTACGCTGAATGTGAAACTTTATTTCACCTATTTTTAGCTGAGGGGCAGAAAAACTGCTGCCATGTTCAGATATTACATTAGTTTGCACCAGAGCAAACAAAAGCAACCTCAGTAGCAGCCTAGTTTGCTTTTACCGAAATAGAAATATGAGAAGCAAGAGGTTCTCTCTAACACACTTTGCTTTAAACTTCTTTTAAGCCCCATGTTGTCCCTGGTGTGCTAAATGCATGCAATCTGGACCCTGTCAAATAATTTCCATACTGAGGACTGAGATCACTAAACTCACAAACACAAAATCAAAACCGTAGGCAAAAAAAAAAAAAAAGCCACTCCAATAAAACACTATGGTCCATCCAGTTGTGGAAAGAAAATTGAAACCATGACAAAAAACAAATACAGACTGTGTCTTTGTTGAAAGGACGAAGAGGCATTTATCTGAAAACAGTTATGGTGTTTACTTTTGAGAAATGAGAAGCTAGTGTCTAAAATGCTGCACACGGTTTGTCCTAATTGCCTCAGAGTTACTAGATGTTTTGAAAAATGCTCTCATGCCAAAAAGCCAGTGTGCATGGTCTTTGGTATATTAGGTCAACATGTCCACATGAATTTAAGCTATTTAACCTTTACAAACCAGTTTCTACCATTTAAAAACATTGCCCTTGTCACCGAAAGACTACTAGAGATGATCAGAAAATATGAATTGCAGCACATCCTCTTAACCATCATCCATACACATTGCCGACCTCTGTGAGACATTTAATGTATAGACGTTTAAATTCACCTTAAGACTTTAAAGACAAAGCACACTGGAGGGGGTGTAGCCTTTGATGGCACTTAAAACCAACATCAATATTTACCGATGGGGGCCGTTACACCTTGCTGGTGTCAGGTGTCGATCGGACGAGTTCACTTGTCTCTGATCTAAAGGAGATTTAGGAGGAAACTACACTTTAAAGACCCCAGACAAGTTTGAAGGCTATTAATTACCTTGTGTCGTCAATTGAATAATACGTTAAATAACCTAAAATAGGTTTGGTTTTAAACCAAACTACGTTTGAGAACACGGAAAGAAAACAACCTGGGCCATTGCAAAAACCCATAAATGGCCTAAATTAATTCAAGTATAATTTCTGGACGCTAAGAAATAACTATAACAGCGGCTTTGGGTAATTTAATGTGTAAAAGCCCATACAAGCGAATTGTGCTTAAATTTCACCACAAACACCAAGAATGAATACAGAATATAAATTAATCCTAATCCTTTTACAAACAACGCATTACTATTTGTTTTTAGTTTTTCTTAAATTGAAATGCTTTTCACACTAACATCAATTTACCCACAATGAATCAATTAAAACATAAACGAATGTGATTGTGGTAGGTCAAAACGTCATAACAATAAATCTGCAATAAGTTATTACCAGAAAATCAATCATTTTATTTGTACTGTCTGTCTTGAATGTCCTTCCATGATTTCCGTATTCTGTTGGGATGCTTTAAAGATATAATTAAAATGTTAAACTGGGAGGACATTATACTGAACGTTCACACACGAATATTTGCACTTGATAAAATGTACAGCGTCTTAATGACGGTCTCTTTCAGTGGTGCACAGACACAGCATGCGTCATCCATCATAACATTAAAATGGCATATTAAGAAATGTCCATTCGGTGTTTGTGTTTAGGCTCATGTATTTATGTGGGCATATATTGTATGAATACACGTTGCATCGTGGAAAATGAGGGGAGCCGTTCAAGATTGTTTTTGTTTTGTCTTGTCACACATGACAAACTTAAACAGGCGGTTGCAAAGCTGTACACCTGATACATCTATAGGCGCACAGTTTGTAACTGCACCAACGGCTGTACTCCTTTATAGACACGTGGATTATTTAATAATATCTTCGGTACATTTTGTTTAGATTTCATTTTAAATGCCCTTCAATATTAAATATATTCAGCTATATGCGGATGCAGAGAAAATGCTTTAGCAGAATATTGACATATGATGATAATAGTAAAACCAGGCCACCGACATTTATTACGACCACCTTATATTTTAATGACCTCTACTATTTACCTAACCTGCATGGCCTGGATTTACAGTGTAGAAAAATCAGGGCCTTGTTCTCAGCACGTAGATTCACAGACCCAGGGTGAGTAATGCTTGATGATAATCATTCATCAATAGGCCTTTTTCTGTGTGTGCATTAAGAAGTCCTGGGCTAACACAATTCAATAAAAATAGAAATGTCGCATTATAAATTAATTTGCCCGCGACAAAGGCTTTACTATTAATTGTAGTAATTTTGTGCTGAGTAATACACAAGCAGCATTTTGCAGAGTATCATTTTATCGTTTTTCTTCCACCTGTTCCCAGGTTCTAGACGCGCCTGAATTGCTCTGAGTACATGCAGAAATTATGGACATAATTCACCGTCAGATCAGACAGACATTAATTCGTGGGGCCAGTAAGAATTTACATTAAAAATTTCTGACATTTTTTTGCCTCCATTTTGCCCCCGACCTCTCTCTCTGTCTCTTTCTCTTTCTGTGTCTTTCGTCATTAGTTCGCATCCAATTAGAAACCTGCTGATCATGGTTTCTAGTCTAGACATAAATGGTCTAGTTACCAACCACGAGAGCGCGCAGTTATCTCAGATGATAAAATCCAGCTTTTCTTATCCAGTTTTCAAGTGGTTTTGAAGCGACATAACCAGATAATATGATCCAGGATTAGAACTATAGGTTTTTGTGTTTACAGCTGGAAGGAATGTCGCCTGATGACAGAGACACCTTTTTATAAAGTTTCTCTGATCCAGGTATTTGCAATAGCTCAACCCCCAGTGAGCAACCTCTTTATTATCATCGCCTCGATTTTAATATTAAGTACAGTGCATCTTTAGGTGGATGAACTTCATGGTCCAACACCAGTCAAAGCTGAGAGGTTGTTTTGTTCCCACTGACTAAAACTGAGACCAAACCTACTCCTGACTGGATTTGAAATCATGGATCCGTTTCCGGGACAACAGGTTCAACCTGACTTTGAAAGAACCCACAGATCCGGGATCATGTTAAATCTTCAACAAAATTCTGCAGCTGACCTGTTAATCCACGTACAAAGAAGTGGGGCCCGGATCTGCTGTCTCGCCTGTTTTTAAACATTTAAATCACATGACATTTTTTTGTTATCTGTTTAAAAGAAGGACTTTATTAACCCATCAACCGCATAGAATAAAGTGGAAAAACTTAAACGACTGCAGAAACTATTTCGTTGCATGGATTCACCTTTGCTGTTAAAATCTTCCCATTTTCTGCTAATTAAAAGCCTATTCCAGGTGTTAAAACACACACATTTGTTGAATGATGCTACATATGTCAGTAAAATATTTAAGCTTAGTATGATGCACCACTTCATACATTACCATAGCAAAATACAATACTGAAGAAAACTTGCAGAACTGGGCAATATTACAAAAAATCGCTTTAAGAATTAAACACTCATTAAAGATAACGTTTTACAAAACCTGTAAACGCGTCTGAACTTTCTCGTTTTAATATTTATATCAAATACAAAAACGTTTTCTACTAAAACGTGCAAAGGCTGGTTTATCAATATTGTAAAAAGTGCACCAGTCAAACAAGTAGTGTGCTGAAAAAAAAAACATGCAATGCCTATTTTGCCCAGATGAGGGGAGTCCTGACAGCTAAGCAAGAGAGACAGAGAGACACTGAAAGACGGGGAGGGGGTGAGAGACAGTGATACAGACACAATGAGAGCAAGATTTTAAGCGTCCGTTATTAAAACAGGAAATTATACTCAGCAGCAACAGATGTGTCCTCCAGTGGGTCCCGTATGTCAACACCCTGCCACGTATATCATGTTGCGAATAAATATGAGATTTAGTCTTGTTCATATTCATACAAACACATCGTCCACAGGGACAATACGTCCATCTCTCTAAGGTGTACTAGGTATCTAAGCGACTCTGTCCCGACCTGATGCTTTCCATGTGTCCCGCTCCCAGATCTGGATAGAGAAGTGGCCAGGAGACAGACAGGAGAGGGGTGGGGTGGTTGGGTGAGAGGATGCAGGGGAGGAGGTGGGGAGGAGGTGGGGGTAAGGATACTGCACCTTGTTACCACTGGGTCGACTGTTAAGTTTTACAAGTAACGTTTTGCGAGCTTATAAACGGTACCTTCTAAACTTGCACAGGGAACTTTGAAACATGCTGAGATAATGTATGTCTCTGGAATCCAGTCGATATCCCATAGCCTGGGACCACTGCGATCTACAGAGCTATCGATTACATGAGCCCCTTCCCATGTTGGATGCTCTGACACTGGCTTATAAAAAATAAAAATAAAAAACTTAGCCGTGCTCTGGTGTGCAAGGTTGTATTTTGCTCAGGTGGTTAAAATAATTTCCCACGGTATAGTCACATGACTAATAAGTGAAACAATACTAAGAAAAACACATCAAAATAGAATCTATAACTGAACAGAAATGTTTTATTAAAAGAGCCACATATATTCGTGTTGTTTTTGGTAGGGTTAGTATGCAAACTAACTGGCCAACGTGGGGCTTCACCGGTGGAGAACGTTTGGTGCATTGGTGTTATTTTCATACAATCAGTCGCCTTTTAAAAGCAAATGTCCTTCACTCATGCATGATTTTAAAGCTGCTCGTATCTAGGAACGCTAACAACATACCACCCACGACAGACCTCCTAGTTCATCCATATTTCAGGTGAATTTAATGATTTTGTAAACTAGATTAAAACATCACCTGCGATCAGGAATAGCAGCTAAATCCCTCTCTCAGTCCTGATTATACATCTCCTTTATAATTCATAACACATTGGAATAAGTCACTGATGTACTTGGCTTCTCTATATGTACATTTGGTTGAGCTTTATTCTAGTTAGAGGAATGTTTACACCCCCCACCCCTTCACCTCTCTTTCATCCCTGTGTATATCTCCTGTGATGTATAAAAGTCCTTACCAGAAAGCTGCGTGTTGGATGAAAAGTTTCCTTTTCTTTCTGCCACTTCCCCTATTCAAAATATTCGAGGAGGCTGCAACTCTAACCGGATGGGGTTTGCATTGGCTGACAAAGTTTCCAGCGCAGAGCGACCAATGAAACCAAAGCAGAGGCACAGCGAGAAGATTGACGTGGAGGACGCGTCAAATTAATTCCAGCAAACTCCGGACTCCCCGGGATAACTCCAATTTGCTTTTATCGGCTGAAGTTTACCTCGGTGCCATTGTACCTTGCAGTCACTTGCTCTCAAAAACAAGGAGGCACGCTGCAGTCGGACGAGGTTTAAAGAGGTCTACTTTTTCTCTTCAGGAGCTCATTTCTCTCGTTTCCTTTCCTTCTTTGCCTTCGCTCGCACGCATTCAGCCATTCAGCATCGAAAGGACACCTATATTTCCCAGCATCTCGAAACATATAGGCAAATGGGTAAGCCTGCGTAACCATCTGCATGCTTCAGTGCCAGGGGGCTTATGGAAGCGTAGCCACAATTGACACGCTTGCGTAAAGACAGAAATAAGCATTTGTTTTTTTCCTCCAAGTTCAGATAACTTACAAGTGGAGGGTATCTTTTGACGGCAGCTTGTCCAATTTATTTCACGGAGCATTCTTCCAGCTCTATTCGGCAGAGGCTGTTGTCTGCTTGAAGCTCTAAATCCTACATGGAACCACACCATCAATATTCCTAAAAAAAAACCTTTATTTGAACAGCTCTCGTGTGTCTATTCCTCAAGCTCGCCATTTTTAATTATGTTTTTTAGTTGTGTACGCAGGGATGGTGAAGGCTAAACTCAGCCAGTTTACAAACTTTTGTCAAGTTGCACAACAGCGGCTACCATTCTGAGATGTGTTATACAACGTTATAACCTCAGTTTAGGTTGCACATTGGTCCGTGTTGGTGTCAGATTGAGCAATTTGAAGTGTTATTGTCTCTTAGTAAATGATGAAAATATATTTAGAGGCTGGTCATGGGTGCATGACAAAGGCAATAAATGGTAGTTATTTTTTAAATAACTGTATTAGACCCCATGCAGTAGGGGCTAAATGTCTAACTTGTCCTCTCTATTATCCTTCAGAGCAAACCTATGGGGAAGTGAACCAGTTGGGCGGTGTGTTTGTCAATGGGCGACCCCTGCCCAACGCCATACGGTTGAGAATAGTGGAGCTGGCTCAGCTCGGGATCAGACCCTGCGATATAAGCCGACAACTACGAGTCTCACACGGCTGCGTAAGCAAGATTTTAGCGAGGTACAACGAGACGGGCTCCATCTTACCAGGTGCCATCGGTGGAAGCAAACCACGGGTCACAACGCCTAACGTGGTGAAGCATATCAGGGAATACAAACAAAACGACCCGGGGATCTTTGCTTGGGAGATTCGGGACAGGCTTTTAGCAGATGGAGTTTGTGACAAGTACAATGTCCCGTCGGTTAGTTCGATCAGCAGGATTTTACGCAACAAGATTGGAAATCTCTCCCAGCCTAACCAGTATGAGAGCAGTAAGCAAGCCTCGGCGCAGGCCGGGCTCTCCTACAACCACATATACCCTTATTCCTACCCAAACACTATGTCGCCTAAAATGAGCAGCCCTCCTGGAGTACCGGTGACGGCTGGACATGTGAGCATATCCAGGGCCTGGCCTTCTGCGCACACCGTCAGCAACATCCTTGGTATACGAGCATTCATGGATCCTGCAGGTGAGGAAAACACAAGCGTTTTCTGCTCTGTGCGAGACCTTAGGCCTCTGCGTTCTTACTCTCACTGTCCACAAATAAGAGCTCAAAAGGCAGCTGGTTTTTAGTGTGTTTTTTCTGCATGATGAATTAACATATCAGTCCGTACAAACAGTTCTGGCAACAGGCAGAGCGATATGTCCAGTTCAAGACGCATGGGCCTCTGTTTCAACATTTAACCAGAGAGCATAAGACCACTTTCAATGGGTCTTTTCACAGGATGATGCATTTGCAAACACCTTGCTCACCTGCTATATCCCCCCTAATCCGTCAAGTAGTCATTACAAGCATTTTTCTTTCTAGTAGCCATTGTTTACCTCATCTGCTAAATCGCCCTGACCAAATGCATTTCTGTGCCTTAGGGACAAACATAACTGTCTAAAAAAAATCTGTGCAATTAGCCTATATAATAATACGTAGGTGTAATCCAAAATATTTAAAATCTTTTCGTGACTAAAAATTCTGATGTTTAAACCTATGGGATATTTTATTCGATACTATAAGCACAAGCAATTAAGTAAAAATGAAAGTAAACCCATTTATTTTGTTATTGTTTTGTGTGTGTGTATATATATATAGTTTGTAAAAAATTTATGTGAATTAATATAATTAATATAATTGATCATGTGAAATCTATTTTCAAAGTAATTGTTTAATAATAACAATTGGTTAAAAATAAATACTAAAATTGTGTTTAAAATCTCGGACAGGCAAATGCGCAAAATATTTTAATTATACATGTACTCTCTATACTGTAATTACTTAAGAAGCTACGTGGGACTGCATTGCTTTTCACAGTTGATATTTTTTTACATTTTTGACATTACATTACTGTTTCTGAATCAGCCATTGCTGGGACAGAGGGATATCCACCAAAAATGGAGGAGTGGAGTAGCGTCAACAGAGCAGCTTTCCCAGCAGCTCACACAGTGAACGGGATTGACAAATCAGCCATTGACGCCGACATAAAATACGCACAGGTAAAAGAAAACTCTAACACCTGTACCGTAATAAACCGGTGCATAACAAGTGTGCACACTGGTTTGTTTTATTTCATACCCGCCATTTTCTTAATCGGAACCAGTGCTAATGTTTAGTGCCGTGTAAAAGGGGGCACAGCCTTTATAGCTCTCGTTACAAAGGCTTGTGGCAATCTTGTGGAAAGTTTCCATATCAGGGACCAAAGAGATTCATACAAGTTGAAAGGCTTTTGTCTGAGAGAATTTCTAATTAAATATTTGCGTCTGATTTAGGACACAGACAGAGGGAAAACACTCTACAAGTACCCACACTCCAAATTTGTAGTGAATGAAATAATAGTGAAACTCGTCTATTCCCTAATGTGCTTCCTTCCTATTCTGGACTATTCCCATTCCTCAGTGTTTGAGAACCACAGTTGTAGGTCACATGTCATTATGCTGTATTTTAGGAAATGTTCGCTTATGTTGTCCTGTCTGTTTTCCTATAGCCTTCATCGACATTGTCCAGTTATGTCTCAGCGTGTGCTTACTCTCCCACCAACCAGTACGGGGTGTACAGCGGGTCAGCAGGCAGCTACGTGGCCCCGGGCCACCACCACTGGCAGCCGCAGAACCCGGCGCTGTCCCACCCAGGCAGCGGAATGGGCATGCATGCAGGAGAGATCCACTCACCAATGGCCTTCAAGCACCAGCAGGCCCGAGAAGGTACAGAACATGGAAGTGGCCTTTGATGTGTTTAAACCCGAAAAAAAAGAATTCCATATGGGAAGGATGAGGCCTTGTATTATACGTTTTAAACCTCGTTATTATTACTATTATTATTATTATTATTATTATTATTATTATTATTATTATTATTGTTATTATTATTAGCGTCTGGTTTGTTAAATCAACACCTGCATAAGATCCTTCCCTTGTGCCTTTCTGGCTCATGAACTTTTTTAATAAGCAATGACCGCGACTAGTGTAAACATTTACCAAATGCCAAATGAATATTAATTATGTGTCAGTTAATAAATTCTGCCCTTCCAAATTTGGCCAACGTTGGGCCTGTCAGGTGGTCCCAGATTTTAATTAAAAAAATAAAGCTTCTTACTAATGGTGTGTTTATAAACATTGTTTACCTGAAGCTGGTCAGACCTGGGTGTGGGGGCGATTATTCACGTTGGACCGATGTTGTTGAGGACTTGCATGCACAGGCCCACTCTATTTCTGTTTTGTGTCGTGCAGGAGACAGAAAACCGCCAAGTCCCTTGAGCAAGCAGCAGCAACAACAACATGAAAACTTGAACAATGTGCATGGACTCAGTCTCCCTACCTCATCATCATAACCGGGACTCATAACACCTTTATTACAAGACCAATTTAAATGAGCTCATTTCAACAACTCCAACAGTAAGTCTGAACACTAACGGCTTGTTCCTCCCGGTGTTTGCAGCTGATGGTGGAACACAGGCCTGTTCACACGCATTACGAATACAGTACAACTTTACCGGCCTGCGTGGCCTCATGAATGTAAGCTTGCATGGATGTATCGGTTTCTCCCCTCATTGGTTGATAGTTTTTCTCCACTAAATGACTTCATATTTCTAGGCTGTATATTAAAAATTACATTGTTGCCAGTCCAGTCTGTCATTGGTGTTTCATTATAAAACCAGGGCTATTGTGTAATACGTCATTTTTCTTAATTTGTGGTCATGATCTCGATTCTACAGCGACTCAACTATGTGAGCAAAAAATACATTGTCTAAATGTTAAATATTTGCCAAAGCTTTAATTATATATTTTTTATAATTTCCATTGTAAATATTAAAAAATAAAGACTTTCGTAAATGTCACACCACGTTCTTGTAGCCCATATTATTTCAGCAGAGATGCACTGTTTGGTGTTTGCATGGTCGAAATGAAGTTCGTTGTTTAAAGACTATACGTGGAAGTTCGGTGTTGATAAGGGCGTTGCAAATTAGATTAAAGAGGAATACAGGGAGGCTTTTTCATCTTGGTTTCTAACAGAGAAGGCCTCATCCCAAATCCCCCGGTCCTATGTGTAATAATCTGGATTTTTGCCTACACTTTGCGTGACTCTAGGATAGTGACCTTTGGGCATCTCTTAAAGGCATATACCACCTATTTTTTCACTATAGTTGCCCGTCTTTTAGGTGGAAGTGATTGCGTCTACGTGAAAGATGCATGTGGTCGTTAGCAGTGATACTTGTCTTTTACGATAATTTTTTAATTTATTTTTTAATCAATCATTAAGTTAACAATCCACATTTTGCCTCTCGGATATCGTGCTTTTTCACAAATGACAGGGAAAAGCCATTTCTTCACTATCGGTGTAACCTCTCTCCACACGCCGGGCGCCTCCGCTGATGCTATCAGAGCTGTAATTGATACCTACCATGATGGAAATCTGAAGGCTGATCACGCACAGTAATGAAGGTGCAGGGCAGCAGCTGACAGTCCAAATCCACCCACATGCAGCCTCAGTAGTGTGTTTTCAACTATAGTACGATACATTTCCCACGGAAGCCTAAAAGCTACTCACTCTGTCTAAAAAGCTCCTTCCTGAGGCCTGTTTGCTCCGTGAGGCACAGCGAGCACCCTCTCTGATCTGACCTCCAGCCTGCACTAATTTATTTAATAATAGGACCTGTGCGTCATTAGGACATAAAATATAACTATAAACATTAGTTATGGGCGATATAGTAGTGATTTCATATATAATATTGCACTGTTATCGTTGCAGCATTTTGGACAATATGGTTTTATTTGTCATGTTGAGATACATTTTACTGACATAATATAGGTTTCTTTTTTCAGTGCTATATGAAAAATAAAATCCGCTTGATAAGGCAGGCTGAATTCACAGTTCCTTCGTAAAACCTGAGTCGTCTTTGTCTATTTAGCACAACAAAATAACAGTTTTACTGATTATCCTGATTTTCCTCAAATTACTCACTGGTTTTATATTTATTAAAACTACTGTTACATACTACTGTTACGTATTTTGTTATTTTTTTGAATGGCCTTTTTTGAAACTTGAATTCATTTGCCAAATCCTGCAGCTTGTATCTATTCCACTGTGACTTGTTGCAGAGGGAATGGGTCTTTTGTAATAAGCAGTTGAGTTTTTGTAAGCATTTCCGGGAGGTTTTAACAACACCGCTGCAAATGGGTCAGAGAAAATTGGGAAAACAATGTATGGTGGTATTGAAAGAAAAAATTATTGGTTCTATAAAGTAAATGTGATCTTCCCCTTTTTATGTCAACAGTTCTTAGCCTATTGATTTATAAAATATTTTATACAGTTTTCTTATTAAGTAACTGATCATTACCATAGATCCATAGACAGACAGGGTTACCACTAAGCTCAGATAGAGGTCAACCAGTGAAATTACTGATTGTATGTCTAAACAGTGACAAACTTGAACAGGCAAATTTGCTTCAAGGTCTTAACAATCTCTTTTTTTGTTAAAGTATGAACTGCAGGTTAATTGGAAATGACTTTTTTGTATTTGTTGCCAAATTACTGTGACTGTCTCCTTGTTTGGGACTATTGGAAATAATTTCAGTTTTAAAATGTTTTTCCCATAATAATAATCTACAGAAATGCTTAGTCCTATAATTTAAACATAAAAAGATTTTACCCACCCCCATAAGAGTTATTCATAAGATAGCATTTTACATTATATCTATGGCAAAGACCTAAATCTTGTAGTGGTCTGTAGTTATATCTCTAAATGGTGTCTATTTCTAATACAAATTTTTGCGTTGTACCAAACACAAAGTTGACGTGTCACAGTTTTAAGCAAGTTTTCAGATACGGGCTGGAAAATGGCTTGACCTGTGAGCTTTATGCTGCTGTTGACGAGTCCTTTCCCCTTTGCAGCAAGATCCCAAGTGACTCACAATATCCAAACATTAAGATGGCCTATGAGTACACACGCTCCCTGACTGGAGTCGCTCATGTTTTCCCGGATACCACTTGGGGTTCAGAAAACACTCCTTCATGGTGGCGGGGTTACTTCCTGCGGGACCTATGGTCATCAATCAGTGCAGCAAGTGATACCCCCCACTGTGCCTTCTGTAGGCTCTCTGTGTGAGAAGAGCAGCAGGTGGGCGAGTTTTAGATGGTTGTTTTCTATTTATTCTAAACAAACAATTATTTCTTGAATTTTTTTGCGTCTGTTCATATGACAATTTGCTTGTGAATATAATTATTAAAATTATTTTGGGCAACACAGATAGGAACAAGTGAGCTATCATTGTTATCATTGTTTTTTCACAAGGTAAACTCTTGTTTATGTTAACATATATCTGCTACTAAAATATTTGATTATTACTGCATAATTATTTGCCAAAGTGTTGGTCTTTCTATATGCTGTTGCCTAAGCTAATGGATGCATAATTCTTAATTAGTTGGATGCCATATATCGGAATGTTGGAGGGACATTTTCTTAGTTGCATTTCCTTGAAAGACTTCATTGCAAAATTATTTACAAAATTTGTAATATTGAAACTTCTTTTACTGAAAATACATTCATTCTTCCCTCATCTGCTTACATCTGCAACATCTGATTAATGGTAAATAAAACAAAGGGACACTCTTTGCTTTGTGACATGTCAAACTTTCATTGTGCAGATGTCCAGACTATAACACTGTTCAGCTCTCTCATCTCCATGGTCTTAAGTGTGTTACCTTTGCAACTTAAACTTGAAAGGATTCTTGAATACCACTGGCTTAAACAGATACTTGCAGAGATGGATAAGAGTCTTGGCCTCCTTCATCTTAATGGATATGATATTAAGCACTATTAATAACCTAAACGACAGTGAAATGGTGACAGAGATTCCTTCAAAAGCAAGAACAGGCGCTTCTATCTTCAACGGTAATAATTCATCAATGTCTGCCAAGTGTACAGCAGGGATTGACTGTTCTTTAGAGAGCAAAGTTCAGTTTATATAGTTGATACTGTGCCAGGTATGATTTAAAACATTTTACATTATGTCTTCTTTTTGTGTTGATGGGGGAAACTACCCCATGCTGGCCAGGAGTTCTCACTTCTCTTCACTTTCGTGTGACTCAAAGTCAACAAGAGAGCATCTCGGGACAGGCGACATGGCAGGCCAGACAGGTCTTGGAAAAAGTAAAGAAAAGATACATGAAAAACCTTTTAAAAAGAGTGGCAAGTTGGCAAAGTATCAAATTTGGAAAAGAGAGCCAGTGTCAGCAGTTCTCATGTCTGAAATTTCAAATGAATTGACTTGCAGTGGAAACACAGTGCATGCAAATATGTACAGTGCTGGGACATGTTCTTGTCATGGTCTTTGACAAGTAGGACATCATTTTTGAGAAACATGTGAGAAACTAAGTCATAAATTTAAATTCTGGTCATAGCTGCCAGCACTGTGTTTGCACTGTGTGACAGAATGATGCATATGGTGAACAGACAGAGGAGCAGCAGTGAAAGTTAGACATCCACATTCTAATGACATACTGTTATTAGTTGAATGGGTAAGTGATGTATTTGTGTTTTGCCACCCAAAAGTAAAACACCAAAGCAGTGAGTTTGTAACAATGTCATCCTTGTAATGCAATCACCATTGACTTTTTTTTCCGCTGACTGTCCACAGGATTTCCAAGTAGGCAGAGTTACAGCTCTGTAGTCTAGAGAATGATAAATGTCTCCCTTCCATGTTCTTACTTGTTCTGCCAGCTCACCACATCAACCAGATGCTCTAAAAGCAAAAAGGACAGAGACATGATGATGACATTTGGCTTTCTAAATGAAAACGTATCATTTCACATTTGCTCTCAAGAGATTCCACCACTGTTTTTGGTCCTCAGTGGACATCAGTACAGCAATAAAGAGAATAACCACAGGCTCACATTGAATTGCAGAGCCCAGCTTTTGATTATTATATACAGATGACTAAAAAAGCATGAAATTATGTTTGCAAACACAGTAAAAATGCACTCTTTGAACACAATATCATAAAAGAAAGCATATTATTTATAAAAGTGGAAGAATGCTTGTAATCTTGAGTACTGTCAATACTTTATATGTAAATAACAACATCGAGAGTAGTTTGCAGTCCTTTTCTGGAAAGTCAAAAATGCAAACTTTCATTATGGAAATTTGTCAGCAGTTTTGTGGAAGTCTATTTTTGTGAAGTTCTGGGCACAGACAGAGAGAAGTCCTCAGTGCAGGAGGATCCTCTCTAATTTGTGGAGACTATAGGATTAATGTTCTACCCGACTGCCCATCTGTGACTTATTTCAAGTGTGTTGAAACATATACTGCGCTAAATGTTGCCACACACATGCCTCATGCTACCAGCAGAAAACTATGTAGGGTTAGATTTAAGGGTTGTCTTCAAGTAAACCTTTAGCTCAAATTCTTATTAGGTGATAATAAAATGATGACTCTTCTCCCAAAAATGTAAGTGGTAAACCACTGTACCGTCGGTTGGTCCCGGGGAAGAAAATCCTGCCTGAAATTCAGTGTTGTGAGTGAACAGACATCTCTGTGTTTAAAGAGAGGATCCAAAATGAGGATTCTTGCTCCTGACAGATTAAAGCTATTATTTACATTTTGATTAAACAAGGTGTCATTGAGAGCCTTTAAGCCTTTTATTATTTTTTGTCCACAAATCCTATCAAAAGACCAAACCAACAAGTCCATCTTGCAATACTTAGTGACCTCCCCACCTTCTGTGGCTCTAAGTCCGAATCCTATTTATTCCTACTGAAGACAGAAATCTTTAAATGTGGGCCACATACATACTTTGATTTTGGAGAAAGCTAAATAGTTTTCCAAAACAGTTTGGCAATATAGTTATTAGCAAACATCACATAAGCAGGCGGAAATGTGTCTACAGGGATTATGTTCAATTGTGGGTTAATACACATTTGGTTCCATATGGAGTTGCTTCAAAAAACAAAGCTATCAATGATAAATTGTCCGTGATAATGAAGGAATTATGTCACCATTGACAACGGTATGGTGCATACATATGATTTTAATAGTTATTTTATTAACAGTGGCCTATCACAATAGGCCTATCAGACTGATCAGGCCACACAATCATGTGTTATTAGGGGTCTTTTCATGGCTGCTTTGGGGCTTTTCATTTGATTTGTTGACAAAACTAATTTTACCATGAGGAACCCTCTTTGACCATGTTGCGAGCTATATGCTTTAGGTGTCTACGACTCTCAACGGCATTCAGAGATTCCTCTTTTCTACATGAACACAAATAACTGTAGATATTGTAATTCCTGTAGTAGTTCCTACTATTTACATTGCCGTTACAATAAAATGGTACATTTTCACCTTCCAGTTAAAGATCAGGGTTACAGTTAGAGGTTAGCCTTTCACATTAGAGGTCAGGAAGTGAAATCCTAGCTTGTTTGCATACAACACATTAGACTGAATGTATGCCTGAAAGCACACAAGCTGCCTTTACAAAACAGCAAAGGCTTTAATTTTTAAAGGATTTTTAAAAATGTGTTATCGTGGGGCCTAAATAAGAAGGATATGTAGCCACATTAGAGATTACAATAAGTTTTTCTGTAGTCAGACAGTGATGTTGCAACTTGAGCATTTGTACACGGTTTCAGATTAAAACATTAAAAAATATATAAAACAACTATTTTCTATACTTTCTATACATATATATACTTTTTGTATATATATGTATAGTAAAACATTTTTTGTAAAACGTTTTCAGAGTTTGATTGAGGCAAATATATCACCTT
This sequence comes from Channa argus, assembly GCF_033026475.1. NCBI lineage: Eukaryota > Metazoa > Chordata > Actinopteri > Anabantiformes > Channidae > Channa > Channa argus. Next base: position 7,172,457 of record NC_090212.1, read on the forward strand.
GTTAATCCAGATTTTTTTGCTGTGTATGTGACCAGGGTGTAAAAGATGTCTGTTTGCCAGAGGCAAACGATAACCCAGTGTGTGGTTTGTGAGTGGTGCAGGGGCCTCACCTCATATTCAGATGAGATAACAGGAAGCACAGTACACTGGTCTGTAGTACAGGTCTGAAGTATGCAGAACCTGTTGCCCCATTTCAAAATACTGCATGTGAACAGCAAGGTCAGAATTATGTGGTGTTACCATGTAGTGGCTATAAGAGATAATGAAACCAAAGATGAAAGGTAAATAGCAGTGAATGGCATTAATCAACCTTTTGATCGCACCCTACTGCTGCTGGTGCTTCCACTCCCACTTTGTGACAACTGCACCAGTCAGAGCTGCCACCCACACTCAGATTTTAAGGAACCTGTTGGCTGGTAACCAAGACAAGCTCATCTCTAAATCAGCACAAACGTTACATGACCTATTGACTTTAGCAACATCCGGGATGTAATAAAACATATACATAGCCGTTTGACCTTTCCCATATTGACAGTATACGCGGGTTTATAAAGTCAGTATTTGAGTTTGGTGTAAGTTTGTGAGCAACGACGGCCAGGAAGCCTGATCTGTTGTGCAATTGAATGTAGCTACAAGCCAACTAACTGTGGGGGCTCTTTGAAGAGCGCGGAGTGCAGCCAGTCAGAGCATCGTGCATTTTGCTCTTATTGGTGCTTTTCACTCAGACTGGTCTCGCCCATCTCAGCACTCACACAGCACTGACCCAAAGGGTGACTGTTAATTTGGCATGGAGAGAAGATGGGTTTGAACTGAATGAAAGGTCTGATATAGCCACTCCACTGGGAGGAGACTATAGCTACAGAAGCCAGACCAAATGACATCACACCAGTATGAAAATAACCATAAGACAACATTATATTGTGTGCATATAGGAGGAAGAGGAAATTAGGAAAATGTTGAAGTTAAAATTATACTGTAGAATGGTAGAATACTGTAGAATACTTTATAGGCTAGGTTTGTATGGTTTAAAGTGAGGTTTAAATATCATATGATATGGATTCAAATGAAAACTATGGCTTACCAGCCTGCTCATGTATGTATGTTGTAAAAGTAAACACATAAATACTGTCGGATAACTAGGCTGTGCTTAACATAGAATTTGTACTGTAAAACTATTCATTATGCAGAGTGGCCCCTTTCTTGGTATAGTACAAATAATGATTTTGTTTTATTTTACTGTAATTCGTGACAAGGTAATATACAAGGAGCATGTCTATAGAGAACTTAGTCTAACCTGAGGTAATTCTAACATCTCTATTATTATAAAGTAGCTTACAAATAATGGGTTGGCACTGTGAAAAGAATGCATTTAGAGAATTCAGCAGGAGAGTAACTAATAAACTAGGCTAACTAAAATTTTGAAAAATAAAACAATAATCTGTTTTTAATTAAATGTATTATCATCTGCAGACAAGATACAAAGCTACGTGGGTGGCGACTCAGTCATCGCCTTCCACTGCAGACTGACTTAACCACCAGTCACACGTCCAAGCCACAATAGGATGGTGGGCCTCTGCAGAAATGCTTAAACGGCATTCTATTGTCTTGTGAGCCCTCTGTCTTTCAGCTCCTATGCTTTGTCTGTCATGGTGTAAAGTTCTAATGAGAAACACAATTGTTTTAGTTTTCTGTTAAAGAAGTATTTTTGTAGCTTAGTTAGGAATGTGTGAACAAATTTAGCAAAACGATTGTTGAAGTTGTGCAGGTTTAGGTTAAATCTTCCAAACGTGTCAGTGTTGGAGCAGGCTTTTAACATAGATTTCTAGTGTGTAAATGAACAAGTAATATTCAATTAAATGTTAGAACTATACATGTTTGCAAGCAAACTGATGTTGTATGGTTTAATTCTATATTCTATATACATATTCAGGTATAACAGCATTTGCCAAATTCATTATGTGTGTCAGCATAGCTAGCCATTAAAGCTAATTCTAATGTAGAATATTGTGTATGGTGGACCTTGACAGCATAGTCTTGCTCATCACACAGTAACATCTCATAATAAAGCAAAAAATTTTCTTTACATGGGTTACATGGGAAATGACAAAGAAAAGCCATTAAGCACCTCCAAGGAACAGAAAAAAGGCTCTTACTGCATTGCTAGATGAGACAGACAAAAGGTAAATGTCAGAGTGATGGAGGTAGTGCTTGTCTTCTCTTCCTGCTCGCAGTGGCACAAGAATGAAGAGGATGTCTCCATGTACACCAAGGCTATCTATTACTAAGTTAACAAGGTCTCGGCTGCTCTATAAGTGAAATTCAAGGCTGTCTGTCACATGAAACAGAAAGAAGAAAAAACAAATGAACACACACACTGACACACATTTGTTGGGATTCTACTTCTGAGCTGATATGTGCCAAAGAATGCTGAGGCTTTGTCCATTAAAAACAAGGCACTGTATGGATACACTATCATGCCATCTTGGGTCCATCTGCAAATTCAAACAGGGAAATTCTTGCAGAAAGGTTTACATTTCCCCCACCTCAAAAAAGTTTGTTCCTGCCAGACTGAATGGTTGACCCAATGAAAACACAGAGAAAAGCAAGGTGAAGTCCTTCTGTGCTGCTCAGTTATGCTCTAAAGTCACAGTGCAACAGGTTGGGTTAGAGCCAAAAAACTCACATTCAACCCTAAAATGTTCAGTGTATGTAAAAATAGTAGTAAGTTGTAGTAATATTTACTTGAGTACCACTGTAAAAATATATAAGAGGTTATTATCCTTGTTGGAATTGTAATTTTCTTTTACTGTGTTGGGGAGTTTTGTTAAAATTAAAGTGTGACACCAAAATATGTATCAAAAGCTAAGAACCTCTAATAAACAAGAAGACAATCTATACCCCGTATATTTTGTGCCAATGGGTCCAAACAATAGTTTGGACTTTTGAGTGCAGGTTCACATAGTGGACCATCTTTACATTGTTAAACTAGTACTTTTACAATCTGAGTACTTCTCCCATCATTGAAATCAGGGGGGTTTAAGTTGCAGACAAAATGAAGTAGGATTGCAACTGTTGTAATGTGAGAAGTTCTGTAACCCATTATTAAAATAAAGTATTATTACAGCTATGCTGTATTTAAAATGTAAATACGTTCAGTGACCTTTTGGTCGACTACACATTACTTAATATGATATTATTCGATTCTAAATATGTTTCTAATTATAATTCTATATATGTTCATCAGTTTCATGTTGCAGCTGATCATTTATAATGCTGTTTTGATGATCATATAATTTACTTTCATAATGATATTTTGAATTACTTTATATACTGTTGGGTGGGTTGTAAACTTTATCATAGGAGTAGTAAATGTTTGTTATTTTAAAGTAACTAGTAACTATATAGTTCTCAGATAAATGTAGCTGAGTCAAAATATGAATAAGCTAAAAATGGAAAGACTCAAGCAAAGTATAATAATAATATATAATAATGTGCATAATAATAACTACACTTAAATAAATGAACTTAACTACTTTTTTGAATAAGGGGACGCTTTCATTACTTGTATGTTAAAATGTAATGTGTCAAGTTACATTAACATGACTGCAGTTTTCCAAAACTGATTTCACAAAAAACAATCAGCAAATGATCCATTCAGGGTATCTGCATCATTCACAGATTTTCCCTGCGATACTTTGAATTTTTCTGTTATTCATGTGGGAGATTTTTCAAGTCTTGGCTTCTACCCCACATCCATCAAGGATCAAGCTGCAAAGCACTTGTCTCTACTTTCATCACATGACGTTAAAGTGTGGGTCAGGAGAATCTAGTTTCTCTATTCGGTGTTGATAGGGGGATAAAAGAAGATTGATTCTCTCAGTGTCATTATTGCAGGTGTTTGCCTTTATGACCAACATCTTCTACAGGCAGTTTCTCATTACACTCTGGAGAAAAAGACAACCTTTAAGTCCTGCGCATTCCACCAGTGCTCTTAGGAGTGTGTAATTTTCGGGGGGTTTAGAGAAATCAGTTTTTATTCAAAGCAGACCTGACCCAAACGGAGATTGACCACACTGTGGTCAGACTTCAAACCACCTTGTTACTTGCCTTTTTCATGTTCAGAGTGCTGTAAATCTCTAGTCCCTCTGAACACAGCTAAAAAAGAAGAAGAAAAAGGGGAGGAAGAAACAGACTTTTGCTGATTTTTTTTCCATTTTTGTGGGAGGCTGGCTCCTTAATGTTAAAGCAGATGATCACTAATTTGTAAGCAATCTTCTTTTGTTGCCTGCAAATATATTGTATTATATTAAAGTTTCTTTAGCATCTAGTCAGTGACTTGAATAAATAATTATCTTTTATTGTCAATCTCACTGTGTCTAATTGTTTTTAATCATTTCACTTCTAAGTGATTGATGCTCGGCGCCCTAAGAAGCAAATTGTTTAGATCAAACTGAGAAGCTTGGTCAGATTTCGTCATTAGAGTTAATCCATTAACAATGCAAGAACACCGAATAAAGCTCAAGTAAATAAAGGTGTTTGCTCTGTGTTGGAGTAAATATTAGTTTGTCCAGATAATGCCAAAGGGATACTGAGGGTTTCCACAATGCTTAAGTTACACCAGTGTCTGTTCTTTTCCACCAGAAGAATAGCTTCCCACTCTTTCGTCTTCTTGAAAGCCAAACATCAGTAGCAGTCTCAAGTGGCTGAAAGTTTTAGTTGATAATCCAGTCTGTCACTCAGACCCACAGTAAGATTAATGGCAGGGGAACTCCTATCTGGAACACATTCCGCTCAATCAAAACAGATAACTCTGTTTGAGAAATAGTCCTCAAAAGTAGAGTATTTAGAGTACCTAATGTTGTATTGGAACATATCAGGGCAATCTGTTCCAAAAGTAAATATATAAAAAAGCTTTTTGAATAAACATGCAGTACACAGTGAAATTGGTTGGGTGTTTTGTGTTTATATTGTACATTAGGCGGTAAAATCTTCATCAAGTGACTCTCAAATTCACATAACAGTTTAATTGACAAAGGTTTAGGTGCTGTGTGATCTCTGATGTCTTCTTTGGAAGTGTTAGATCTCAGAGGGAAAAGGGAGCCCTCTACTGTTCAGCTGAGCTATCAGACAACTGGGATTGCACACACTCTGGTCTTGCCGCTTAATGAACCAGGAAGTATTTGCTGCTTCATTAAGTCAGGAAGAGTGTACAAGCTGCACAGAGATCAGAGATTTTATACAAAAAGAAGAAGGTCAAAGAAGACTTAAAGTTGACAGATCAGTAATGCATTCAAACGTTAATGCAGTCTTCCTGAAAATAAATGATACCACTTTCTAACTTAAAAGCATGCAATCACTCGACCATGAAAATAACCAAAGAGATATGATCCTACTAGAACCGACCTATTGCATGAGCTACATACCTTGTAGATTTACAGCTGTAAGATTGGCAGACTACTCAGTAAGGGAAAATATAGGGTTTAGATATGACTTTCACAGAGATAATAGCAGCTTCACGCTACACTGGAGTTAAGCATGGCTAATTCTTGGGAGCACTGCTTTGATCTTTTTGTTGCATCTGCAAGGTATTTTATGTTTATTTGTTATTGGCGTTGGGCAATTTGGTATATCTGAGAGCACACTTTATGACTACAAACTCATTAGGGACAAAAGAATATCTGTGAGAGCGTCATTGTAAAAGAAGATGAAGAAAAATGTCACTGCCCATCTTAAATACTACCCAATGATCTTGGGTGTGCCAATGGCCGTGTTGACTGCTCCTGAAAACCGTGCTCTCATCTCAGACCTCCCGATAACAATCTTTAATGAATAGCTGTGTACTTTAAGAAGTGCTGGCTGATAGAGATCATTTCAGGAACGGTGGGGTTCAGGTCTCAATAACAATCACAGAATTCCATCTTAACCATTTGGACGTCCTCCATAATGCCACACACTCGGAGATTGCGCTTGCAATGGACCTACACCAAAATAAAACTTGGCGCTAGAGATGCATTCTTGCCCAACTCGACAAGTCCAAGTCTGAACACCTCGGGCCCCCTCCCATCTATGGGATCTATCTCTTGATGTGAATGCTGACTCTTTGTTGGTGCATTCTGATTTCAGGTAGAGATACTGCACAGCTAACCGCCTTATAAAAGGCGGGATGGCGAGGCTGGCGACTAGAAGCACAAGCACAGCTCCCTTTGAGTGCGTCTGAAAGGCCCAAATTGAGTCATTTCCCCAATCTCCAGGGAGAGCCCTTATCGTCTGCAAGATCCAGAGTAGACTGTGTATAATTTGCAAAATACTATGCTGATACTGCAAATGAGCTTTAATAGCTGTTGAGGCCCAGTTAAGCGTCATAATGTAGGTTTGTGGTCTTTGAAAACCAGTAGCAGAGACATTTTCTTGTAGAAGAAAAATGCACAAGAGAAAAGTCAAAGCATTTGTCAGTGGGTGTCTGCTGTCAAACTTGACTGATATTTGTGGGTTTGTCCATCTTGTCATGTCAAAGTAATTAGACATGAATAACATGAGCAAGCTTCTCTGTACTTTTGTCTCCCCCCAGGGTAGATGAGAACTGTAATTAGTCAGTCTCCCTTTGACAAGCTGTCAACCCTAATACTGTGTTTTGTAACACCCAGGGTTCTGTTTGCTAATTTCTAACCTAACCTAACCTGTAAAAACGGTGTAATGAATTGAGACAAAATGACTTACTACTGTAATTGTGGCTCCTGCTGTCATCACAGCAATTAATCACACCAAGCAAATCTAGTTTAAGCAGGTATAATTTTAGCAAAAAAATATCTGTACAGTACCTAATGTTTGTAAAATTAAAAGATTACTTTGAAGGGATCTAATATCTACATTAGTAAGCATATTTTTACGGCATGCATCCTTTGAACAGATTTTAGAAGCATTTTATAGCCTGTTTACTATTGTTAATGATGCTATTAAGGTATTAAGACTTTAAATAAAAATTTAAATGATGATGATTTGACCACATATGTAGGAGGAGATCTCTAACAACACTACTGCTAATCATCCATGCAAGCAGATGAATAGTGAGCCTGACTTTAGGCACAGGGGGGCTTCAATTTAGGCCTGGGAAATAACCAAAAACAAATAGATCACAATCCGGTTTTTTTAATCAGTTGATGTGGATAATTATCAATATATAACTAAAATCATGCACTAAACCATGCTGAAAAATATTTGAATGTTAAAAGTTAGTTATCATTTATGCGGTTAGATCTGCTAGGACCTCCTGGTTATAATATATTTTATAGTATATATAAAATAATAAATATATATAATTATATAATATCTATAATTATATGCGTTTAAGCTTGTGAAACAAATTCAGTTCACATCAACATACTTTGCTGGTTTTGGTTTCTGACACAAATCAAATGTTTGTTTCAAATCATATTTGTTGCTGAACCATTTCTAAATAGGAGATAGAGCTTCTTTTTTTCAGCTTGCACACTGTCCATTTAACAATTAACATATTTTTAGAGAGATGATCGTGATGTACAATCAGTAATATGATATGGCACCTATTTGCAACTAATTCTTGTTAATGTGAATGTTTAATGAAAGGTGGAAGATACAACCAAAAATGAAGCCAAGCTCCTGCAGGCATTGACACAATGTTAAGAACTGTAGTTAATGATTGTGTGAAATTTTAACTTAATCCATCCAATAGTTTTTGAAATATTTACAATTGGACCAAAATAATGAAATTACTTGCTGCTGTCTGTCCTTTGTATCAATGACATTTTTAACAGTACAGATTAAATACAAGATAAAAAATTTTTATATGATATAAACTTAATTACTACAAATTTATGAAATGTATAAAATTTAAATTCTGCGGTGTTTAAAGATAAAGAATATTTTAAACTATATTTCTAGAGGTTGTGATTGATCATAAACTAAAAACAAATGTTGAATGTATTAAAGGAGAAGTCGATACCATTTGCAGTCCTGTCCAAATCCAAGGATGCATTCAAACTATAATGCTATATCCTTTATTGTAAACCTACGTTTCCTCACCTATGTTGTTGCGTAAAATTGTGCTAAGTTAAAATGTGTGAACAAAACCAACACTATGGTGGCATTTCTCTGGCACTTATCCTTAAAGTCTGCAGTAAAGCTACTAACTGAGTAGCAAATTAGACTGTGGTTGTACTGGTCAGCTTCCAGTGACGGATGTGTGTAACTGTTTGAGTGTTATAGTGTTCTTGTAAAAGGGAGGTGGCCTCTCATTCAAGGAACCCTGAATAATAGAAATGTGCCTTAATTTCAGCATTCCAGTTAGTTCCCATGCACAGTGCACGTCTTTCCTGTCAATTTACTTAACTTTTTATATATCTATAAGACTGGTTTATCTGGAAAAAAAAACAGATAAAGCAGGAGATGAGATGCTGCTGAGAAAAACGCTTTACTGTGTATGACAGGTGCTGACCTGCCCTTAACAGGCAAGGAGTAGTCATCTCATCTCAACTCATCTTCACTTGTATAACTAAAGAGGTTTGAGTTGGATGGGGAAACTGAACCTAAATCCAAAGATCCCACAGCTCTCAGGCTCATTCAACTCCAACAGGTCACTTTTTGGATTGAATGTTTTTTTTTTTTAAAAAAAGGTGGAAGATACTATCAACAGCAGATAATCCATTCAGGATGAAACACCTTGAGTTTCCATGAGACCAGAGATAGGCCTGAGCAAACACATTCCCATCCGCTACTGAAAATGGATATGTTGTTGACCTGTCCGGCCACACAAAAGCTGCTCCTAGTTCTCAGGTGAGTATCCCTCCTCCAGCCTGAAATCTCTTAACTAAATATTGTGAGTGTCCCTCTTTATGCCTGGAGTCACTCTGTTTACTTTCAGATCCAGGGGATTAGAAGATCAACACTGCATGCAGGTGAGGGAACTCCCATTTATCAAGCATAAATGAGGGATTTTTGTTTTCACTATTATATGCATAAAAAGAACTATATATTAAAACATTAATTAAATAACACAAAAAAAGACAACTTAAAATACACCACAATTGCAGTATACAGAATATTCTACTCGGGCAATTGAACAATGTATATCATGCGAAATATTGTTGTTTATAAATGCAGAATTATTTGGCAATGGTACTAATTTAATGCCTCGTGTATCCAATTAAAGGCTTTATTTGAACATTACCCATTCAGCAGTTGCTGTTGTGATTTGGATTAAGTCCTGTAATAGCTAGAATGAGTTGGCCTGACTTTCAGAGCTGCACAGTAAACCAGATGGGAGGGAAGATCCTCCTCTGTGGCTAGAGCAATAGAGCACAAGCCAAAATGAGAATTAGAGCAAACTTCAACATGTCAGCACATACTCATATCATTTATTTTCCACTGGTTTGGATGGATGTGGCTTGGATGATTGCTGATGATTTTAAAAAAGTCTTGCGCACATCCCCACAAACTTGTATAACATGATCTCTCATGTGCTCAGTTTGTTTTTTGGAGCAGCTGGGAGAAAGCTGGATTTCCATCTTAGACATTCAAACATTCTTTTCTCAACTATGCAAACTGCAATGCCTCGTCACCCACTACTATTCTTATACTGCACCTACCACAGGTTTGATTTCTAATCTTTTTAAAGGTCATCAGCAACTCTGTAAAGCAGCTAAAAAGGAATATTGTGTTTCCCATGCCAATGAAAAACCACAGCAGAAAAATGCCACCCATGCAGGTGTAGACACGTATTTTGTCCTCACTGCTGTCAGTAGAATTCTTTTTCAGCCAGTGCAAAACTCACAAAATGTGTTTTCTACAGTCTGAGCAAATCTGAATAGGCTGTAGTCCAACTGATTGTACAGTGTTTGTCCTACATGGGGGCACATTGACTGTGTGCATTGGAGGGAGGTATCTCAATCTATGAGACATCCACATGGGTGGTAAAAGAGGAAAATGGAAAACGTTTTCATGGCCACAGAAAGGCAGAACATTTCAGTGTGAAAACTGATTTCTCTTCAGCTCGTGACTCTCTGTTCTTTTCAACAAACACCTAATGTCCAAGCGTATTATTTAATTTTTTAAGATCACTGTGATTAGCCCAGCTGCTGAAAGTGCAGCTATATAATAACGCTGACCTTGACATTTGTCTACATAGGAAAGTACTACTTCCATGTAAGCCTATTTCCAGTCACTGACCCCTGCTGCCTGGCTGAAGCAGAAGGAAATCATCTGCTTCTTACAACTTCCCTCCAGAGGTGACAGAGGAGTAAGGACTTATCTCTTTGCCTGATACTATCTGCTCTACTCCAGCAAAGGGTTGTACTCAAAATAGAAAAACACATTAAATTTGCATGAGACCACTTTGTCCCAGTGTCAGTGAGAGGTAAGCATTTGACATCAGATAGCTGATTTTGTTAAAACTCTTTATTTTTGGAAAATTCGCAAGCTTGAATAAGTTCATCTTGAATGTCCATTTGAATCCTTACAAAGTGAGCCCTGTCAATTCTTATCTAATTATATTGATACGTTTTTGTTTCCTACCGTTGCATTCAAGGCATAATGACTGAATTTGGTTTTTGTATCTGTTGGGAACACAACAAGCGGTCAGTGTATTGCTGTAATTTTTTTTCCTCTTCTCTTGTGGTGAGTCCTTTTTTCCAAGGACATTTAGCCTAATCCACTTCAGCTGCCTTCATTCAGAGTTGGTAAAAGATGCCGGAGCACTGACTCTGTTGGTGAGATTGTAAGACTGGTTTTCATCAAACATGAATTTCTGTTAAGAGTCTGGGTATGATCCACTTTTATGAAATGATGAGTAGCATTTCCTTATTGTTGTTTGCTCCATGCTGCACTGTGAGAAGTTGTTGCCACAGAGGCGACTCTCACTGCGATGGGAACAAAGGATAGTAATTGTTGCCCAGTCCTCATGAGAAAAAAGCACCATCTCTGCTTTCACAATAGCCAAATTTCCACTGCCTCAAAGCATGCAGTGCAATTTAATCTCTCCCTCTTAATAAAACAAACATTTAAGTTTTTTCTAACAGCTGAAAATGATGTGTTGTGTGATGGCAAAAGCAAAACAGATGAAATGCCATATATTCATGAAACGTTTTAAATGATCTAAATTGTTCATAGAAAAAATAGACATATTAAAGGTTTGACTACTTCGTATGAACGCTGACACTGTGTATTGAACTGACCTACATTTATTTCTAATATTAATGTGAAATACGTTTGCGGCAAAACTGAGACCCTTGTGTTATACGTGGAAAAGTTCCAGTCTTTAAACACGATGCCTGTTTTGCCATCATTTTTCATTCTGAAGTGTTAAATACACACATCTATTGAAGCAAGCACTTCCTTTTGAAAATAAGCAAATTATGTGGCATCTTCATCATTTGAGACTTGGACAGCTTTATTCCTTTGTGCCCCCTCCTCTGCTGTGCTTTCTCTTCTGAAATGGGAACACCAGAGAGCTGGGTACAACACTGCTGGGTATTCTACCAGATGGATACTCTGTATGAATCAGGGCTAAGTTTCAGCCAAGGCCTGAATGTGTGTGTTGGACTGCACATTGCATATCTGGAGACCACACAGGTTCCATAAGCACATCTAAATCTCTCTGCTGCCCTCTATCTTTGTCTGAGCATCTCCCTTAGGGATCAAGGTCAAAAGTTCAATACCAGCAGGGAACCTGCACAGGAACGGACACATGCAGCCGAGCTGCTAATTATCTTTGAACGTTGTTTCACTCTCGATTAATACAGCTGTGATTGATGGTGTAATTTACCTTTAGAAAGAACAAATTTGTCAAAAAGCATATTATCTTGGATTGCATGCAGATTACACTCAAATAATCTACTGCCTTTTGTTTTAGCCCTCAGCTTCAGGCAGGTGACAGAAAATGTAAATGCTTAAATATAATATAAAAAATATTAAATGCTTTTAGCTTCAAGCGAAGTCCACTGGTGGTCTACATGTTCTGCAAGGTTGCTCAACCTGTTGGCTCTCTCACTTTATCTTAACAGTGTTTACCAACAGTGGAAGAAGAAACTCAGCGGGGTGTGTAATGCCCCACCAGTCAATCACATGCATGCCAACATGCATTTTACTACACAAATATACAGATAAACATACGATTTTATTACCTATGGAGCTTGGTGTCTGGGCAACAAAGGACAAGGACAAGGGCGCAAGTGATCTCATCCAACACGGTGAAGCCTCACTGTTATAAAAGAGTTTGTCATACCACCATAGTTGGTCATAAATGACCTCACCAGACATGCTGCTGTAATAAACTAAACTAATAAGAATGTGTAGGAAGAAAAACACTGCCTGCAGTGAGCATGGATACTAAGAGGCGAGAGCTGACTGCTGAAAACATAAATCTTGCCCTGATAAATCTCAGTGGACAGCTGTCACTTGACATGTGCAGGGGGCTGAAGGCAGAAGGGATTGTATGTAGTGGAAGGGGACACATACCCTGGACATCCGCTATCATGGAGGAAAAGCCCCCTCTACTGTGAAAAGAGACTTCCATATGTACTTGTACCTTCAGCAGCCCTTTAACTTACAACAGATGTCATCAATAAATTCCTCTGACCCATGGAGACATTCCAGCGTGTGATTGAGGCCTTTGTATGCAGAAGCCAGACCGGTTTGTCTGGCTGGTCAACACCTGACCAAACTGCAAGGTTTATAATATAGATGTGTAAAGCCTCTTTTTGAGTAATCCTAGGCATAGGTATTCAAAAAATAGTAATACTTTAAAAACCCTCTGGGTGAAGTAATAGCTGAGCGTACACACACTGCCAGTTCCTGTGGGAGCAGTGTGAGGGCTGCTACAATATGCCTACTGTTACAAGGTCTGCTACCAAGTTATGACCTATCACCTTGCCATTCTAATCTTTCCACAAACATCTGCAAGGAGACATTTACATGTCCTCGTGTGATTTATTGCAACATGTCTGTTCTCTTGTCTACTGTCAGACACGCAAGGATTGACTTGTATTATTATCTACACTGCTCAGTCTAGAATTAGCATTTTACAACATCCAGTAGCTGTCTGTTCTAATTGTTGTAATTGCTTACTAGATTCAGGACCCTGGAGGAAAAGGCAACTATGAAACTAGCAGCAAGCTACATACAATGACATGAGGTCATTGGGAAGTCCTTAGTGAAGGTTGGATTGTGATGCCCAATGAACTCCATCTGATAACCATCACAAATTGAGCATTTCAAAGGACACAAACTTCCATATAGTCACTTCCATTCCTCTCTTTCTAAGGGTGGTCTCTTGTTGTTGGCCATGCATGGAGGTTAAGGACACGTTCACATGCTATCATACAGTAACCAGGTCGGATAAGTATGATAATCTATTCAATATGGAAAATGTTTATTTTGTGGAGGGACCTCAAACAAACTGAACCAATATTTACAGAGAATGGCAGCCAAATATTCTGCCTTTTCCCAGACATTACTGCTCCCTCATTTATCTTCTATTCTCTTGAGCAAAACATTGACAAGGAAACTAATGCATCTGAAGCCTTAAGGACATTATAATATTTTCTGTGTATTATTTTAAGTATTTCACACACATTTGTTCAAAAACCATTTCCCTGATGTATTTCAGTACAAGAATACATTACTTAGATATTTTGCGACAGTCATTGCCACTACACAGCTACTGCTATTACTATTGTTAAAAAGACAAAAGAAGCAGTGGAAGATAGAAATAAACTCCTGTAAACCTGATGACATTGCTACATTTGCATGAATATTAGGTGCCTATTCATGTATGTAATGTGTTTTGGTTGTGTTGTTCCCCTAATTAATATTTGATACAATTCTAATTTTATAAGCAAACTGATAAGAAAGAGCAATTGGTCCTTCATACACTAAAAAAATCAATCTGAGATTATGAAAATGTAGCATAATTAAATCTGTGCTATTAACAATAAATAATCAAGTTTGTACATTTCCTCAAAAATGTCTCAATTAAAAGTTAATCTGCATTTAAAATTGTGCAATTTTTCCATGAAAAAATGTTTTTAAGTAATCCCTGACAAACTTCTTAGGTGCACGCACACAACAAACAATCATCTTGTTGATTTTATTCGGTTTAAATAAAACTGAATCCCCACTGCTCATTACCTGGATCAGGTGTGTTTAGTGAATCAAAAGCTAAAAGATACCAATTCACATTGTCTTCGCCCACTTGACCCTCATTGGAGATGGTATTTTCCAGCTGAAATTAAATCACCTGAACAATTTAGGTCACGCAGATCACTAACACTGACATTCATGGTATTCACGCTATTGAAAAAGCCTGAATATATGAAGAACCTCTACAATTACAGCACATAGGAACAATCAGAAGTCATAATATGATCACTAATATAAGTTGCCATTATCTGCCATTGGCCTTAAGACCTTTATTAAAAGATATGAAGACCCTTGACTTATTTAAGGATTCAGGGCATTGCATGCTAAAGGAGGAAACCTCGGTGGTCCATTGTTGCTCATTATTAAAACTGCATTATTTTTCTTCCTTTTGACCCTTGGAAATATCTACAACACCAAGATGCCCTTTCTTAGAAATAGCAGCTGTGTGCAGTTACATAACAGGAAACAGATGTCAGAGGCAATCCCAGTGTCTGGCTCTTTAGGTCCAGGTCTGGACTTCTGTACAGGTTGTGCTGTTTGTTTTGAGTCCATGCTCAGTTCTTGTAGAGGCATCCTGGAGTCAATTGACTGGAGGAATTCAAGGGTTCATAGAGAGATGTTTCGTGTCTGGGCAGCAGATAGGGTTACAGTTAATGGGAGGATCCACTAATGCTGTAACTGAACTAAAATTACATATTTTGTCTTACAATGTACAACTGTTAATATTTGAATTACATTTATAGGTTGGTAGAACAAAAACATTCTTCATGGTTCATGTGGTGACTTAAACAGTTAAAACTATATTTTTATATTGATTAGATGACATAAGGAAAGTGTTGCCAGAGTTGGTAAAAGCTGTTTGCCAACTACCAATAAAAAACAATAATAAGAAGAAAGAGTTGGACACCGAAGAAGAGCCAAAAGTTTAGGTATTGGATTAGGTATTGGCCTTTCAAGCATCACTCAAAAAATTTAATTTCCCCTGTGTCTTAATTTATATGTAATTAACTGTCTGCTTATGAAATATCAATTCCAACTTTAGAATCTGATAAAATGTCGATGTTTATAAATTGTTTGCCTGTTCTGAATAAAATCTGTTTTTTAATGCAGCTTTAAAGTGTTTGTTCAGTATCCCGAAGTATCTTTTTTACTTTCTTTACTTTACACTACAGGGAAAAGATTGTAGTGACAAATATTATGTTTGAATATGACAAATTGTGCAAGCATGAAAGAAATGTTAGAAAATTTTTACAAATGTAACAAAGGCAATATTAACATGGCAATCACAGAGCACCACTAATTTCCTGCCGTGCATCTGAATTCAAAAAAGGTCCAAATACAATGCAACTGTCTGTTTATGTAAACTTATCTGTCCTTGGATGGCCATTAAAGAAGTCCACTAAACCCAAAAGGAATCCATTATGTGATGGAGAATTCCTAATGAGAGCTGAAAATCAAACCAGTGTGTAATCGGACCCTGTACTGTACACAGTAAAGATTCTCCAACTCATTTTCCCCTAAACAGCTTCAGCACCTGATCAAAAGTCTGCTGAAGGTCATAAAAATTCCTCACCTTCTGTTAAATTTATGGCAGGACTCATTAGTTGAAATAAAACAGATTAATGCAAGTGCAATTAAATGTGACCTGTAGGTTTAATAATGAAGTGGAGTCTACCTAAGCATGTCTTTTCCATTTTCCCCTACTTCCCTGGAGTCCACATAAAACTCTTTTTAAGGGAAGGTATAATGGAAACAGAAGATAAGAAGACTACACAGAAAGGTTCCCTGCTCTGTGTTCAGTTTTCAAGCTTTAAATACAATATCTTAGAAAAAGTAATTAACCCAAACCTCATACGTTTGTGCATTTAAAGTGTTATTAAAATATTTGCACAATAGCACACTTCATATCGAAGGAACTGGTGGTAAACTCTGTCTTTTCAGTTTTGCATGTTCAGTCCTGGGGCATTAAGTGTCAGTGTGAGATTTTTCTGTTGATCTTGAGTGTTAGTCCACATCATGCTGTCCCACAGGGATGGGGTATTAGTTCAGAGAAAAGGAAGCCACTACCTCATTATGCTGCTAATTTTAGGCACCAGGAAAAGATGTTTGGAAACTTTGGCCCAAATTCCAAGTACTGGAGTGGTACCCGCTTTGCTTTCTATTCCCAAGGGTGAAGCAGGGGTGATTTTGGTACTTGAGCTCAAAGCTCAAAGAAACAATTTACAACATATACACTGGAACTTCAAAAGTGTCTTATCGGAGTCAGGCATCAAACATGAATGATTCCATATGAAATAGCAACTTTCTGTTTACTGTAATTAGTGGAATATTTTTCCATTAGGGAAGTAAAAATAAATTAACAAGGCTTTGGTTGAGAAGTTGACATGTACCTACAGTGTGTTTTTTTTTCTCCTCAGCACTTTTTGAGTGGTGGTTTGGGAAAAATACCGTACAAAGAATCATATTTAATGTAATGCTACTGGCTTTGAAAGAAAATACAAATGTTCATTATTTAATTTTGTTGATCACTTGGGAGCATCACAACTAGCTGTAAATGAGCTTTAACCACAGTAATGTCATATCAGCATACAAAGTTGATGTGTTAGAACAGTATAATGTATGTTTCCATCGAAGTAGTAAATACAACATGATTCATAAGACTCAACTTCCTAGTAGCTCTATTTGTGTCTCAACTAACTCATGTGGAAAATATCTGTCTTCTTGTTAACTAAAAAGCAGATTTCTACCTCTTCACAAGCTACAGTTGTGACTACATTTGTCTGTTTGTAGTCTGATGTTGGTCAGGAAGCATGACTGAATAATCAGCAGCTACACAAAACAAAAAAATATTAAAGTTGTTTGTTGCAAAACAGAAACAATGAGCAAAAAGATACTAAAAAAAACCTGTGAGAAACTGCAGTATTTGGTTTGTCACTTTGGAAAATATACTACTTATTATAAAGATTAAAATCTTAGCTTAACACTGTTAAGTGGTGTTATATTTACTTAACTGCATAATGTAAATCTTCTCATTTTAATGTTGCATCTATATGTCACAGCTAAAGAGAAGTCACGTGTTGCTTTACTGAGTCATCTATTTATAGAGTGTTACACAGAGAAAAAAAAAACTTAAAAAGGATGCGGAGTGGCAGAGCTCTCTTAAATGTCTGGCATCGGCTCTGTGTTGACCATAAACCTAGCAGGAGCTGTGGGGAGGGATGGGGAGGTAAACTTAACAAACTTGTAATAAACATGATGGTTGATTAATTGCAGATGAAACAAATGACAATCGGACACTAGGCTAAAAAAATGGTCTCAAAGAGTACAGCTGACTACAGAGGTGTGGCGCCAAGCCTTCTATAAAAGTCTGTGTTGGTCATTAAGATGTAGCCTGTGAAAAAGTAATATAATATCCTAAGAAGACAGACTGTAGGTGGGCACCAGGAAGAAGTCAGCTCTGTGTATAGGAACACATTATATGTTTTCTACATGACCAATTTAATGGAAATTATGTATTTTATGTTTAAAAGAAAAAAAATATTAAAGATATGGGCCTGAAATAAGAATTGTTACAGCAATGCCTCAGACAGGATGGTAAAGCAAACTACTGTAACATGATGAAAAAAAAGATCTTTTAGAAACAATTTACAGCTATTGAATGAAAAAGATTTTTGAAACTACTATAATCTGGTACTTTCCTGGGATGATATGTTTGTTGTTCTGCTGAAACACCCATTTACCACACTGTACAACATAGCACGGACCCTGCCCAGTCATATCAGACCACCCACCCACATGGTGTTGAAATGCAGTCAAGAAACAGTCATTAAACCATTTCCCCAGGTCACTCAAAATCAGACTTGTTAAAGCTGCAAACTGGAGGAAAGAGACCCTGCTGGTAGCCATCCAATGAGCTCCAGCCTCAACACTGACTGACCAAGCTTCTTTTGCTAAAGGCCCAACTGCATCACTTATTGTCACCTGTCTCTACTGTCATGTGCAACACATTCCCCTCTTAGTTTTGTGTTAGTTTTAGATACCACGAAAGAATTGCATGACATAATTCATAAACATTTATTCAACACTGCAAAATGTGTAAAGAAATATTCTCCAGAAAAATGCTTCTTTTAATGTCTAATGTGTAACATTTGCAGCCCTATTAGCAGAAATTAAATATATTGTTCGCAAATATGTTTTCATTATTCAGAAATCACCTAAGAATATTGTGTTTTCTTAGCTTAGAAGGGGTCTTTTATAAGGTGTGGGTCCCCCTTTGAAAGAGGCCACCTTATTGTGCATGTTGTGTTTGTTTCATTAGCCCAGAACAGACAAACCAAAACACTGGTCTCTAAAGAGAAAATGTATTTTCACATGTACATAGCAGCGTGATTTCTTTCTGGTGTGCCCCAAAACATGTATTTTACCAGACAAATATGAAACGTGGTGGTCATCTCTAAGCAAAAACATCCATCAAATCTAAGGCTGGTTGTTATCCAAATGACAGAGTAAAGTGTTAATCACGTGTTTCCTCTTCGACCTCCTTCACATTAAAAGCAATCAATTTTTCGAAACACCACATGGTTCTTACTATGAAGCAGCCATGGGAACGGTAATCTCTTTTAACTAACATTTGTCGATGTTAATGACAACATGGCTCCTGACAAACATCAAAGGCTCTCTAACACTTGGAAAGGGAGTGGTGGGGGTTGGGGGTTAAAAAAAGAAATATTAGTAGTAGTGGTATACAGATAAACGTAATTTTTTATGGCAACTGTATTTCAAGCGTACAATTGTTTGAATTTTGTTAATACAATAATGTATAAGCTTCTGAAAAGTGACTATGGCTACAATAATTATTCCCTTCATTTTCCAATGACGAGAAGAGACAAAGTTAAACACAACACAAGTGTTGTCACCATATCACTACGATCTCTTTTGTCTAATTTGAGCTCTGGAATATTCTACAGCAGCCTTTACTGTGGCCGACAGTGCCGAGTCCCTCATGTATGCATGTTTTTGTCTGCAACAGTTGAGGCACATTTTGGCTGCAAAGATTTAGTGGTCAACATCAAGACGTACAGTTTTGTAGCCCACAGATGGCTACTGTGAGATAGAAATCAAATATAAAACTAGGCCAGACAGCCCCACATTAAAAATACATGTATCCACTTTTTTTTTTTTTTAATAAACAAAGAACGATACCCAGCACTTTCCCAGAAAATTTTGCAGTGGAGCCCTGATTACAATTGGATGTCATGACTACAAAAACAATACAGCTGCAAAGCCAAACTGTAGATATTCTTCAGCAGGGGCTTAATGGATCATCCGTTAGTAACACAGACCGTAGATTCCACTCTGGCCGTCAAAGGTTACCCTGACACAAAAAATAATGTTTCTCCTGTTTTGGTTTTGAGAGTGGTGAATAGACGTCATTTTATCTATTGTACTGATTTTCACACAGATAGTGCAAAAGTGTTTGCATACTTAAAGAAACCGTTGAGAAGATTAGTTAATTGGCATCAAAGCCGGTATGGCAGGGCTTACCACTTCTTTCTTTGCATGAGCAGCCGCCGGCACAGGTGAAGTTGAGGACATGACGTCAACTTCTTAAGCTGTCACACGTGTGAGGAGTTCATGCGACACCAGACAAACAGTACCTGACCGTTCACATACTGCACATATTTTTAAGGTTAGATACTCAGCCATGTACCAGCTGAAAAGTAGAATGTGATATTTCAGCTGATGAAAATGTAAAATTGCAGAGAGGAATGGCTATATTTGAAAGAAAACGGTAAAAAGGGAAGTCTAAAGCATAACTAATGCCAATGACTTCGGAATGATGGATGAGCTACACGTTCAATGTTTTTTTTTATGTAGGAGGAATTTTTGTCTGGCAGTAGCAAAGTCCATAAATAGGTGGCAGTTTGAGACTGGCTGCTCCTCTACGTGGTGAAGTGTGGGTGGCTTTTTGGAACTATAGTTTAAGCATCCAACACAAAAAAGCAATGAGGAAAATCTCATGCAGCCACATTTTTGGCTTTCCTCTCACTTTCTTTTTCTCCTCGTCTCCTTACAAATTCTATGCGATAATATTCAATTTGATGTATAACAAACATGTCCAGGATATCCCTTCTAATGCTTGAGCACAGTTTCTTTTCTGTGATTTTTAACCAAAGCAGGCAGGCTGACAAGAACATGGGTAGAGCATTGGTGGATGGTTTCTCTGGTTGCCTCTGTGTCTTTGATTTTTATATATTATATCTTAACATGCATTCCTACAAGAATACCATCAGACTGAGTCTCATTACTCTGTGGTGAGTAGATCTGAGATGTAGTCGACATCTTGCAAATGTTAACATTTAAAAGTAATCTATTGAGAAATTGAAGAAAATCTCCCTCAACCACAATAACAAATAGATATTAGTGTGTTTTTTTCCTCAAAAATCATGGAGGCTTAACAGTAGTTTTTCATGCAAGTTTTTTTGCGCTGATATTGACAGGGTACCATACAGGAGTTAAGTTAAAAAATGAATAATTTGGCATTTTTAAGTCTCATTATCTTTAATGTTTGATTTATTGATAGATTTTTTTTGCAAGACTTGTAATGAAATTGTTTTTAATGTTTTTGATAAGTTTAAATATATTGTACTTCTATGCCCATACATGTCATGTTGCCTCTGCTACTGAAGCTGTCCGGATTGTGGGACCATTTTGAGACATGTCACAAGTAAAAATAATTAAACATGGTAAATATTGTGAAACCTTTGATTTTCCAGAATCCATCTGCCATCATTCAAAGCTTCTTGTCAAAGTTTATTTTAAAGTAAAGAGATGATTTACTTCTGGATAAATTCTTTGGGTTTTTCATCACTATGCAGGTGATTGTTCTGCCAAGACATTCATTGCCCAGGCTACTGTGCAAGCATCAGCCTGCTATGTGGGCCAAAGATAACGTGGTGTTTTTTTTTTGTACTTCAACAGAAGGTGAGAAACCAAGCTACCAGCATTGCTCTCATATTTGTAAGCACAGTTCTTTAGGAAAGATATGAGGTCTACAGAAGCTGGGGGTTTTTTATAAATTACCTGGTGATGAAAATGATAATCCTTGTCATAACAGCTCCTATACTGGCATGGACAGAGTCCAGTTCACAGCCCATCTTTCCATGCAAAGCTTTGTCACACTTGATGAGATCATGATCTGGATGTGGTTGACTTTGGGGCAAAAGATTGCAATTACATATTGTGAATTTTAGTGAGTAAAATTCATCCTAGCCGCAGAGTTGTATCTTCACCTTCAGATGGAGAAAGAACTGATATTAAAATTGATTTATGATTACAAAGCTATAAAAGCAATTCATTAATCATTAACACATGAATAAGCCATAGTCAGACTTGCACTTTAAAATCATGTTTCATAAAAAATAATAACTAATGTGCCTCCCATACTTTATGCCACTATCACTTTCCTGTCTGTCTGTTTACTCTTCTTTAATGGAGACATGCTTGCCACACAAAATTGTTAGTGTCTGAGGTATCATTCAAGGATTAATTACTTTGTTTAAAATACATGCAGCCTGAATGCATTTGTAAACCACTATATGCAAACACATTAAAAGCTAGGCTGTACTGCACCTAACATTATTTCCTAGTTTTAAACAGTTTTCTTCCAAATAGCCAGACATTTAACATAATGAGTGTGATAAGTTGTCTCTATCAGGCTGCAGAAAAGGCTTTGAGGATAAGGTTTTGTAGATAATAATTAAGATGATACAGTCAGTCTAAGCTTGCAGAGGGCAACTTCATGTTTAATTGCTTAAATCAACATGATAAGATGCTCTTTAAATGTCTGTGGCTCTGACAAAGCATGCTGACATTGTGAACAGGCAACCACTGTTTACTTATTCAAGACCTCCATTATGAAGATCAAATCAGCTAAAAACATCAAGATGAAGAACAATGGAGGTGCACATAGGATTGGTTTAGTATCTGTAAAAACAAAAATAAGTGTTGTATTAAATATGATTATCTCTAGCATAGTTTCCTGTGTAGGAGGCAAAATACTAGAGTCAAAAAAGCACATGGAATCTCAGCTAAAGCAGTCATATCATTCCATTCTTACTCATCAGACTGCTCAGCACAAACACAATCTCATAATCATTACCATTACAGATGAAAGGCAAGGCTCAATTAGAGTGGCTCCAATTGCTGCAATTAAATAAGTGTGGTTGAATGATAATATCTTTTCCCCCCAGAAATAAAAGAAAAAAAGACGGCAGCATTGAATAATCATACAATCAAAAACAATCAAGTTGGACTTTGAAGTTCTTGCACTACCAAATCTTACAAATACATCTGGTGAAGAAATGGTGTTTTGGGCTCAGCCGACAGGCGCCGTTGGACCACTGCGTCGCAGGCCACGAGGTCGGGCCTACTTATTCCAGTACTATAGGGCTGCTTCTGGGTTGCTGAGGACACTGGTGTGTGTTCCCACCCACAGAGCGTTGGAGCAGACCGCCCGAGTCCACAACCCTTTTACAGTCGTCCAAGAGTTGTCCCATGATCCCATCCTTGCATCAAAACCAGCTGAGAGTGAGTGTGTCGTGGTAAGCACTCGTGCTCAGACATAATTTGTAACTCACTGCTACTCTTGCAACCAATTGATCACTGTGTAAACAAACATGAACTGAATGGAACAAACCTATACTTCACTCAACAAGATTTTGCCTCTGCTTTACATTTTAAGGGCCTTAAGTTTCCTTTGTGAGTAGACAGTGTGGATTTCACATTTGCAGTTAATGTCTCATTATTTCATATGTGATCATACAGTTCACTGTGTCACATGCAAACTGTTCATTTCACAGCTGAAGAGCTGCTCACAGGACAGTTTTCCAGCTGGGCTGAGATCCAGTGTAGTTCCCCTTCACCCAGTGGACTTAAGGAGCACTCATGCATGCCAAACAGAATACACCCTGATTGCTCTGGATTGGAACAGTAGATAGGTCTTCTGTTGTTAGACATTGCTGGATCAAACAATCATGGCAGCCAGTTTACTATCTTGAATCAACATCAACAAATGCTGAAGTGGACCCATCTCAACAGGGCTAATTATCATTATGATGGTGTGCAGCTGCAGGAAATGAGTGGACACGTAAAGTGTAGGTCTGCTGAAGATATTTTCTCTGTTTGATCTTTTGGGGACTGATCTCCTGGCTGCGCCACACTGGGAATTAAAAAAAAAAAAATAGATTAACATTTGATTATTTTAAATGTTAATATTTGTGCTCCTTTTTTAGTCTTTTTGGATGTTTATATTGGCTTCTGAATTCTTTCATTTATTACCTCAGCTGCTGTACAACCTGTAACGTCTGACAAACTAAGCGACAACTGACTGAAAATACTTAACTAAACATTTACCTGAAACCGCTACTTTGGGCAAGTTGTTTCAGCTAGCCCCTATCTTAAACTATGAATAGCTGGCAAAAGCTTCTACACGTAAAACACAGCCCTTTAAGGCCATTTAGGCGGTTTTGAACCAACTCTGATATAGAAATAAAATTAGAATAACTGTCCGATTAGGGACAACCAGAAGTTGAAGTTTATTATTCCAAAGGCTGATTGGGTCTAATCATAGGCTGCAGGACTTAGGAATTTGCTGCTGCTACTGGGATAAAGCAGACTTTTAAATGTGTTTACATTAACTCCCCAGTACTTGCGTAGATTACTTTAGTAGCAACGTGTGAGCCACAGAGACCCAATATCATAGTTATTGCAATTGCAGAAAGTTATTTATAATATGTATTTGTTTATATTAGATCAGATCACAGAATATAATTGATTGGAAATGGACAGTTTAAGTTTAAATAGGGAGACTGTTAAGGTTTTAAGTTTATGCAGCTATGGTTTATAACTATTAGTAACTACTAGAATGCACACCAACACATATTTACAGAAAATTTGGAGAGTTTGTACTTTTCCTTCCAGCCCATCTTTGGGGGCATAATCTGTCACATATTATGAACTTTGACAAAAGTGTGAAGGAAATAAGTGAAATTGCCTCAGGGGTACTCATGGGCAACTTAACCACAACCAGACCATGCCAGGCTTCTCACAACAGGTATTTTTGTAGCGCCAATAAGACAACTGTGAGGTGAAAGTTTAAGATTAAGTTACTTCAAATGAGAAAATGCTGTCACAGGCCTTTCATGTGCTCGATTCAAAAGCTCTGTGTCACCCGGTGTGGTGATAGCCATGAAAAACTGTTTTGATTATGATGTCACTGCGTCCTAATCTGATTGATCTACTTTTGCCTTGCTTTAGGGCACTTCTCCTATATCCTGTCAAAAATACAATTCAATGTAAAAACATGTTTGTATGAAGCAGCGCACACACAGATAAAGTTGGGTGATGCAACACCAACTTGTCCACCACCTCAGTGCTGGACAAGTTTTAATGTTATGGTGGATGCAGCTCAACATTAGAGTATGGGACATGTTGCATATTTCTGTCCAAATTCCACCTGAGCCTGACTCTATGGTGGCCGAATCTGACAAAGCAGAAAAAGCTACATACTACACAAACTACATACTCTTGCAAAGACCTATGGGTTGAAACATTAGTCTTTCCTGCCCATTAAACCAAATAGAAAGTTTAATGCTTCAATCATCCCTATTTGTTTCTTTTTTTCTTTTATTTATTCATTTATTTATTTATAGATTTTTTGGGTGTAGTTATATTATGAAGATGCCGAAAGTTCGCCGAAAAGGGCTAAAGTTCGGTGGAGTTATGCAATATCAGAGTTGAGCAAATGCAAATTCACTACAAGTGGCCTCTTTCATATCAGATTTAGATATTTCACTCATTGGCAACATAAAAATACAAGTACTTTATACAAATATAAATACTTTAAGATTTGGGGAAATGGGCCTTGTGCATGTTAAATGCGTTAATACACTAGTCTAAGCTTTCATATAAGCCGCATAGGACACCGCACCTGCATAATGTAGCTATATAACAAAATAGAGAATGATCTATTTAGCATCTTTGCTCTGCATGTGGAAGTTGACTAAGATTCAGTCAGCCAGAAATGTGACCTTTGTTCCCGTAACTGTGAACTGCATTCAGGCTGGCAACAATATGAAAAGCTGTCAGCACCACCACTATTGCCACAGACTTCAAGTCTTAGTATTTTTAGAAGGAGATTTAAATTGTCATTACATCATGTTTGCTGTACTTTGGTTTTCTTACATGTCTGTTTTCTTCTCATACGCAACATTCAAGAGAAATCACACAAAAAAACAGTGTAAGAACATGAAACAGCTACCTGCTACCCTTATACTGAATGGATTTTCCTTTGATTGTGTCTCTCTTTTTCATTATTCCTAATTCACTTTTCGGTGGCAAGGTACTTCCTTCCTGGCCCCCAGCGAAGTGTTTCTGTGATTACTTTTATGCATGTCTTAGGGGTTCTTTCTGAATATAGCCCTCTTCGGTGCAGAAAATTGCATTACTGTCCTGGCAGGATAACATTTGAAAGTCGAGTGTTTCCTTGACTCAGTTTACCAGTTTTGTTGCAAAAAAGTAACCCAATCTTTCTTTCATAATGAGGACATATTTCATGGCAAATGCATGATCGTTTAAACAGCTCACCTCACCTTATTCAAATCACATTTTTCCTTATTGGGACAAGTGATACCCACACATTTCAAATGCACAGAAATGTTTCAAGGCCAAAGGCTTAATATGATACATGGTTTAAGAGGAAACAATAAGAGTGTGGTGTAGCTGACATGCTGAGAGCATTTTCACTTCTGAAGTTTGCTTCAGAGAAAGTTGGCCTGGCCCGCTCAGTCAGGCTAAGCCCCGACTGAGCTATAATGTAAGATCTTTCTTCTTGGATCCGTTCAATTTTCATCCATCCTTGTACGCACAAGTGTTGCTAAATATAGGCCATTATTTTTGTCTCTTAGTGGCACATGGAGAGGAAGAAAAACACACATCCTAAATGCATCACAAGCTGGCGTTTACTTGATAGTTTTGAACATAGGCAGCACACCTGGTTTTGATTTTGTAGCTTGCATGCTTGTCAGAGTTGCCTTGTTTTATTGGAAATCTTTGTTCATTTATTCTCTGCCTGGTCTTCACTGACCTCTGACAGCTCCCATGGGACTCGTGTACATCCAGGAAGTACCACGTCGCCATACTCAGTGGACACGGATGCTATTTGCTAAGATGACACTTGTGAACTTGTTCAACTCCTTGTGTAATGTTTGTGCAGACTTGTTATTGAGTCACTTGAGGCTCCATAGAAGAGGGAGGTGGTGTTGTCTCATCAATGAACTGTGTCGAGCTGTTTTATTATGATTGTTTATTATGACTCTGAAGCAGAGGTGTGGCTCTTGCAGACTAGTGTAAGAGGAATGTATTCTACAGTGTCAAAAACATAGTTTTGCAATTCTGTCTATTTGGCGCTGAGTCTATTATCTTCTATTAGGGTCTCCACTGTATGTAATACACTGTGGATTATTCTTTGTCATTAGAGGTTAGATGTTATCATTACAGAACAGTTTTCTGAACATGCTTTAATTTCAAACAAATCACAGTGATAGTCACATTTTGTGTTAAATAATAAATATATGAAAGGTATTACAACTTAGTGGGTAAATCTGTTCAAGATACAAATGCATCATCAAGCAATCAGATAAAGTTTAGATGTTAAATAAAACCTTTAAATAGAGCAGAAACCTAAATCTCCCTTTGGTACCTTTCTTTCCTGCTGTGGCCATAAGAAGAGGGCAGAGCTATTGAATGGTCTGCAGATATATTGTAAATGACATGGTGCTTTAGATAAGGCCCACAAATTATAATTATAATAGCTATTAAAGCACAGAGGTATTTTGTGGCCTTGTGGGAGGTAGAAATAGAGCTCATTTTAGTCTAGACAGTATAGCTTTAATGAGGAAAATGTAGATTATCCCTTTTTGCGGTGAGGTTGGCTCGTTTTCTGTTATTTCTTAGTTTATTAGGTTTACGACATAAATTATTAAGGCTTAAACTGGGTAATGTTTGTACATCTCAATGTACTGTAGCATGACATTTTAAAATACAGAAATGTATATATAGTATGTAAATTTGCATATTTCTTTCTTTATCTATTTTAGACAGAAACTGACACAAAGCAAGTTGTGTAATTTATGAACAGTTGCTTTGTTTCTCCTGTGTTTCCTCTAATGCTGCTTGGCAAAGATTTGTAAAGATTTTTGCTGAGAATAAAATAGACTAAATCATTTGAGTCACCATAAAGTTGTATTTTACTATGTTCTATCAGGAACATACCAAATCCTTGTGAGATGGGAAATAGTAAATAATAGTCTTGGACTTAGCTGGGACTGTGACACTGGGTTTTTGGTTTGCTTTAAACGTAAAGTTTCTTTGCCTTGACGTGGATCACTATTCTGATTTAAAGCTGGCATTCTGTTCTGATTTAGACTAATAATTTATTGCATCTGGCATCAGGATCTGCACAACAAGACCAAAGGCACAGCTCAAGCTTTCAAAAAGAACCTGATATTTCTGCACTCTAATCAGTTTAAGATGAACCTCTTCTTTGTGAAAAAGTGATATTTGTGAGATCCAGCAGATAAAACATATTTCTAGACTTACAAAGCCATTAATATAGATATAATCATAAGTCTCTTCCAGAGGATTGTTACCCTCAGAGGGAATTCCTCTCCAGCGAGTGCCTGACTCCCTTCAAAACCAAAGTGTGACTTACAAATGACTTGCTGTGAATGAGTGACGGAGGACATGAGGGATGGCTGACATCCCCCCTGTCGAATATTAATTTTACTCAAAGGGTTTCAGGAGAAATAAGCATATGCACTAAGCATACCCAATCACCACAGTATATTAAAACAAAACTCATTTTTTTCAGTTAGAACTCCATCAAACATCTTTAAATATTTATGCAGCTATGCAGCACAAAAAAATGGATCAATCTTCTTCCTCTTTAAATGTTAAAATTGCTTAATAACTTCTAAAATTTCTTTCATTTATTACATCTTTTCCTCATAGTTTTAGACATTTAAAACAAGGTGTATATAAGCAGCTTCACAGCATTTGACTAGCCACATTCTGTCTTCAGACTCAGCAGATCAGAATGAGAAGAGACGCATTAGAATGACGAAGTGAAACACAGGCCAGTTTCCCGGCCATCAAAGCAAGTTCAGAGCTGCCCTTTGAAAAACAATGGCGCAACAGCTAATGCGGCTCATTGAAATGCTCGGCTGGCCGTGAATGGCCACATTTCCTCATGTTAACAGACATCTCCAGAGTTGAGCTTTGTGGAGGTAGCACTGTGTCACTTCTACTGGTGCCTGGCATCACCTGGCTGCCTTAAAAGTCAAAATCTGACTTATAAATGCTGCATTACATCACCAATGTCAAGTAAAAAAATTTTTTGCCAAGCACACACTACAACTGTATATATGAGTGCTGTAAAATACAAAAATTTAAAAACTTCCATTTGTTTGTCAGTTTGAAGGTTTACTTTTACACCAAATAACAAAAACGCTTTAGGAGTGTAAGGTCTTTCTTTAGTTAAATTGGGATGAAAATTACTGTAATTTGTGCCTGGCATGCACTTACAGTTGCAGTACTTATTTTTCATATCAACAAAATTACTAAAACTTAGTTAAAAGTACATTAGCATTTATTTCTCCACAAGTGTGTGTGTGTGTGTGTGTGTGTGTGTGTGTGTGTGTGTGTGTGTGTGTGTGTGTGTGTGTGTGTGTGTGTGTGTGTGTGTGTGTGTTAGCATGCGTTTGAGATTTAATCTTTATCTGTGATATTTTAATGCATGTATTGTACTTGCGCATGTGTGCTTGTGTGGTAACACATGGAGCGTGCTCATCCTTGGTAACCCACAAAGAAAGGGAGCGATGGGCCATGGGCCTCGGATGCTGGGCAGCACTTGTAGTCCCTAACAATTATACAGCTTAGTGAGATCCACTGAGGGTGACCCCACTTGCTGAAAGCAAACATACAAATAAGATCTGGTTTCTGCGTGCTGAGTCCTTCCAAAAATATTCAAAGTTCAGCAATTCCTTTCCTAGATTTAATTTAATTTAACCTGTTAGAAGGCTGTGTCGTGATCCTGCAAAAAAATAATTTACTTTATTACATAGTGTAAAGTGTATTTGTTGCTAGAAATAATCCATTTAGATGTGTTGCTTTTAAGTCAGCCCCTATCAGCCCTTTTATATAATTTGGTCAAATGGAAATGGTTAGTGTTTCTTTTACTTATCCTGACTAACTGTCCTATTTACGAGGGCCCCAACGTCACCAGAACTGAATCATGGACAAAACAGCTCACATGCCCGGAAATATTTTAATTGCTGTTTTTATATTTACCTAGCTGCAAATGAAGCATAAAAATGAAATAATCACTTCCACTTGTGTCCCAGAACAACCCATAATGTGGACAATTAAGTTATCAACTTGAAGCACACCAGCTCTGAGCACACCACACACTGTCAGATTTGGTTTCACATAAAGGGCAATTCTACACTTGTTGTGGTTTTATTTCACACCCTTTTAAAAGGTGTAAATTCACAGGGAATCAATTTTTGAAGAATATGACATTAAGCAATGATTATTCAAGACCAAGGACTGTCTTCCACTGAACGCTAATGTAAGTGCACATTTTCCCTCCAGTTGGTGGGACTGTTAAACCAGCATCAATACTGCCACCTACTGGCGAGTGTATGGTTGTGTGCAATCCAGCAGGGCCTCTGCCCCTTTCCCACCCCCCTACTGCCCACCTTAACGCCTCCCCTCCTGCTAGAGGAATGGTAAAGTGATCTGTTGGTCCTTAAGTGCTTCTAACTGTCAGTGGTGTTGACATGGGATGCAATAGACCCCAGCTGAGGGCACCTTGATGGAAGAGACCTGTTAATCTGCATAGAATACACACTTCAAGATATGTCGAATCAGAGGTTTTTTTATTTCTCTTTCCCTCCATCTCCTTGTAATTAGCTTTACAGCTACTCAGTAAAAGCATTAGAACAAAATCACATTCTCATTATGTGACTAAACCATTTTTCCTAACATGCTTTGAATTACTAATCCTGCTACAAAGAATAAATACAAATGATAACATTCTGGTAAATGCTGTAAATGGGCTTTTGTGTCCATCAAGCTCCCTGCTGGAAAGGAGACATAATTCAAGGCGCTTTCAGAATGATAGACTGTATGGGAAAATCCCCCCTAACTGGAGGAGGAAGCCATGGACACAAACAAAGGAGAGATGGGGACTACCTGCTATTTAAACAGATAGCAGGACTTGTGTGGCCACGGCTGCAAAGGACCCCGAACTTCGCTCCACTTCAATTGTTTAAGAGTCCCAGTGAGAGCATCAGAGTTCTCTTGAGAAATAAGCAACTACTTGGCCAGAACAGCCTTTGGATCCCAGGGTGGGCCGTCAGTGGTGATGCAGAACCCTTTTGCTGATTGGTTAGCAGACATGCAGAACATTCTCAAGGGAGATGATGCTTGGGTGGTTCGGGATATCGCCAAGCAGCCATCCAATTAACTCAAATAAGCTTGTGCAGAAATACTTAATGTGTGTCAGGCTCCTGCTGAGTATACAAATTATAGGGAATGCATATCTGCTTGTTAAAGCGTTCAAAAGAGATGTAGATTTTTGTTGTGCAAAAACAGAAACACAGAAATCATTTACATGAGACATGGCATGTAAATGATATAAAACAAATGCAATAAGCAGCATGTGTCACAGTGCCCATAATGATGATAAAGCAAGAACATTTTCATGAAGACACTGTACAAAACACCTGTACCCCTATGAAGCTTTGAACTTTGTGCTCTGTGTGGGGGCCTGGGGCATGACTCCTACTCCACAGAGCCAATGATTGGCCAGGGACCCAGAAGAGCAGATGTTAAAGTAGATGAAAATACAATCTTTGCCCAGCAATCAGAGATTCCTCCCATGTAGAGAAAGAAAAGTGGAGTTGTGGAGAGAGGACTTTTCAATTGATTTGAAATGTCTCTTTCATATAGTCTATTAAGTAAAGCAAAAAGTAAAAGAGAAAGTCTTCTCTGGCCTGAAAGACAAATATTTCTTTATAAAACTCACATTATTGAGGTAGACCAAAAATACCAGATTGATATGTGGCCACCTCATAGCTGCATGACCACCTAACCTCATTTTATTGCGTCCGTTTCTGGTTCACAGCAAATCTGCATTTATTTAAAGACACACCAATGTGTCAGAAGCAAAAGTATTAATTTGGTAGTCACCCAAGCCCACCTCAATAGTAACTGACTATTATACCAACGCCTGGTTCTGAGCTAATCAGTTAATATATTAACTGACCATAGATGAAACCATGTCCCACTGTGCAGTTGTAGTTACCATGTATGCCTTTCAATTTTTATAGTGTATTTAAGGTGAAGGTGGTCAAGACAAGCATTTTTAACTAGTCCACATTGTTTGTGGATGCCAAAAACCTGCAGCCACTGTTGAACACAGCTGCTTTCACCCTAAAACTCCACCTTCAAAAGAAACAATTTTATAGAGATGTGGTGACATCATTTACACGAATATGTTGTTTAAAATCCAAGAAAGTCCCATTGTATATTTGATTTGGCCTGGGCCACCTCAGCTGACCAATACATCACATGTCCCGGGCTACGTCTATTTAATGTAGAATCTCCAAAACTCACAAATGCAGTATGACCAAATGTTCCAGTGATGCACCAGTATACTAAACAGGCCATATATCTCACTCTCTCTCGCTCTCTCTAAACAGAAATAGTTTTCTCTGAATTGTTTGATAAATTTGGTCTAGGTTTTCCAGCCATCCACATTGGAGAGCCTACTGTTTTTCTGGCTGTTGGTGGCCCAAGCCCTAATCACCCCCCGTTCCCTCAGAGGCCATAAATTACTCCGATGAGATGGCGCTTTGTGTTCCTACTGCTGGGGAGCGGGGCGAATTCACAGCGCCATATTTTGACAACCCGTACTTTAAATCATTGTTTTATGACAGATGGGAAAACTTCTGCACTTTCACTGGCCTGATTTATGTTCATTTGGGTCTAGAGGACACTATAATTTGCAAGTAATGTGAAAACAGATGGATAGAGAGATACCAAAGGGTACAAACTGACCTATACATTCTCAGTGCAGCTTACAAATGGCATCCATATGCTGCGAGAAATCTTCTAGTTACATCTCCATTCCTGTGTGTGTATGTGTGTACACGCTTGTATGTCTGCCTTGTTCTGTTTTTAAAAAAAAAAGAAGGAAAGTAGGAGAAGCAGTAAGAGGAAGCTGGATATTGCACCAAATCATCTAGAGTATATATCAACAGCAAAATCAGTAGTGTAATATGTTTCATGTACACACACTTGTTTTATTGTTAATCTAATATACAAGTGACAGATATTCATTTGGATATGCTTAAAGTGCAGCAAACTCTCTGATGATTTGACCTTGGTTTACAGTGCAGCTTCCCATTTCTAGTGAGCCATGAAAAATGGAAGTGAATTAATTTAAGCCATGCTGGTCTAGATTTCCTCTCTGCTCAGATGTCAGTTCAGAGAAATTACAATGTTGGTCTGCTTCATTTCCACTGCCTCAGGTCACGTAGCAAGGTCATATATAGACCGCTCAACAAAGCTCAGTCTCTTTTCTTATCCACATCGAAATCGCATCAGACACACTCTTTGGGGCAGGCTGTCATATCATCCCCATGTCTTCAAGTCCACATGGCAGCTACGGTAACTGGCCTAATGATAGTGACGCTAAAGAGGACCTGAAAGATTGTTTCCTTCAGGAAAAGTAGATCCCACTGGTATTTTAAAAACATCTGGACTGGGATGTTTTTCATAAATGATATTAAGTAGGTTTTAATGAGCTACTATAATGAGCTCAATTTGTCAGATCAAATTTTCTCCTGCACAAAACATTTCAGGAAAAAGACCTATACTGATAAAAATGCATTCAGCTTTCTGGCAGAAAACCAGCAAATGTAAGGAAATCTGTGAGGAAACAAAAAACTCAAAATATATCATCCACAGCCTGGGAGCCCTGGACGACTCATGTTTTATGGCTTTTCCAATGAGGCAGGACAGTATGCGAGTGAGCTGTGTCTGGTGCAGCCATTGTATTCCAGCAAGGGGGGGGACCACCCACAAGTCGGTGATGAAGTAAATACAGTTGCATGGCCACGTCCCCTTCTCTTGCTCACAGAGTAAACTGTGGTCGAACGCCGGGGCTCTGCTATCTCAGCTTGCCTCCAGATCACAGAGGCTTGAGGCGGAGTAGACAATCACGCCAGTCCCTCGTCCCACTGTGATTCCCCCACTCTCTACCCTCCCCATTTCGGTCAGGAAGCTGGCTAATAGTAGTCAGTGTCTCTGGGCTGGGTTGAACTTGGCAGAGTCCCACGCCTTTCAAGAAGAAGACAAACCGCTTGCGCCCCTCTGGAGCCGAAAGGAAAGGGGAAGCCCAGAGGGAATGAGGTGCCTACTGACGCCCGTGTCACAGGATGACGCCCTTGGTTTTCTTGCCTTTAATAGGAGACATCAGGCAGCAGGCAACATGGTAGGGTAACACGTGCACATGTGATTTTTACTGAAACAATGGTAGCTCTTTTTCAGTAGTAGAGCTCCAATCCTGGAGTTGAAACTATGTGAAAAAGCTGGACTGAAACAAATCAACTAACACACCCAAATCACTTGTGTCCTACATACCAGAATCCCTTAATCATATCCTCTCTTTTTGTTTATTTGGGCTGTTTGGACATCAAACTTTTCAAGGGGGAATAATATCCCAGGAGCACAGAACAGAGGAAGCCAATTGGCCTCTTGCAGGAGGTCTTTGAAGACCACATTTGGGTTCTACAAACAGGAACACTATTTCCATTCTGACAATACATAAGGCTGATTGCCTCCCCCATCAAGAGTCCAGTTAGCTATTTGTTAGGAACCAATTTATCATCTCTGTGCCTGTTTCTTGTGGGAACAGGCTGTAAATGTCCACCAGGCTAATCTCTGTAAATCAACCCGACAAAACAAGGGAGAATCTGATTAAAGAGACAAGAGAGCTGAATTTCTCTCATTAGGATTGTTCCAGCTACATTGCACCCTCATCCTAGTTCTGAAACACTGTCATGTCATTAAAGCCACTGGGAGAAATGTTTACTGACATGACAGCTATAATGACAGTTATATGTGAGGAGCTTGTTCGTACAAATGGGCACTTTATTGCTTTTAGATGATAGCATCGACCACAGTGTCTTTCGCTTTCATAATGATTTACTGCTGCCTGGTGGGATGAGCTCAGTGAATATGTGTGGTTGGCTGCCAACTACAATTTTTTTCCTGTGTTTCTTTTTGGTTTTTGTGGGCCCTGGAGGTTTCTTAACTGTTACAGAGCCATTTGGATTGAAGGCTAGGCAGTATGAAGCTATATTTGGCAAAAGACCTCACTATGCCTCCAAAAATAAGAGAGAGCAGGGTGAACATATTTATCTATGTGTGCGTGCGCATGTGCATACGTGTGCGTGTGTGTGTGTGAGACACAGAGAGTAATACTAATGCAGCAACAGTGGCACCTAAAAATACAAATTGCTATTTTATAGTCAAACCATTCCAACCAGTTTGAAACATACCAGAACATACAAAAATCGATTCAAGTTGTCAAGTCCTCTCATTAAGCTTTTACATTGACCATACAAGCTGTAATTTGAGTATTTGTACAAGCCTTTTTAAATGTTAAGAGAGGAGAAATTACGACTTTACAAATCTTTTAGGACATTCACATCACGGTGTTAATGTTTTTGCACCAGCTGTGGTTAGTCCTGTACCTGCAGCTGTTCCCGCTGCTTGTCATCTTGAGGAAGTGTCAGTAAAAAACAGGGCCCTGACCCAGCCACTGCTCTTGTTTTAAAGGGAGAGAGGTTAGGACCTTCTTCCCGAGGGATCAGTGGACTGACCTGAGGACCAACGGTCAGGGACATGAACCACAAAGAGCAGGTGGGGGGTATGTATCTTTTGGGGGTCTTCGTCTAGAAAGCAGGGGGGGAATGTGGCTGCAGGTGAAAGAAGGTTTTCTTCTCAGTGGTGGAAAAAGTACACATCATCACATTATATATTCCTGTTTAATGATTATAGCAGTAAAGCCGGCTATAAAAATTTAATCAATCATCTCTATGGGGTGTATTCTTCACTGACAAACATTAAACTGAGGTATGTATATGTCGTGCAAGACAACCCCATAAAGGAGCGCAGTGTGCTGGCTGAACATGTGATCTGACATGTGCCTGTTGCGACCTCAAGTGGTCTCTGCATATATTCCACATCACGAAGCCATATGGAACTGGTTTACATAAGCGGTTAAATATGCTGCACCACACAATATTGGGCATGTTGGGCAGAAGCTGTGGCAACCCCTGCCTACAAATCATATGATCTAAAATTTGTTGCACAAAACCGACTCCACAGTTTGCTTATTGTAGGGATTCGTGTCAGCCTTGTAGTAAGGGCCATTTTGAAGCTAACTGAACTGAAGCCAGGTCTAAACATTTATTACAGTCATACACAAGACCCACAAGCTGCTCTGCATTTTCCTGGCATAAGTCATTCCTATATCAAATCATTCAAATGTATAAGTAAGGTTGGTAATTGTTCTTTTTGGCTTGAAATTGCAAAACGACATAATGCATAGTGGATGTGTGTCATAGTTATTCAGCAGCATGTTGCAGTTACGCTGACTTGACAGACATTCTGTCACGCTGACTGACCCCCTTTTTTCCGTAAGCATGAAGAAAGCTGTAAAGTCGCTTCTATCTTTCACCTCCAAATTTTACGACTGACTTTCTGAATCAGAAGGAATACCCAGACTGAGGCTGTCTGCCTAGGCAGCAGACAAACAGAGCCCTGTTCCTTTCTGTTTTCTCTGGCCACCCTCAAACACAGCACTGTTACATCACCCATGATTGCTCTTTCAACAGGAAAGTACCATTTATGTTGCGTTCACCCTCCCTTGCAACACAGATAGTGATCACATCATGTAAAGCCATTTGTTTGGAGACTTTTTGTTAGTGGCCACCCGTGTTCAGGCAGGGTCCTGGCCTGAGGCCTGCTGATGACTTTTCCAATCTTCCCTCACTGGCTGGCAGGCAGACTAGAGCAGAACCCTTTAAGCACCAGATCCAGATATCAAGCCGAGCCAAGCTTTCCACTTTCTAGCATTCATGTGTGTTCATCTTCACATTGATTCCTGTAAGAGTCTACGATCTGATACACAGGTCAAACGGGGAGGAAATGACAATTCCAGGTGAGGACATAACCTATTAGCTTTCTCATCTGTGGGAGAGAAGACTGCATCACTCAGTAGGTCTTCTCTTTAACTGGTTAAAACTTTCCTTTCCCAAAGGACATTAATGATGATTATTGAATACCTGGAAGGTGAGAAAATCTGCTGTCTGCCTGTTTGTGTGCATTTGTGACTCATGTATTCAAAGAGACTGATAATCAAAGTTAAGGTTAATAATTAAGGTTATTGTATTTCCTTAATGGGTTAATGTTTTACTGCAGAACAGTACACATTTTTGTTCGTTGAATCCAACATTGTTGTTTAAAAGTAGATCTTTTACTGTAGGCTTTCTACAGCAGCTCTGGAAGCCAGTGCCTTCCAAAAAAAGCATGAATTCAGCTGTGATTTATGATTATTTAGACAAGTGGTTAACAGAGAGATGTAGGATTATGGAAATACTGCTTTCATATGAAATACACAGAGCACGTAATGTGGGCTTCGGTGACCACTTAATCTGTTGGCAGATTGAACAAGTCAGATGCACAGGGCTGCTTTTCGACTTCCTGATGAACTTGACAGTTATTACCAGTAAAGGCCTCAGTGGAGTAACACAGTGCAACAGAGAATATTTGTTGTTGTGTCATGTTAAAAACATTTCAATAAAACATTTTTGTGACACAGCAGATGTATCAAAAAAAGGAAGACACTAGATCAGTGATTACATCAGTAGTTTGTGTTAGCAATGTTGTAGGACACTCGCTTGAAATAATGCAAAGAATAAACAAATTTAAAAAATATTAAAAAATGGTTTCTTTCAGATGCATTTTCAGAGAAGGTACATGTTTGGTTGTTAGTGTCTGTAAATGCTTCTGAAGCTGTGAAAATGAGAGAATGAAGAAAAGGAGAGGGTGTTGCAGGCTGCAGAGAGATCACCATCTGGACCACCTCCTCTCTAACCCTCATCACTCAACAACACTGAGAGGTTTTTCACATCACAGAGCCAAGGGTCAGAAGTCTGACATGCAGACATTAATTTTTTACCGCTTTATTTTCTTTGGGTAAATAATCCAGCAGAGAGTTGCCCACAGGCAGATGGTATCTTATAAATCTTGGATTAGAAATATCATTCAGAAGAAAAGGTGGTCTGAAGGGGAGATTCTTCAGCACAAAGACATTT
Source organism: Channa argus (assembly GCF_033026475.1). NCBI lineage: Eukaryota > Metazoa > Chordata > Actinopteri > Anabantiformes > Channidae > Channa > Channa argus. The sequence goes on from NC_090212.1 coordinate 7,210,139, forward strand.
TGTTAACTTTTAGTGCACATGAGAAAAATTATCCTACAGCAATAGTCAGTTTATTTTGATGACGCATTTGTGTCAACCCATTTTACATAAAAAATATTTTAAATATGAACTAAAATCTATTGTAAATTGTACAGTTTTTAACCTTTTTTTGGTTACTTGAAAAAATAATACAAAGTAAAACTAACATACTGAAGTATGTCATTATGAGGTTAACAAGTAATTACCTTAGACATCCAGCAGACATTAAACAGCAGTAGCAGTCATTTGGAGTTCTGTTTATGGCCACCTGACAAAGCCAAGACAATATTTACTTTCCTTTGAGCCCCGTTTTGTTTTTCTTATGCTGCTGAGGGAAATTTGTGGCTGTTTAACTCCACTGTGTTCACAAGTTAGTCACTTGGTGTTGAGTAGGTAGTTTTACAGAAGTGTTTATCACAGATATTCTCATGAAAACAGCAGCCTGTGTTTTGCAACCAGATACAGTTGTGGGCCACTGAGGCAAAACACAGAGGTTAAAGACATTAAAGAGCCTCGGAGCGGAGGAGGACTTCAGAGCCAGCGGGTAGTTTTCCATGAGTTTGTCACTGTAAGCGCCCCCTCACACATCAGTTGTTCATAGTTTGTGCTTTTTGCAGACTCAGCTTGTTTGGCTATAGAAACAAGCATCTGTTGAGCGTGTAAGCCATGAATAGTACATGTTGATTTAAAAACTACAATGCCAGTAAATAGATATGTAAACTCTTTATTTTTAATGCTTACACTGTATCTGTAAATTGGATTTTTGATTGTTAATATTACGTCAAGTCAATTTTGCGCCAAGTTATAGACAATGTTACAGACCAAATGCACATTTGTAACACTACAGTACATGATGTGCATATGATTCTGCACGACTCATGTTCCTTTCACTCGCGAGAAAAACTATATTAAGAAAGAAATTATGTTCAGTTTTCTGCAAAGATCACTCAGAAACTGTGACGCCCCTGAAATGCCAGTAGCATATTTAGGCTTCATGTTGTCTTTTACACAGGTGTCCCTTCCTTTGATGATACATGTCAGGAAACCGTAGGTCTGTCTCAGCATCTCAGTGGGTGTGTTGCACAGGAATGGCCATTATAATGAGTTACACAAGTAGGACAGAAGGATGTGGCCGCAGGATACTTTGAGTGACTTTCATTCTGCTGAGTTGTTTTCTAAAAAAGTCTTGTAAAGAAATACCTTGATAACTCAATCTTCTATTTCTGACGTTTACTGCTTCTTTGAAATAATATGTTTGAAAATATATTTGGATTATTAGGCAAACTTTCACACACATTCCTTCTGTGATATATTCTGCTGTTGTATTTATTAGTCTCCTGCCTAATAGTAAAAGTCAAACCTTGGACATTTCCTGCAGGGTTCAGCTGTTCACTGTGTACAAGCACAAAAGAATAATTTTTTTTCAAGCAACAACAAAGGCGTAGTTAAGAAAAATGTGGATCGCGTCTTTATTTCAAGTCAGATTATTAACTTCTTGCCTCCATTTTCTTCAGGAGCATATTCTAAATATCACTTTTCTCAGAGCATCTCCTCCTTTTCATCTCCTGAGCAAACACTCAGCTTGGAGGAGTCATGTGTTTTTGATGACTATTTTCCATTTTAGAAACTCTGAAACATCCCTTGTTTGCTCGAAAAGGATAATCACCTTACCCATAAAATGTTGATGAGCAAAATGAGCAGAGCCATATTTACCGTACGGAGAGGCTCATTAGAGAGCCAATCCCAGTGATGAGCTGGGTGAGGTGGCAAGGCACCTGCCTTCTGTCTGAGGCAGGCCTCTCTTATTGCGCTCACATTTATTTACCCACTCTCAAATTATTTTTGGCCCATAGTTGACAAAGATAAATGGGGGGATTAATATATATTGGACTAATCTGGAATCTTGCACGGGGGGCGGTGCAGAGAGCCTGGATAGTATTTCCCTCAGGTAACCGAACGCAGGCCCACTGGATTAAGAGCCATTTGCAGTAAGGCTTAGCCATGATCCGAAGCCATTAGCAGAACATAGCTGTAAAGGGAGGAGAACCAAAGCGCCATTTAATTGCCTCCTACTGATTATAATTCAGATATGGCACATGGTTGCACTCACACTTGAACGGGCTTGTTTTTAGTTAAATTTCAAAGTCTTGAAAACAAATGCAGAAATTAAACAGAAAAAAAATGTATTCTTTGTTTTTAATCTCAGATAACCTATAAAAATACTGTATCTGGGGAGCACTGACCTTGAGTGGACTTTCCTGAATTTATTTTACAGATAAAATCCTTCATTAAAGTGGCACAGTAACATACTGGAGACCACAGCGTGTTCAAGTGTGTTAATGAGAAAACAGAAATGCACAACAGGTTCATCTGACATAAACTATTTATTGATATTAAGGAAATAAGATGACCTTTCACAGATGTATCTCCTGCCTTTGTTCAATGAACTCAAAGGACTGTTTGCCATGAGATCTGCAGGTTTACCAACAGTTCATCATCAGTGCAGGGAAAGTGCCTGACCTTATTACAGCCCTATTTCACATCAGGCACTTTGATTTGCAGGGAGCCAACTCACTTTTGATCCGATGTCATTTAAAGTCTAGAAGTAGATTTGACATAAATCCTGTTTAGACAAACAGTACAAATACAATTGCCATAACATTTTTTTTTATCACAAACTTTAATACAGTCTGACTTTCAGAATATAAAGTATTGTTTGTTAAAATGTAAGTTTTGTTATTTTTACAGGGATGACCTTCTTCTGTTTGAGTCAACAGCTGGGTAGGTGCAGATAATTGGGCTCATAAAGACAATAGTGGTTGGTGATTGGCTCTATAGGAAATAGGCTAAGGTTAAAAAATGCATGAACATAAAAGACCTAATAGGTGTGACTCTGATGGCATAATAATTGAAAAAAAGTTATCCATCACACTTCAGCACATTGGTCTTCCCCATAGCCTAATACGCTGTCCCCTCAGGACTGTGTGGGCATGCACAGACTTGATTGACAAAAGGTCTCATCAGCCAGAACACAAAAAATCTGTGTTTGTATTCAGAAACTTTAACTGGAGTGTTTGTGTTCATTGTCTTCCTGATTTGGTTTATTTTTGCCTTTCTTTATACAAATACAAATAGCCTAAAAAAATAAGTAACCCAACTGGCAAGTCTTTAGTATACAGCTTTAGATTTACAGTGTCTTTTGGTTGTTTAAATAAAAGAAATAATGTGATTACATCTTCATTGGGAAATTTCAAAACTCAAAACATCAATGGCTTTCAGCTTGTCCCTTCAAGGGTTGCCACAGTGGAACTCGTTCAGCATAAGTTTTTACGGCAGATGCCCTTCCTGCCGCAGCCCTCCCATTTTGTATGGGCTCAGGACCAGCACCTGGTGGTGTGAAAGTCAAACCTGCAGCCTTCTGCATGCCAACCCAATCCTCTACCACTGAGCTATCAGGCCCCCTTTTCAAAACTCAACGGGAGGGAATATTAAAGATATTGTTCATGTCTTGTTTAATACAGTTCTTGCAAACATGAAACTGCTTACAAAGATAAAATGAGCATTTAGTGGAGATTAGCTGAGCAGATTAGACTCTACATGCAGCCGAACCGCTTAATTTTATAAGGCACAGAAAATGTTTTTTTCCAGGATTTACACCGAAATTTCACGAAAGTGAGAAAAAACAGCCAGAACAATGAATGGGTGCTACTTCCATACAACAGGTATGAATTCATGTCTGTTTCACATTATCTTTGTGGACAGACACTAAACACTGTACACAGTTGTTCTACAATTATATAGAAAAGATCAAAACCTTTTCCCAAAGTGTCAGTCAGACAATGTGAGCACATTTGATTATTTAGTACAATAATGATGACTTGATGAGAAGTTCAACTAATCTACAGTAGAACAATAAGTGGAGTTACCACAACATTTTTCCATCCATCCATCAGTTTTACCCATTTAATCTGTTTGTCGGGCTGGAGAGTATCCCAGCTGCTATTGGGCAAGAGGTGGGGTAATTGGACAGGTCTCCAGTCTATCTCAGGGCCAAGACAGAGAGACATGCACAGTCAGAAAACCATTCACACAACTACTAATTTAGAGTCACCAGTTAAACTAACATGCATGTATTTGGACTGTGGGAGGAAACAAGATAAAACCACCACTAGCATGGGGAGAACATGTAAACTCCCCAGACAAATGCCGCGGCCAGCTGATGGATTTGAATTGGGGACCTTCCATTTGTGAGGTGACAGCACTAACCACTCCAGCACCATGCTGTCCTTCAAAGCATTTTTGCATAGCAAAATGCCATTATTGTCATTTAGCACTTGCATAATTACATCTGCACACTACACTCTTTTATCTTATCCAAATAGAAAATGATGCGTTTATACAATGTGAGAACATTGTACTGTATACTGAGCAAGTAACAGATGGTATATTCTACCACACACTTCATAATATTTTATGGCATCTAAAAAATAGATTTAACTTGTGAAGTACTCGTGTTCGGTGAGCTTATATGAACTTTTGACTTTGACCCTTGCACTTTTCAGTTATAGTCCATGTTGTAGACTATACCAGAACAGAGATACATACTAGCATCCAGACATCAGAAAAATTATGTTATTACGTCTGTCACATACCTAAAACAACACATTCGTGGTCTGAGACCTCGGTCTTAAAGTAAAAAAAAATGTAAAAATGATTTATGGTACAATACATCTGAGTGACACTAACCGTAGTCACTCATTCCTGATATTTACTAAAATACTTCTTAATTGTTAGTTGAGAAATGACTTGCATTAATTTGGAAGAGGAAAAATGTTTCAAACCACTGTCAGATAAAGTTGTATACAATCTGCTCAACATATTAAACATATTAAACTTTGTAATTCTATTATAATGATATGGCTCTGATTATAATGACCAAAGTTTTTTGATCACCTTAAAAAATGTTTAGCACTGCTCCAGCTATCTACTTGAGGTGAGGTCTAATCAGTAGGACTGAATTAAAAGTGTTTAATATTGAAATGTCATCTAAGTACATTGTTGCTAAACAAACTGATTTGATTCTGATTTTTGAGGCTATAGAATCAGTGGTGAGATTAGTTCAAGTCAGACACTAATAAACATGAACTTCTGCACTACACCACAGCAAACAGAAGGTGGTGCCACAGATTAAGATGTGATGAAACCTTTGTCACTCCTGCTTTAGATGAAGGCCTCGGAAACAGAGACAGAAGGAGCTCACTGTTTCAGTCACACATAAATCAGGGTTGATTGACATAATCTGAGCGTTTTAAGAGATACAGACTCTGTATCACACATCCAGATCATGACAGCTTCTCCATTTTTCTCCTGACCTTTTCTACTAATCACAGCCACTGTAAAAGAAGTGCTATAAAACACTGGCCAGCTGGTGATAAAGAGCCCTCACATCTAGCAGGTGGTGCTCCGTATGTAACGTTCCCTCCAAACAAGCAGCAGGTTATGGCTTTATTGCCCTGCACATCCCCTTCATATCTGCCTGCTTCCCAGTCACAGCCAGGTAAGACCACCTGTCGGAACAATGATAAGACATGGGATTGTAGTGATAGCCTGGCAGGCATTGTATATGACTCGGGTAATAGTAAAGTATTGTATTTAGGTAGTTGTGGTGTTGTTGGATTAGTCTACTGTGTATACTCATTTAGTTTGGTCATTTGAAAGACATATTTAAATTTAGTATTACAAGCTTTAGCAAGGTTTGAATGGCTGCTATAGTTCACAAGATGTCCATTGGAAGGCAGTGTTGTTCACAATAACAAGTAACTACTTGAAATTATTTTCATCTTTCCAAATTATTTTAGTTGTTTTTTTTAATGTGCAGTGTTTTTTTTTTTTTTTTTAAGTTTTATTGAAATAAAAAAACTCAGAAATTCTAACTAAAGCCTTAGAGGAGAGATGGTGAAGATATTCTCAGCATACAAATGCAGTCTGGGTGCATTAAGCAAATAAAGCTCCCCATTGTCCATTTTGCAAGATTATCTTCAAGGTGTCACAGCTGGAGTTTTACACAGTACTCACTTAACTTGCCAAGGCTTGGTCGGCTTAGCAGTTAGACAAACAGGCCCAGCTGATTATTTTTTACTTTCATTTACCAACATGCTACTGAGATCAACAGATCCACAGCTAGCATTTTGAGTGCTCTACTTCTGCAGTAAGTCTGAGGATCTCTGTGCAAACAGCCTCTTTATGACAGAGAGTGAGGTGAGTGGCTTCAGACACTACAAGCCAGACAACTCATCAAACAAACACACTAAAGGCACTGAGTACACTCACTCTGTACCATCTGATTTGTGTTATTAGAACATTTATTGACATTAGTACAATACTGCAGCTTGCTATCAATCACTACTGTGCTGACGTAGTCCAGTAATTTATGTATTTTCATGTGCATTATTATGTTCACATGACAACGTTTTCCTATTTGATAAAACACAGCGGTATTTTACCCACGCTGGTATTCAGTGTGAACATGCATTTTCCATCTTCCCCTCCATCCTGAAACAGATCATAAGCTGCTGACTTTGCCCCTTTCTTCACACTTGTAGTGTTTGTACAGCACATAGGGAGGTGCCATCTTTCCTACATGGGCTTTAGCACCTTTCAGCACCTTTCTAGCAGGCTCAGCTTGCTATCTGAAGCTCACCTGATGATTCTGCACAGCTCCCAGCTGCACAGTAAATAGCCTTTTTTTCATCAACAAACCTCGCAACAGATCTAGCACTAATCTCCCCCCTCTGATTTCGCTTTCAGTCATTTTGCTTTATTGTTTCTTGAATGTAAAAGTTGATCACTGATTATTTTAGCGTTCCGCCATCTTTCAAATCTCTCAGCATGCCTTATCTCGAGATAAAACATGCTGCCTGTTAATGGCTGAAGTGAATGCAGGTGCACAAGTGTTGATTGCAAATCATAACAGGGACAAACCAAATCCTTACAACCACAGAGACATAAACCTAGAGCACACTGTACATACTTTGAAGAAATGCACTAACAATTCTTTGTGACAAAAGCAAACAAGCCTAACATTAAGACCTGCTAATTCAAACTAAATTAGTCTTAGCAGTTAATTTGTAGCATAACAATGTGCTCTATGAGAACTATCACAACACAAAGTTCAAAGCAGACGCAGCACATCAGAATCCAAGCAGCCTCAGAAAGCAGCAAGTGTGAAGATGTGGGCCATAATAATGAAAAATGCACTTTCTCTATATATATTTTATATATTTTACATTTCAGTGTTTCACAGGGAGCACTTAGGAATCAGAGTGCCAAACAAAAGGGCACCCCAGCTGTCTTACAACAGCCAATCGCATCTCATGCATTCTGATGATGTTGCCGCATCAACATCGTTTTCCTCATATCCATAAACGGATGTTTCGAAGCAACATTTAAAGTGCTTAACCAAATTAGCAGTCAAATGAGCAACAACATCTGCAATACGTTAACGTCACAATGTTTTCCAGAGACAATACAAAAAAAGATGTGACCGCAGATTCAAATGGCTCCCTTTTCTTTTATATTCCGGATTTAAAATGGTTCCATCATTCTGGAGACTATTGTGAGGAATAGGAAAATATCATTCACGGAATCAATATATATTTCCATATGACATAAGAATGATAATAGGTCAGATTGGCCAAAAAGGCAAGGCAGTTACGAGGGTCCATAAAAACACGCCATATTATTGTGAATATTGTGGTTTGGTGTTTTCTACAACAGTGAGAAATGAAGCAACTGCCACAACTGTCAGTCTGGTGCTTTTAACGCGGCCATGCGCAGCTTTCTAACTGCCAGCATCGAAGGCATTCACATTTTCTCACAAGCTCGACACCCTGCTCTGAATAATTAATACAGCTCATTTTCTTTCTTTCTTTCTTTCTTTTTCTTTTTCTTTTTTCTCACAAAATGCTCAGTTGCTTAAAACTGTATATCTTCCTTCTTAAGGTCCACAGAATGGAAAACTGATCTCACTTGCATCTACACTGAATAACTCTTGAATTCCTTGATAGAGGTCTTTGGCAACACTTGGAGAAAGCACTGAGAGGGCCCTTTTTGTGCTGTTTTGCTTGGGGTTGTTTCCACAGTGCCAAAGTGGGCCTGATTTGCAGCCATGTGTGACTGGGGCACTTACTGGCTCACACTAATGACCCTAATTGGGAAAGTGGGCTCCGTTTCAGGGTCACTGACAGACTGACTGGCATGACAGGAATGTGACCAGGTGGCACCCGCCTATTGTCTGAGCTACCCTATCAATTATCTACTTACTGCAATGGACACCTTCCCTCATGCTTGTCTCCACAGGTGGAATACTGACCGTAAGTTTCCAAAGCAACACATTTCTAATGTAACGCAGTAATGTGCTTATTTATTTGTGATTTGTTTTTCTGTCTGTGACTAATTACACTGAGTGAAATATGCAAAAGTCAGAATAAATTTAAATTGGGTCTGAAGCCACCAATCCTGCCTTTTTAAAGACTCCTCTATCATGGTAAACTAATTTTTGTCTGACCTCTGTAACCGATCAGTACAGTGCAGACATGCTTTGTCCCTTTGTCACACACCTCAGGTACAGATAAATGTGCTTTGTTACTAGAGGGAGTGGTGGGCTGTTTGTAAGTGCTTCACTCTGAACTGGAATTAAGTGTGGTGCAGTGCTGCGTGGGATGAAGATCAGGAGAGGGATTCAGTCACTGAGTGAAATGTTTCGCTCTAACAATTCGTGTTGCACCCCCGCTTCGGCATCACATCGTTAATTAGTCTAGTGTTTGATGTGGTTGGCCTGATGTTGTGCTCCACACCCTCCTTCAAGTCTGCATGAATGTTCCCATTGTAGCAACTTGAGAATGAGACTTCGATTAGGAATTTTCTGACATTTATTTTGATTTCCATGTAAGACAAATGTATCAGCACTGCTATTTTAGGCATGATTGCATGCTTGAAATATGGATAGACTGACAGGTGCTTTGTTCTTCTGAAAGGTTTGTATTGATTATGAAATAATGGAAATGTTTCAAAGCTTTTCCCTATAAAAACACCAAGAAGTAAGAGAACATATTTAGACTATGCTTTGACACCAATTTGGACCATTTCGCCATCTCAAAGGCACAGTGTGTACATAGTGTATGCATCTGTGTGCATCTGTGATCTTTTTTGGCTGTGGTATCCATTCAGTGCTCTCTCTCAATCTGAGCATGCTACTGTCTGCCACCTGCATCCCTGCGGTGCCGCTCAGATGTGGCTTTTACTAATACCTGTGCTATGGTCCTCTCATTTCAGACTCAGACATGCCTTACATTGGTAGGTGTGCATGGAATAAAAGCCCTCTTTGGAACATGCAACCTCTCATGATTTGAGGACAATATAAATATTACAGTCTCGCCACAATTCAGAGAGCAGATGGTCACATTGTAGCTAGCAGCAACATACAAAAGTGGGTAGTGCTGTACTAAAACATGCTGAGAATTTGCCTGACTTTAAAACTATAATGAATGCAAAGGTTTTTTTGCATGCATCATGAAAAAGGAAAATAATGTGATCAAAACAGAATTGTGATCGTGAACAATTTAAATTTTATGATGATTTCCCCTGGCTGTAGCATAGCAGAACTCAATGAAAGCTGTGGGTGTGAGCCACGTGCAATAAGGTATATGTGTCAATAGTACTGGCCCAGTGGTGAACCCTTGGATACACCTTGTGTGGAGGGAGAAGAAAAGGGAAAGGCAGACAGAGAGAGACAGAGAACAGCGGGTGTGGCCTGCTAAGTGACTCAGCCGGAGCCCAAGTCTGCTGAGTGACAAATCAAATGCCAGTTGACAGAGCACACTCTGGCTCCAAATTCACTGGCTCCCTCCACTGCACAGGTGGTCTTTGTCTCATACACATACACACAAACACACACACACACGCTCACCCACTCACATACACATACACATAAGGGAGTGCAACCTCAATGGGTGATTGCTCTCTGCATTAAACAGGTTAATCTCTGCAGGAAAAACAATAGTATTTGAGTTTGACAAACAATCCTGATCACACATAGTGAATCAACATTTAGCATGAAAACACCAACACGAATCACACTTTTTTTATTAAGATAGTACAGGTCTAATCCAGTGGCCCGTACATGACCTAGCTGTTGCAACACAGCATGCCAGGATCTGACCTCATCCACACACAACCATGACACTTGATTAATGGGTTCTGAGGTGAACCTTGGGTGTCTGTCCCAGGTCAGTCTTTTTGTGCTGATCCTTGAAGGGAGTGGTGAAGTTGTCCCCGGTAAATTGATGGTGCCTCCAGGAAGGAGGCAAAGTAAGTGCCACATAGTGAGACTTGCCGAACCTCTTTTTGCACAGTTGTCCCACTGACTCTCTCTCTGTCGCTCTCTCTCTTCTCTTACTCACACAGGCTGAAACAAAGAGAAACCACTTTCAGTTGTCAGTCACAGTTCTAGTGTACCTTGATAACTTTGGCGTACTGTCAAACTTTAATCTATAATGGGTGTGTTTGCAAAGCAAAGAATCCTTAAGTATGATCTATTTGCTCATTTCTTAGCTCTTGTTTAAATAAATGCATTACATAAACTCTTTCTGTATTTATTTGTAAACATCAGGAAATGACGTGCTGAGTAAATTTACTCGGATGTGTGGTCACGGTTGTGCTGAAGTAGCTCCAGTTCATAATGCCACCTAACAACTTTTGGAAACATTAAGGACCAACCTAATCCTTGGTTTTATAAAATGGAGATTGTTTTACTTCTGCAGTGAAAAGCTTTACATATATAAATAAAATCCAACTTTGAAGTTAGATCAATGCACATTGGAGTGCAAAGTCAGAATTTGAATCGCTGTCCCCTTCCTAACCCTCTAACCAGTTTCACAACATCTGCAAAGTCTGATGTGAAATCCACTGTAGGTCCGTTTCTGTATCTTTGAGCTCATGCATTGGCACATTATCGTATAAATTAGGATTTTCTCTTGCAGAAACAACCCACTGTTTTGCAGCCTCATGCTGATACCATTTCAGAAATTTTGTAAATGTGAAATGCTCTGTCATGCTCAGCGTGTTAAACATCTTATGAACAGACTTGCAACCTGCCTGCCTGTCTGCTTCCCTGTCTGTACTCCACCTCGGGAGACGGGGATTAGAGGCCTTGGAGGACTGACTGTATGGATGGTGTATGAATAACTTGGAGAGAGGTGACAGACGGGACAGATCGCGTCTCATCACCAGTAAAGCCTTGGGGCTCCCATAGGGGACCAGTGCATCACACAGAGAGCTACATAAAGGGCCGCCGCAGACGAAGGCCTGGTCAAGGCCTAAGCTATAGAAGCCCTGACATCTGGCTTTCTTCTATGCTTCACCGCCAACCTGCTACCCCAGTCTGGCAGCTATATGCACTTCATTATTGCGCCTTAATGCGCTCTTGAATCACAGTCAAAATTTTGTCCTGCTATGTGTTTTTATTGCCAGTATAAATTTATTTGATATGAAGTGCTGCCATAACATATACAGGAAGTTATACCGGCATACAGTGTACGACAGTCGCACCATCTTTATATTGCCTATTTAAGTACAAAATGTGCAATGTGTGTGTTGCATTTTGGCCAACAAACTGTAAAGATAAAATTATGATGAAACAATAAAGGCAGGCTCAATCATTTTGAGGGGAAGATACACAGCAGGTGGTACGAAAAGCTCTGACAGAACCCCTGATTTGTGCAGAATTGTGTTGCTTAAAGGATATGGCCACCAGATGCCCATTTGGATGAAAATCTAGGTTTCAGTCTAATCTGTCAATTTCGGAAGCCAAAAACGTGTCAGCTTTGTGAGCAATGAAAGAAACTTTAGTGTGAACACTGTTCCAAAACACTTTTTTACTTTATTAGATTGAGAATTGTCAGGCATGTGTTTACAATTCTATGATTACAATTATTGATTATTAATCTTATGTACCAATATCAAGCCATAACATTTTTTTCTGGAAATAGTTGATTGCCTTTGTGCTGGCTGCACAGGACCTCAGCAGTCCTAGGAACGTAGCCATAGATGGCAGTGTTTTGCCTTATTTTTAACAGTCCACTCAGCTCTGTGGCTATGCAGAAATTAAATATTGTTTGTGTGAATTATGTCTTTTTGTTGGGTTGTACATTTTAATTTTGCATTTGACAGTTGTCTCTGCTCTTCTCTGAGCCACTTAAGATAAATTTGGGAAAATAATAAATTCCATACTTAATAATATGAAATTCATGATTTTAATGAAATTCTACATTGCATCATACATTTTACTCTCAACTGTTTTTCCCACTTGATTTTTTTGTTAGTTTTTTACTTTTAACCCTATGAGATCTTTCATGGCCCAACTGTGATACAGTAATTCTTTTAAAAAAATGTTCTTTAAGGGAAGGAAATATACTTTTTGCTTGTCTAAAAAGAGGCTTTAAAAAGAAGCGTGTTTTGTAATTTAAAAAAGAATTAATAACTTATATTAGGTGTTCCCAGATATGGCGTCTACATTTCCTTGAACACACCAGTTCTTTGTAGCTATTAAATTCATTTTTTTACATTTTTATGTATAAATAAATTATCAAATAGGAAAATAATAGGTTAAGTTCAAAGTGGAGATTTACTGATGTATTGCCAGTAAAAACATCCTGATATTGTTCTTTTGTTTGCAGACTTATAGAAAATTAGTTGACAAGTTCTGCTTGAACAAATAGTGTTTAAACAACAGTAAATTTCCTTAGTCTTTTGCACAGACTGGGCCAAGGTCGGTTTTATATTCAACAAAATCATAAAATGACACTTGAGATAAACAGAATGTTTACCCTCCCCATGTGAGCTGAGGCTGATATGTAAATGCAGCCTTATTCTTTCATCAAATTTGCATTTACCCTCTTAACCAAACACTACAGGGCTCCAATTCAAACACCACTAATGACGGCTGGCCCTTTATGACCGATTGCCGTATCGGCAAAAAAGGGGAAGAGCAATTTAGCCTGGAATGAAAGGAGTAAAGCATAGTAGCTATCTGTGAGTGGCTGACAATAATTGGATCAACTTTGCAGAGAAATGGATGTTTTGATGCTCTAGTGGCTGACTGGCAATCGGCTGGCGTTTCGCCTATTTATCATTCCCCTTTTATCTGCTGCTGCCAGCCTTTTCCACAGCCTCCATTCCAGGGCCGGCTAATCAAACAACTTTTTAATAAGACTAAACGGCATCTCAACAGCCAGAGAACAGAGCAGGGCTTCACAGCACAGGGAGGAGAATCTTGGGATGAATATCAACTAACACTCTGACATGCTGTTCTTCTGTGATGAGAAGTTTGACACAGTATCAAGAAGATTCAGCTGACTTTGTTTGCTGCTTTCAGTTCTGTCAGGCAAGCTGTGATTCACAAGGCCACCGCCTCTGCATATTAGGCAACTTACTTCTCATCAGCAAGAAAAGACTCAGCTTAGCTGGACTTGACTTTTCAGCTGGATGTCTTCCAGTCCTGTTTTTTTGGTGGAGGTGGTGTTGCTGTTGTTGTTTTTTTGTATGTTTGTTGGCTTTTGTTTTTTGAGGCAGTTGAATTCACATCTTTACTGCAGAGACTATGCTGCTGATGTCTTTTTCTTTTGCATTGTAACACACACCAGGGCTCTCAGTGGACCCCTGTAGGCCTTGTCAAAAAACTAGCTCGTAAATTTCACTTCACATATTTGAAGTGTTCAGTGCAGATGTGTTTAATGCAAATTTTTTAAATTGCATTTTTCATAAATCTACATTACCAATGACAGGAGACACTGCTTGTGGTTCTTCTTCTTGGTGCCTTTACACAACTGAATGGTCACTAACCTGTGCCAGACCCATGGGTGCTTGGCAACGTCGACAGATGACATTACAGTGGGAAGGTTCAAGGTGCTGTCAAAAGCAAGCCGGGTCTGTTTCCCCTCCTTGTCCTGCGCTAAAATTGATGGCTTGCAGCCCAACGCGAGCTCACCAGCTGCTGCTTGTCCATGCAGCTATAGATAAGTTAACAAGCTCAAAACAAAACAAGTGACAAAAAATAACAAAGGAGAGCAGGGAGTGAACAGGGCCTAACAGAGGCTGTCTTAAAGGAGGATCTCCCTGTTGGTCCCCTACCACCAAAGGAGGGAAAGGCAGAACAGGGGACCTTGAGTCGAGTCCTTGCTAGGTAACTGAGGGTCTTATGTTTGGAATGTGTCTTCCTACGCTTGTGATGTCCCACCCTGTGAGTCCTCTGGCCATAGGTCACACAATTTGTCTTTGTTGCTCATACCTCAATTATGTATTTCCTTTTTGATAAAAAAAAAAAAGATGTGGTGCCCTTGGAAGAGAACAACAAACTCACATTTTGAGTGTGTCTGTCAAATTGCTATCTAATTGTTGCAGGGCTGCAGGGGGAGCTGATATCTGCTTTTCTCTTGCCACCGGCTGCCGGTCCTGCCGTTCACAAAGCCTGGGGATGCCACACACATTCTGTTTGTTCTACATGAGCAAACAGATTGTAAACTGGCTGATAATTTTTGTACTGACAATGTCATTTACGGCTGTCAGCCTTTTGTCTGGTCTGTTTGCTTTATTCAAATATGAACCGAGTGGACCTCCCCTCCAACGCTCACTTCTGCATTAAAATCACATCAATTCACTTCCATTTTGTCTTATCTGAAATTCATTGGAGGCAATCACTTGGTTGAATGCTCCGCCGTTGCCATGGAGACAAAAGGTCCTGTGTGGAGTTCAGAAGGATTAGGAACTTGTAAGATTTAAGTCTTGAAGTACACAGTTGCTTTGTTGTGTCTCTCTTTGATTTGATGGGGAGGAATTTGCCTTTTCTAACTTTGGACTGAGGTGAAATAAATCTTTATAGGCCTAGATATTAGCATCCTCTGACAGGACTGATAAATATTCATCTCCTCCCCCTTGCACTGATTTATCTCTACATTTACCAACCTCTTTAAAAGGCACTCCTATAGTTATTTGCCTGACCCTGATCTGCATTCATATGGCATGGGGATCCCAGCAGTGCACCACTCTGAAAATGACATTTTATTCCTGCACCGCTCTGCTTCATTTGTCAAGCAGCCATTTTTGTGCTGAAACTATGACAGTCCAAGTGGCATGCAGTGCCTGGGTGCCCTGGTGGCACCCCTCGCCCTGCTGAGGGACAATAACTCCAACTCAGCGAAACGAGCAGGGGTGCTCTCTGGGCGCTCGCTTCCCGGGGTGTCCCACTCTGCTCCTGAGGCATCCACCCCCCTTTGTTTGCCAAGGTCAGGGCACAGAGTGCTGAGTTATTAACATCCAACTGTCTGGCTGGAAGCGGCTGCAGATGTTACTGTTTTTGTGTTTGTTTTTTTTTCTTCGTTCCGTCTTTTCTCTCTCTTCTGCATCTTGTCAGCGCTGTCTGCCAGGGCGCCTGGCGTGTGAGTTTTTAAAAAGTTGAAAAAACGTGGCCCGTGAAAGAGAAGTTGAGGCCTTGGCTCCAGCACCTAGTGAATTGTTTTTTTTTTTTTCTTTTCCATTTTCTTTGCCTTTACAGCCCAAAGTACAAAGTAAACAGTCTGAAGTAAATGGATTCATTTTTAGTTGCGCCAGGCAGTTTGTGCACAACAGAGAACTGCTTCTTTTTGTCCTCTTTACCATCAGCGCTAACATCTATTAGGCTACCCTTTATTGTCAGCCATGACAGGCATTTTTCAGAAGTTAATGCATTCCAAATATTTTCTTACAAAGGTTAAGCAGAAAAGAAATCTTTTCAATAGTTTGTACATTTTAACTAACAAAAGGATAGTTGAGATCAAAACACTGAATAACGTTCCTGAAATATGTTGTAGTTGTATGGAGTAATTTGCATCTCATTTCCTTATTGAATTGCACCGTACACACTGGCCAGTCTGGTTGCTGTTGAGACAGTTGACAAGAATAGCTATGCTGCCGGGATACTATAATTCTTCACATGTGCATTTAAGTGCAAAGCCATTTACTAATAGTTTAAACATCACTTACAATGTTTGTGTTGTGTTTGGAAAAGTGCATTTATAGGAAGCCATTTGCAACTTTATATCCTCTATTTTGTTTAACATATTAGCGTGTTTGGATGAGGGTTTGCTGCAATGATTCTTTCCACTTTTTCTAGAGTACTTTTAATTTGGTTTATTGTTGTTACTTTTCAATCTGTTTAGTCTTTTAGTGCAGGCATTCTAGCAATATGTCAATAATTTTTTAGTGCCACTTCAACATTCTGTGAAATTTGAGAGGTAAACAAAAGGTCTCTCTGCTGGCATGGTGTCACCTGGAGCATCTAAACAATCAATGCACATTTGCAACTTGGTATTTACCTGGTGTTGACATCAATGGCAGCCCTTTAAATTAAGGTCATTTTGTCAGATATGGCATGACATTACACATGGCATTTTAGAAGGATAACAAGACGCTGAATATAAAGTAAAGGCATCTATTCTCACTGTTTGTTACTTCAGCTCATGTTGTGTTCCCACATGACAGAAAATTAGTAAAACACATGTAAATTATTTATAGATTTACTTGTAATAAGAGGAATAAGATTTCCACTGTGGATGAAAGCATTCAGCAAACAAAGCAAGCATCTAACTGCTTGCCCAGGCTTTAATTGCACATTTCCTGTATTCAAAGCCAGGTGGCAAGTTTACATCACTTGTTTTGTCATTAACAAGACATTTTTCAGACTTGAACATTGCAGATCTCACAAAGATTCGCCTCTGGAAAAGGTTTTGACAGAGTCTTGCCACTGCCTGTCGAGGCAGCATTTCATCTATGGAAGGAGGATTATTCTCAAATACCAGCCCCTGTTTGAACAAAAGAAGCTGATGATGGCAAATTAGGCTTGGGCTTTTTCTGTTGGGAAAAAGAAGAGAAACCTCTAACTTGGTGGTCTCCATTTATTCATAATGATATATTCACCTGCAGTTTACATGATTACACAGGGGAATGATCAAAGTAGCAGTAATGGACAGTTAAATCTGCATTTTATTCAATGGATCATTGCACCACAAACAAACCTTTTACACGGAAAAGTCTCCAACACACACATGATTAAAAAGCATGGGTTACACTTTGGTCAAGGACACATCTCAGTAGTTCGTTGACAGTCTTTATTGTGCCAAGAGGGAATGGGAAATCAATGGAACTGACCTGTCCAAGCCAGTGTACCTATAGGCTGACTGAGGTCACTGTCAGGAAAGATCTGGCTCAGCAGAGTAAAACTTTCAAAAGTCCTTAGGGACATTTTTAACTAAATAGAGCAACAGCACATCAATATTTTTGCTTTGACAGCAGTATTCCATTTCCCACACAGCAAATACTTCAGTCAGATTGAAAAGTTCCATATAAAAGCAGATTGTGCACAAGTAGATCAAAGGTACAGATCCGACAATGTGTCAAGTCTGATCAGCTTTATTTTCACTGCCTTGCAGCTCTGCGTGGCTGCTGCTGCCATTAGCTGCTGCACAGTTGGCCATGCTATTGATCTCATTGTGGCTAAAGACACTTCATGTACCCTGAAAGACTGTTGCACAAAGTGGTGACATTGATAGGGCCACACTGAGGTGGGTCTTTTTGTTCCTGCCTGTGTGTGGGAGTTGGACTCATAATGGGGGTGGGGGCAGCATCTTGAGCTGACCAACACAGGGCAACATATAAACTTCAAGCAACCCAGAAGGTGCTTAGGGGTTAAACAGAAATGTTGGGTTGTCTTTTAATCTGTCTCTTTTCTTTTTGATTCATTTACAAGTCATCAGGTTTCACGATGACTAATCCAGTTAATCTACTTTGCTGTCTGGACACGCCATCTTTGAAATACCAAAAGTAACATGTTTTATATTTTTTTAGTTTAAGAAATATTACATATTCTCACCCATATTAACATAGCATCTAACTAAAGTCCTGCCAAGTTCAACTCTTCTATTGTCAGTAATGTTTGTACATTTTGTTAGAACTAAAGGGGTTAAAACTTTCTTTGTACACTGTCTGAAAGGGAAAGTCAGTTTGCAAAGCAATGGCTGTCGACAAGGCCGCCTTTCGTCGTCACACACAAGCAGCTTACATGTAGCCACATGAGACTCCTGCCTGCACATCTGGCCTTTATTTTTGTAGCTAAGGAGTATCTAAACAGTGGCTGAATCCGAAAATGGCTTTGTTGTTTTAGACCCAGGTGGAAGGGATGTCGGATGCTGCTCAAGGAATTTCATTGCATGCTGTTTTCTGACTTGCCTACATTCCATGCGTAACATATCACTGTCATTAGTGGGCACTTGTTTTTATTGTTTTTCGAACAGGAGTCCAATTTGATAGGATTAGTCAATGCTAGAGGCCTAGTTATAGTAGACATAGTTTATCCAAATGCATGAGCTGTATTGAACTGTTTTGAAAGAACCATGGCCACCCAGATTTCTGAAGTTGCATGGGATGGCGCTGCAGGCAAGGCGTGGCTGATGCGCCTCACAGAGGAGTCCAACTACTTCCGAAATGCAAGTGGGTAATTGATTTGGTGCTTTGTTAATAGCTCATGACTAATTGGGCATACCATGAGCAGCAAAATCAACAAAAGTCAAAAAGGGGTTTGTGTCAATTAAAACTATCAAGAGGGCTATGTGAACATCCCTTTGCTAATTAGTAAAGTGTTCTTCATCTTATTGTGGTTAAAAATACAGCATGTTATACTACTATTCTGGATTCTTCATACGTCTATGTTGGCCTCTGAGGGAAAACAAAAGTAAAACATACAGTAGAACCTGTGAAAGGGGGCTCATCAAGTCAGTCAGTCAGCCACTTTATTTTTTAGTGATGAGTTTAAAGAAAATCCTGTATGCCTGAAATTTTTAGATCCTGAATAAATCAACTCTGTCTCATCTCATTTGCTGTTATTTGGCAGTATAGGCTTGAGCTAGGATTATGCCACAGTATTACATTCAGCCTTTTGTTCTTCTTCAGCATTTCAATGCCATCCTCTACTGTTTACAATGCTCTGGCATTTCACTTCAGTGGTACATAGGGTGTTCCTAATTAGACCATAATACTGATCTGTTGTCCTGATTAGCATTGAATAGACATTGATCAGCATGTATTATCAGATTACTGTGATAGACCACCTTTGGATTAAGACGAGGTCCACGCTCATTGTACTCTCTTGCTGGGAAGAAAGAAGGGGGTGTGGGTTGGCTGAGGATTAAGTCCAATGCCTCCTTTGTATGCGGGAAATACCACTTTATCAGGGAGGGCTGTGTCGAGCCGTGGGGTACAGCAATGAGCAGAGGGGAGTGAGCTGCTCTTTCAGGGGAAGCAGTCTTCTGTACCCTGGTCTCTCTTCCATGCACCAGCCTCCTTTGTGGAGGCCCAGTGAGCGGGGAAGGGCACACACCCGTCTTGCCTGTTTACCCAGGGAAATAATCACTAATTTTGGAATAATCATGCCTCCCGCTGACCAAGACTAATTGAATGGTGGCATGCCATGAAGGCGTTGGACCAGCTTTGCATTGCCTCCACTTGTCAATGTTGTTTGGTCAGGCAGCTCAAAGTGATTGATCCCCAGGGCCAGAACACACCATGGAGCTCTGAACACAGAAAGGCGGAGCAGAACGATATAGAAACATAGTTAGTCATGAATATGCCTCCAAACCCCTGGTGTGATGAGCCTGAGATTTTGGGATTGAGGAATGTGGGATTACCTATCAGTGTTATTTGGACAAGTTGGCTGAATTGTTGCTCACAGGGATAACTTGAAGAAATATGTGATCCAGCCTAACCCTGTCTAGAGATCCAAATTTCATATATAGAGATTGCCTATTCATAACCACTGAGAGCATTTGCATTTCATCATTATGACATGATGCTTCAACCTTATTGCCAGCTTTGGAAATGAAAGAACCATCTATTTCCAATAAATGGGTCATTCCTGTTGACATATTTCCCAGCATGAGGTATTTTGATCACCCAAGATATTTACGAGTTGAGGCTCCAAGAAAGAGGATTTAAGAACTTCATTCCTTAATTCTGCTGATAGCCCGGGCATCGTTTCATCTCCCCCTCAGTTATTTTACCATCTAGTTAATTCACTGAAACTGAAAAGGAAGCTTTGGGTGAAGTAATGGAAATTTTCAATCCACCTTTTCAAAATTCTTCCCTTTTTAAGATGAAGCTTAATGCAACAAAGGAAGCTGATGCATGCATTGCATGCTTTGTTTGGTGGGAAAAATACCCTTATGATTGGGTGTTTAAAGCAAGAGCATAGATTAATAAAAAAACTAAAAGCTGTCATATAAAATGAGAATGTAGGGTCTTCATTAGATGAGGTGAGGGCTGAAAAAATCTAAACATATTTAAGCGATGAACAGAGCAAATGTAAATCATATACTTTATTAGCCCATATGCATGGATATATTATTAATAGTACAACAAAACATTATATATTGAAACTGAATATAAATCAAAATATTCTAAATTATTTTCATGCAAAACTAACTTATAGGAGCTTTAAATGTTTTCCAAATTTTCCAAAACATACACACACACACAAAAGAATACACAGACAGAGGAAAACTGAATGGCTGATATCAAGGTTCTCATCTGTTCTTAGATCAATATTTTGTGCGAGCCTTGTAGGCCTGTCTGTTTACCCTAAGCATCTGTGCCTAGCATACCAACCCAGTGCAATGTTTGAGCATGTGACTGTGTAATAATGGCAGATAGGGGAACTAATAGCCACTGCAATATCTGTAGCTTGACCCAGTGTGCCTCTCCCTAATTGATCTATAGATTAACATCAGACACATCAGTCAGGGGTTAACCTTTTCTGTTAGCTGTACTGTCTTTGCTGTGGATTATGAAGCAATTGGATAGCTGACAGCAACTGGCAAGAAGGATGCTGCCTACAGTCTAATTTTAATGATTTTAAAAGAAGTGAACAAGATCAACAACTGCAGAAGCAAAATAACAATTTAAAATATTTCACCAAAAATAAAATAAATACATTTTGTCGGTTTTCCGATAGTTGGGCCACTTTCTTTCTGTTATTTCACCATGTGCAGACAGAAACTTCATCTTCAGTCAGTCTTCCTTCTTTTCCTATATCTTTGAGCAATGTTCCTCCTCTGTGGCTTCTCTCACAAAGTATCTGTTTCACCGGCGCAGACTCACTGAGGTCAGGCCAGTTCAGCCCCACTCGGCCCCACAGTTCCCCTGTCCTATATGTACACTTGGTCCGGCTATGTAAACTTTGACATGTGGGTGTCAATCTCTCCCATATTTACCATAGGCTTTATCAGACCATGATTAGTTTTCCGAGCAAATTTGGAGGAAAAAGAAAAACACCACTAGCAGTATGTAAGCCAACACTGCGTGTGCCACTGTTGGGCACTGCATATTTACAAGGGTCCTGCTTGTTTTGTTAAGGCTTTCTCTGTAGGTACATGTCAACTGAGGCACTTTTGGTGGAAGCAGGGGTTTATCAACAAGCAAGAAAAGCTGTGATCACGCATGCCGTCGACCCCTGCAGGTTCACTTGTACTGTAAATACTTCAAGCATGGTGGATGTCAACAGCTGGACTCCAGTGAAACCATCATAATAACGTCAACCATTTCTGTGCAGACCCACTCAAACAAACAGTAGAGGGACTTGAGGAAGTTCATAATTTACTCAAAAGAGGAGATAGTTCTATGTTAAAACAAGACAGATGGGATTATTTTGAGTCATTGCATTAGGGAAACAATGACATAGGACATCCTAAGATTGAACTTGATAGGATTATATTTGTGGACACTGGTCAATGACATATGAGGGCCCTAAGTGTTTGCCTCAAACAAATGGTCCCCACTAAACGTGTACTCAAGCCAGAGTAAATTTGATTGTGGTGAATAGAGAGAGGAGGGGTGGCTCGGCCATTCCTGTAAACACTGGAGAAAGTGAAACATTTGCTATGACACGGATAAAGCAAAGATGATAATAGCATGCAAATGTTGGCAGATGCAACAAAGTAGTTTGCTTTTACAGACCTTGAAGGGTCCTTATACAATAATGACACTGACATCAGTTTGTGCACTTCAATAGTATTGCTGTCTTCTGGCAATTACATCGGGAATTATATTTTTTACTTTTTGACAGCAAGGTCAGTCACATTGACCAAGAAGGAAGCAGGTGTGTTTGCAGCCCTTAAAAATGACATCTGATCATAGTATTTAGTAGTCTACATGTGATTTCTTAACCCAACTAATCCAGGGTCAGCTCTCCTTATCCATGTACAATCTCATAACAGTTGACACAGATCTTCTCCAAAGTTATTATTGTTGATGTTGATGTTTAACTTTCTCACCCACCATCTTCCCGTCTATCCTGGACCGAGTCTGTACCGAGCTGCGTGGTGCCATGGTAACCGAGGGAACGCTTGGCCTCTGTTTAATAAATGTGGTCAGACCAGAGTGTGGGTCCCATATTGACCACTCAGGAAGAGATTAAATGCTGGTGACATTTCCGAGGTGGAATTTGCAATTTCCACAAATATGAGGGCGTCCTCGAGCCCGGCATGACAGCACATAAAATCAATACAAATAACCTGAATCCCTAATACCTTGATCCCTGTTAGTGGAGGGATGCATTACAACTAAGACACTGGGAAGTGGGAGACACAGCCCTCTATAACCCCCCCACCGCCACCACCAGGCTCACTGTTGATTCCTATCGACTGTCTCCAGGCCAAACACAGACGCAATAACAATTAGGTGGGACACTGGCCCAATTCTCTCCGTCTCATACATACACAAACACACACATATTTTGGAAACACTCACACACCCATACAATAGGCATGGTCTAAAAAATGGGACAAACCTGTCAAATATGTTTGACTAATTTTTCTATAAAACACAAAGAGGTGGTCAGCAGCCATGTAGAAACTATTAAATGCCACACAACATGATTCACAAAGCCAACATAAACATTCTTATTGATATACAGACTGGGGAAAAGATATCTTTGCGAGCACATTGGCCACACCCGTTGTGAGTCATCACACCGAGCAGGATTAGCAGGCTTACCCCAGACTTAACCGAGGGGAGACACTGAAAAGAAACAGCTCTCTTTCTTTATATCCTCTTTTCTGTTCTGTTGCAAGAGCCAAAATTGGGGGGATTTTGAAGGTGTGCTGCACTTTACAGTAGCTACTGGGCAGGGTCTAGCTGACACTGGAACCTGGGAGTTTTTATTCTCTAAGCCTGCACAGAAGGGCAGGTGAGGCAAGGCAGGTGGCTTTTTTTACTACATGGAGAGCAGTTGGCTCCGCTTCAAAGCAGGCACCTGTAAATGTCACACTATTTTGAGTCTACATGGAGTGCTCATAAACAAAAGGCATACAACTGCAAGTCACACAAGCTGGGCAATATTCCCCTCTCAAGACTGTTAATGTAAGTCTTCTGTGATTGCTTCAAAGCACATCATCAGCTACAGTTACTGTGTTTTACTATCATTCAGGGTCCCGTATAGAAGATTAAAATGTTGCTCACTGTTGTATGTTATCAGACTCAGCTGTGCTGCTTCATTACCTTTCTGGGGAGGTGATAACTGTGCACCTGCTGTCTCTGCTTCCTGTGTCTGATCACAGCTAGTCGAGCCCCTCCCAGTCAGCACGGCCGTCAGCCTACAGGTGGTGGTCATGCTACTGACCCTGCTGCAGTGCCAGACACACACGCTTGTGGATGATAGCTCTCATATTGCCTGTGCTTTCAAGAATAAGAAGAAATACTGCAGTATTGCATGCATCAGCTTTACAAACAAAGTTCAGTTTATGTGTCATGGAAACTTCTCAGATTATGAAAGAGATGTGCCACAGTCTGAAAACTGATTACATCACATTAAAGACATGTATTTATTTGCATCATGGCAAATCTAAGAAATGGCATTTTTGGAGCTGAACTGTATACTGGAAATTCTTTGTTTTAACAAATTCTGAGTAATATAAACAGTACAGAAGAAGACATTTCTGGCCAGCTTGAGCTTGTCTTGCCCTCTACGCATAATTAGCTTGCTTGTTAATGCATGCCTTTGCATTAACAGGCAAGATGTAATTTTCCTGGTTGTTTTTATTTAATCTTTAATGGTCAACTTGGTTTAAATTATTAACTTGAGGTGAAAATTTGTAGAAAATTAACATACAGAGACATAGTAAAATAAAATAATAATAACAATAATAATAATCATCATAAACATCATAATGTAAAGGAACTTTCCTTTTTATTCAGTTAGGGCCTAGTTAATGTCTGAAACATGTCGTGTGTGTGTATTTATGTGAGTTGTTTCTTTTTCCAATTCACTGAGATGAGGAATCACTGACGGATGTGAGAATCTGAAGCCTGCCTCTTAAAGCTCACCTGTCAGGAGGCATTACTACTCTGCATTGTGCAGGAGGACAGTCGGAATCTATCAGCACCAATACGTTAATCTGCATCTTCTAGGAGTGTGACTTCTGATGAAGTGGTCACTAGAGAGGCGGGGAGGGGGTGGCAAGCAATCCAGGTGACCCATGACGTTCACCCGCAGGTAAATCTGAAGGAAATGACATGCCTGGGCACAGATACTCCTCACTCCTCCTTCAGCTTTTACCCCACCCCAGCCTATCACAGCAGAGTGTTTGCAGGAGAGGGGTTTTAAAAGGTGTGCCCCAGTTAAAGCTGCCATCATCATTACACTAAGAGGTTGAACTGTGGCGGCGTAATGTGTGTGCTGAGCAACTTCGTCTGTTTGAAGGGCCCTCAGTAGAAGTGTGTCTGCTGTTGACACTCCCCATTTAATATTGTTTGAATTTTTCATCAAGATCCCAAGCCCTGTTACAAGAGCCCTTTGTTTTCCGACTTGTTTGTACATTCTTTGTGTGTGTGTACCGGTGTGTGTTTGCAGAGACATTATAGACATTTATTTTGCTCGAAGTGCAGCAAATTCGGTGTGGCTTTACGCATTTCTGTACACATCCTTAAGTCAATTATCACAATAGTCAATACTGCACAGTTTTTTTAATGCATTGCCCATTTTGGCAGTTGAGGTGGTCTGTGGTGGTCTAAAGAACCCAGGGTCTAGGCTGGACATCCATCTGTAGACATCCCTTTACCCCTCTCCTCCAGCATCTTTTGTGCAGGGGACCCTGACACAGCCTTGAATGCAGGTCACCGCAGGTTACTGACAAAGCTCGGTGAAAGGGAGGTTTTGTGTGTGTGCCTGAAAGAAGTGCAGACGATTAAAAATAGCCTGCCCTCCTGTCAATACATTGCCATTAAAAACAGCTGGGCCTGGCTACTGCCTGCATTCAGCCACGTGAAAGTTGATTCTCTCTTTGTGCCGCTATCTTGTCACAACTCCCCCTTTACTGCCGCCCTTTGTTGGTTGCTTTGTGTGAGCGCCATCACAGAGGCAAAGTCAGCCTCATAAAAAGAGTTCATTTTGGATTCACTGGCCTCCGATGAACACTGGGAACTTTCTTTTTTGTGCCTTCATCGATAAATTGGTGCTCACTCACTGGGGCCTGTCAAGCTGTCTCAAAAGATTCTTTATGGAGCATTTCCTACTTCTTCCCTTAGACACGTTTTGTCAATTCACCCATGTAGGTAATCACCCTAACCACACTCGGCTGATTTGACAATCCCGCCACAATGCAGCATAGATGTGCCATAATTTAATTCATGCAAATGAGGGCGGGGGCGTCAATATCTTTCTTTCTCTCTGTGCTGACAGCAATAGATTTAGATTAATCAACTTCAATCTCACCAGGTTGTCAAATGCTCTGTGGGTCCATGAGAGTGTTTTCATTTTGCTGTCAGTTATGACACATTGGAGCTTTCATTAGCTTTGGGATGAGTCCTCTGAGTCTACAGGTAAAAGTAAACACACACTATCCCACCCATGGAGCAGCTGTGAGTGGCCTCAATGAATCAGCTCTAACTGGGCATCCAGGGGTTAATGGAAGAGGAGGATGATCTATTCTGTGTGGCACAGCCTCCTGTGTTAGATGTGGTGCTTTCAGGAAACCCTCCTTTACGAGGCTTGTCATTTTCCACCACCCCTTATTGTTCCACCCCCTCTCTCTTTTTCTTCGTCTTTCCTTCTCCCCTGGGCCCTCTCTTGACTCTGTCCAAGGCCTTTTCTGATGCCAAAGGAACACGCACAGGCAAGCAGAAACATGCACCCTCACACTGACACACACTCATAAAGACAGACAGAAGCAGACCAAAACACATACACACACAATCAGAAAGTCTCTTAAGAGCTTTCTTATCTTATCAGTATTGTCATCGCCCTATCAACCACAGCCAATCCTCTTGTCTGATTGCCCAGCGAGTGCACTATTAAAGAGTACAACTTATACTTAGAAGATTTTGAACAAGCCAATGCTTAGAAATCACATTTAAATCAAACATTGCCACACACAAATTGTAATTCTTTAGAAGACAATATTCCTTGTGTTCTTTAGTGCCTAGATATAAAAGCATTCCTAAAAATAGCATTTATCTGTAAAAGAAACATTAGTTTTGTGCTTCCTGTACATTGACCAGGGCTGTTACCTATTTAACAAAAATCTGTTAAAATTTAGTTTTCAATGGGGACATTTTTGTTTTAGTAAGACTAAAAATGTATATCTGTAACCTACTTTCAAAATGATCTCTTTTTGAATTTGTGTAACTGATTTGTCATTGACAATATTTTTTCACAATGTCAGCTACTTTGAATTTTACCTTTTGTTATTTATTGTTTTTAAAATATGATGTTTTAAAACACATTTTTTGAGAACTATCAGACACATTTTTAATTACATTTAGGCCCATATCATGCCTTACATTGATCTTTAACAAGTACTATAATTAATATTACGAATTAAAGCATTAAAGCATTGGAAAAATATTAGATTTTTTCAAAATAGACTGTGATATGTTTAAGTTCCCTTCAGATCTAAGGCCTTGTAAGTGCGGTTTTAGTAATAGGTATTAATAATAATAATAAATATCACAATTTCTTATAATAATTTTAACATTTTTGCATGACGGTTTTACATTTTGTACATTTTGTAAACGTATTTAGAAGATAATATCACAGAAGATATTATGACAACTGGGATTTAAATTTTGGTTTATTGAAATGAAAAGAAAAGTGAGCATAATTCAGTTGTCTTGTCTTGGTGCTATTACAAAGTCGCTTTTCATAATTTTTTATACACTACTCCTCATGATAATGCATTTTAAGGCTTACAGCAGCTGTTGTTTGGCGTGTATCTTTGCTGTAATATGGATATGGGTTTCATAGAAAGTGTAACTAACTCCTCCTTTCATCCTGCTCATTTTCTCCCTTACGTCTCTCCGCTCTTTTGTTCTGTTTTTCTGTCTGCTTTGGTCTGTGCTGCTGCGGTGCTGCTGATGGAAGGGATTGTCTGGTTTTATTAATATGACAGGTGAACCTGTCCCAGCTGCTACCTGAGTGTCTGCGTGTGCTATATGTGTGGGTGCATGTGTGAGCCAAAAAGCAGCAGCTGTCTCATACACGCAATGTACACATGGTCTCATATGAACCCATTCACACAGGCATTATTGTGGCATATAGGCTTTTATTTTACTGCATTATTTAAATTGTCTGTTTACAGGATGCTGGGATGATGTCAAGTACATCAACTTGGCTTCTTGTCAAACTGGTGGAAAGCAGCAACTGGCCAGACACTTTCCATACTGGAACCATATTTGCGTGTTATATCCCTCATATATTACCACTTTGATTACTTCCTGGACTGTGAATCACCAGTGTAATTTTCACTGCCCCTCTGAGATGGCCATAACAACCCTGCTCTTGTATATACACTTTATTATTTGACTCATATGTCGGGGTTCAATACATCCATATTGACTCTGGTAATTGAACACAAGGGACACAGGCTGTATTCATAAAAGAGAGACAATTCATTGAATAGAGGGTTATTAGAACAGCAGCTCCTGGCAGTTTGGTTGACATGGTTTGTGCTTTGACAGAGGCGTATATCTGTCTTTTTGACTGCAGTTCAGGCATGACGATGGCAGCACAGAGAGGTCTTCTACCAGACTGTGTTCCGAGGCGCTCCATTACTTGAGTCGACCACCCTTGCCGTACAACTCCATGTGGAAAATGAACACACACTACAACAGACCAAACCAGCGGGTGTTTGTATTGTGCTTTTGTGGAGGGGGAGTCGAGGCAAGGGTAGGGGATGGGGGGGTTGAGAATGTTGTTGAATGTGTCTAAAAAAGTTAAAGGCAAGTAACACCTCCTGTTTGGTTTCTTAAACATGATCATATCGCCCTGCTAACGTGAATTTTGATTGAGGGCGCTGCAAGCCGGCTATGCAAAACCTTTTTTTTTTAAAACCGTCATGACATTATTGAGTCAACCTAATGAAGTTAATAGATTAAATAAATCAGCCTCTCAAAATAGGAGACAGAGTATTTTTATTAGACTTTTCCAGACCCTTACAGATGGGTCTGGAAAGGGAGTGGTCTGAGTTTGCTGCTGGACAGTTTATCTGAAGCAGCATTCTCTTAAATCACTTAATGGGACAAATGTTAAAACCTTGACACATGCAGCATCTTAGTGTCCCACTACTTAAATAAGTATCAATTCCTTTACACTTGTATTATAGTAAGAAATAAATAAATATTGGAAAGAACGTGTAAACGCTTAGAATAGAGAGCAGGTCTGTTTCTTGATTCTCTAGAGTCATGTAGCACAAAGGTCCTCTGCCTTCAAGGAGGCCATTACTCATGAACTACATTTTCCATAGATCGGAATATTTCTTCTTTCTAGGTGTGGGCCTGTCAAAAGACAGGGGGTTAATGCAGTGCATTGCTGCTTAAAGCACACTTTGCTCTTTTCAAATTTTTACCATTGTGCCTGGCAACATCAAAAGGGCCCTTTCAACATGTCGCTGCGTTCAATGAGCTTTCATGTATTACCTCATTACTGGAAAACTTTTCTTTGATTGAGCCGAGGTCTGAGCAGAGTTTGGTCAGACAATGGGGCTGGACGACTTTCACCGTAACACAATGAGGAGGAAACAAAGATGTTGTCTCAAATCCCTCTTGAGATGCTGGGCCCCCACGCTTTACTGCGGCCAACAAGGCTGTGAATTACAGTAAGACCCCGAAAAGTGAGGATTTGTAACTCCTCTGATCAGACTCAGCTCACGACCAGTGGAGGCTAAATCCCTGCAGGGAACCAGCGGCAGAACAGGGGATGAGATGAGCTTTTCCGAATACATCTCTGCCCATTTTTAACCCTGACACTGGAAGAATGGTCAGATTTGTTTCAACTTTAAAATATGCAGATTTTGCAAAAAAACATAACTGTACATTCAAAGTGTTTTTAAATTGAAGTCGGTTTGGAAAGAAGTCTATTTTAAATAAAAGACAACACTTTTTTCTTTTTTAAAAAACAGATTATTTTATTTTATACATGCATGTTCAACACAGTTGCAAATATTATTTTTGTTATGACAGAGTTCTAACATTTCATGTGAGGGCACCAATATTTTTTCCAATCAATTTTTGGGAATAGAGCAAACAAAGCCTTGAGTGAATCCTTGAGCATACACACCCCTCTGACTCTGAGAATTGGGCTGCAAAAATCTGAAAACCCAGACAGAGGTGGCTTTTACTGATCAGTAGCAGGTCTCTGTGGAAACTACTTTTGACCTTCGTCTTTCTCCATCTTTCCACTTCTTTTTCTCACATACGCGCTATTTTTCTAACTGTCAATTTCCCTCTGTATTATATGTTTTACTAACTCCCTGTTAGCCACTTGTTTTATGTCTCTCCCACTTTTACAACTTCATTTCCTCTCCTGTTGATTTAAATTGTTTGTTTTAAAACATTTTTATCATCTTTCCAGTGATAACCGCTTTATAGGCTCAGGTAATTGCAGACTGTGAAACCAAAATGCCAACAAGAGACAATATAAATATTTGAGTGATTAAAAGAAACTGCTTCTGTGACCTGGGCTAAGTAGAAAATTGAAAATGAAATAAACTGCACCTATTGAGAATTTTCCACCCTGATAAATAATCCTTTCTTTGGAGGAGCCAGCCAATAAGAGCCAACCTTTTGTTCCTGTTATCACACATTCTTCATTTGTCTCCCAGCCGGAAAGCCATGTTAAGATAACGCCATCCTATCATCTGATTGTCTTATCAAAGTTGAGCGACACAGCGCCCCTAGTCTTTCAGAACAATCAGTCAGACTGGCTGAAAAGGTTAAGTGCTCAGCAGAAATAAACCATGTGTAGTGTTTATTACAGTTTAGGTAGCACTTTACTTTACAGCTTGGTACGCAAGGGTAATATGAAGGTAACATTTCACTAACACACTTAACCCGGCCATATAATACCGATCCAAAATTCATTAACATGGAGGGAGCGGGTTTATACCCTACACTGTAAATAGGGTTTTGGCTGGCTTCACTTCAGTGGAGCTGTTAATTTGTCCAACTTTAAACTACAAATATTACCATGTTGCATAGTTTATACTCAGAAACTATAAAAATCGTTTCTCTCGGCTCCGCACAGCCTTTCCTGTCCCTGCTCTGCTCTGCTCTTCTACTACCTTTTACACTCTGCCACACTCATTATTAAATTACAATAAATAATGTTGCAAGACTTACTAATTAGGCAGATATTATTAAAATTCTCTGTTTGCAAGAGTACAGCTAACATGCCTACTAAAACCATATCTTTAATAAGTTACATCCTGCAGCTTTAAGTAGACGCAGGCAAATTGGCTTTTTCAAGCTCTGTTTCAGGTGTGCTTCCAGGTAGCATAACATATATAATTTTAAATACCAAACTTCCTGGTTCTCATTTCAGTAATTGCCATGACATTACATAGCTATTACTATATTATCATGCTTCTATTTTCATAATACTACACTCCTGTTACCCTGTTATTACTTAGCTGAAGTGCCACCACAAGTTTTTTTGGCACATGCCACTTTGAGGTGTCCGTCCAGACCAGGTTCATATAGGCCAATCCTCAAGTCCTGTTTAATTTCTTACGACCTCCTCTCGGCATTTCAAGAGCAAGAGTGTGCAACCCTTATACAGCATTTGACACTAGGGTCAGTGGAATTGCCCCACTTGAACTAAAAGACATTTAGTTTGGTTTGGAAAGTGAAAACTCGAACACCATTAACTTGTTTGCTCACCCACTAGTCATGACCACAGCAAATGCCACCACCTCAAAGAAGTGGTCGGCCGTCCTCACTTTTATTTGTTTGTTTCCTTGGAGGGTGTGAGAAGTTGTAGAGCATGGCTGTAGCGGACATTGGACTTGTAGGGGGGAAGTGGGGACACTCCAGAAGACAGCCTTTGCTGGGGAAAATGCTATAGGGAGCTAGCAAACAAGTTAGCTAGTGACAGAGAATGGGGGGGGGGGTGAAGGTAGTGACGGTGTTGGGAGGGGTGGGGATTCATTTAGCCAGGCATAGCTGCTCTTGTTTGTGGTTGTCCCTGACAGCGTCGGCAACGCTGCTCCAAAGCACCTGTGTTTGCTCACTAGCTTTCCCCCAATCTGCTCGAAAAATGCTGTGAGCATGTCACATGGTGGCCAGATAGCCTGGGCACCATGGGAATACAAAAGCCGGGGCTTTTAGAACAGTTAATCATTAATGGAGGCCTCTCTTTTGTTCCCATTCAGAGCCACACTGACAGAGGCTTTGATATTACATATGGCAGACAGGTCAGACAGAAATATAACCAAATACATCGACAGGAAAGTGCTTTTCATGTCGTTTGATGCAGGCTGTTGAAAGTAGAGCGTGAGCAGCAAGAGAAAAGTGTCCTGGTACATCTGTAGAAAACAAGAAAAACACACAGGTCGGACTTGCATTTGTCCATTTCATTTTATGATTTTTTAATTTATGTTGTAAAAAACTGTAATGCTGCTATTGGCTAGTGGAATTGAGTTGTTAAGTAGCATCAGTACATACTGTTTATACAAAAAGCTGAATTGGCACACTGAATTACACAGAAACCAAATAAAATTTAGTCTAAAAAAGGAACAACAAATGATCACTGATTGGCAGGAAAGCAACCGACAAGATGAGTCTTTAATAGGTTTGGGGGCCACTTTACCAACCCCACAATTAATTAACATTCCCTAATCTCAGTTTGCTCTCCATCTTGAACTGTCAATGAAAAGTCCAGGATTCATTTCATGCCTGTCAAACTGGGCTTTGAACCAAGTGAAAAAAGCAATGCATAAACTTGCTTTCACAAAGCAGGGCCAAATCTATCTTGAGGGGAGATTACGTTTACACAGCCACATTCTTATAAAGCACTAAAAGGGTCACAGACAAACTCTTATCTTCCATTTACCACAGAATGCCAGTGGTTCTTTATTGAAAGTTAGTCTCGACCCCACCCTAACCCCCCAGTGCTAATAATACTGTATGGGACTTGGAGAGGATAGTGGGACCACAAACATTTACAGCTGAAAATGCAAGACAAGAGCAGGCAAAGTGGCCACTCAGCGCAGGATGCTTGGTGTGCCGAGAGTCAATCATTAATGTTTTAGTGATAACTGCTCTCTCACTCAGAGTAGAAGTCAAAAGATAAATGAAGGTTGTGTTTCAGGGAATGAAGAAAGGCTCCAACTTAGGTGCTTTGGCAAACATACCAGCCCACACATAGGTTTCTTTTGAGAGGTTTTTGGATGAGAGCCCCAGTCAGACAATATATTCTCAAGCCAACAATAATGAAATGACTCAGTTTGTGTTAACGTCAATACGAAACTTCCTGAAACCTAAACTACTTTGCCCCAAAGTCCTTCCAACTTTGAGTGGCACTTTTCCTTTATTGAGTAACTGGTGTGTGACTACAATCGTTTCTTTATGATAACATAAATAAATACAAAAATAACATAAACACAAAGCAATAATGTTAGCAAAAAAAATCACAATTATAAGCCCTATAAAAATGAAAGAATTATTTTTATATTAACACAACAAAACAAAGAAAATATAAACATTTCATATCCTCGTTGTCATGTGTGACTGCCATGCAGCCATAACTCTTTTCTTTCTTTATGTGGAGCTTGACTTTACTGCACTGTGTTTATTTGCTAACTCTGGTCACCAATGATAAGGACCATTGGTGTCCCTAAACTGCAGCTCACAATCTTTCATAGTGACAACATGCTCATGGTTTTACCAACATGTTTGCACTGCGCAGCCCACAATAAGAGGAAAATGAAGAACATGGCATAGGTGCTAATAAATCCTCTCTCTCAGCTACAGAGAAATAAATTAGGTTGAGCTGAGTCAAAGGATGGGCTTAACAAGTGCATGCTTCAAACAAAAGTTCCTGTTTCAGGAGGGAAGGTGCATGGGTGATGGATGGCTTGGCAAACATAGTTGACATACCTGGCCAATGCCATGGGCCGGTCACAACCCAGGACTGAGAGGGACATTGTGTTAGTGTTTGAGCGTGTGTGTGTGTGTGTGTGTGTGTGTGTGCATCAGGGCTCTTCTGCAGCCATCCCTCTTCCCGCTGAAGGCTTTCTCTCCCTCCTCTCCTCCACTCGGGCCGTGGGGATCACTTCAGTCAGCAGAGCCCTGTTTGACAGAGACACAGCCTCCATATAAATCCCATCCTCCTATTTATTTGATGTGCAGTTCTACTAGGACGCCTTCGATCCGTCCTCAGGGAGCCTGCATCTCAAAACACTCAAATAGTCTGGGTGCGGCGATAAGCACGGGGCTAGAATTATACTCCCAAATCATTATAGCACGTTTCTATTGCATTTTAAAACACACGAAGAAAAGTGTCAGATTGCAATTCCTGGTGGCTTACTGCAATTTCTGTTTGGTTAGGTTTTATGTGTAATTTATTTAAAATAAATAAATACACTACAATAATATGAAGGGGAAAATCCATCCAAGATGCTCTTTTTTCCATGAGTGCAGTTTGGAGCGTGGGAGATGGGTCAGTGCAGTCTGGTGGATGAGTGGTAGACCTTTATGGGGAACACCCAGGAATGTTTAGTTAACTCGCCCGTCGCATTCAAGCATGTGTGTCAAAGGTGTTTACAGGGTGTTGACATTCACACATTGGCAGAGAGGTAATGTGAATGGTATAGCCATGTCTGGCTGTTCACAGGCCTGGAAATGTTCAACACAACTAAAGCAAGCAAAGAAAATCTAAAGCAAAGAAATGTACCACAAATGGGGCCATTTCAACAAAGAAATTAAATAGGAATTCACACTTCTGCAATTCACCTCACCAATTAATTTTTATGCAATCCAATATAAGTACGAGAGCATTTCTATCTAAATAGCAATTCAATAAATATGTTCTTTTAATATTTATTATATTTACTAAATTATAAAAAATTTTTTCAAATCGAATCAAATTTTTAGTGTGTTTATTTAACTGTTTCTTTTGGATTATATTTTGTCAACAACTTATTTGATCTTTTCTTTTTTCAGATATATATTACACTTGAAATGTGGCTGTATAAACATATTTTAGTGCTTTTATTTTGTGGTTATTTAGTAAAATGTAATTGAATCATTATTGGTTATTTGTTTTACATGTATTTTGCATTTACTTCAAACCTTTCATGTAACTTGAATTTCAGTCTAAGATAATTGTTTTCAATTTTATAGAATAAAAAAATTATAATTTGTTGGATTACAAATATTAATAAAAAATAGTTTTGCTTAATTTTGTGACTGTATTATATTTCACAATTTAATTATACTACTTTTATACATATAATAGACTTTTATTTTAATAAATTTTTTAAATTCTATTTAATCGTCATGACTTTGTTTTTGTTTGGTTGTTTATTTTTCTGTGTTTTGTTTTGTTGGTTTTTTGTTTGTTTGTTTTGTTCCATGTTTGTGTTAGTGGTTTTAATCTATATAAGCATAATTACTCTGATTATAAATTTCATGATGCGGTAACATGTGGTACCACTGATAAAACCAACCTGATAATACGGACTTTAATTTCCCTTGCGATTTCCTATGCAATGGTTTGGCAATAAAGCACAATTATCCAATCATATATTCACTCGTTGTAACAAAGAGCAAACACAAGATATGCAAACATATATAGTAATAGTAATGTAGTAAACAATTTGTCCCAGCAAAACAGTGTCATTACAATTTACAACCATATTTTTTACAACACTATGTTTTTTGATTTGCTGTTGAAGTCCCTACATCTCACTGTAAGTACAACATAATTTCTACGTATTCTTTATTAATGCATAATTGCTACTGATTGGATTTGTTTTATTAAGTATGAAGGGAAAATTAATTTACAATGATTGTTTTAATGTAAGTGTGACATTGAAATATTACACAAGCTCATATCATGTAATACTTTTGTAACTATCTAAACAATGTGTATATTTACAACACATCAGTCAGATTTATTCCAACCTTACAGTATGGCAATATTTTAATTATATATGTTACTTCGTGTTACAAATGCCAAGAACCTCATTACAGTAATCCTCTGAGGATCTTTTCTTCTGCAGTGTGTTGCTTCAGAGGCATCTGGATCCAGAAAGCACAAGTCAGCACGTCTGTCTGTCTTTCTATGTATATGACCACCCACTGAGAGCTACAAGGCCTAAAGTATATGGATCCAACTGTGTCCTACCAACTTTTTACTGACCTGCAGGTGACAAAATACCAAACTGTTAATGTGCCTGTAAATCCAATTACTCTAGATCGCATCATATCCACATTTAGTAACTGAACTCGACCACACGCCGCAGCGCTACAGGTATTACTCAGACTGCCATTTTTTAAGGTAATTGGAGGAGTGTTGTAAGTTTCCTATGACTCACACAACTCTTTTCTCCACCCATGACTGCTGGAAGATTGTAGGTCGTAGTGAACTTAAAAATGAAGTCCTCTTAACTCATAAATTACACGGCCATGGACAACCTTAAGCGGTGTTGAAATGCCTCGAACAGAGCTTTATTTCAGCGTTGGTGGAGCGTGAAGCTGAGAGCACCACCCCACAAGGAGCCTAGCTCTCACAGGCACAAATAAGACAGCGATTTATCTTTCCATACCTGAGGTCTGACATGCTGGCAAAACGTTGGTGGCGCACCAAAGGTGGATGTGAAAACAAGCACTTACTGTTTCCTAATGATGTTGCTCTTTCAGGTATTGCTTCTGTAACAGGTCATATACCCTTTTTTATGCTCAGGGCCCCTGCGAATAAAGTCTGGTCTTAAATTTAAAATTTTCTGCCCTAAACAAACAGGTTTTCCTTCCTGGGACCTGTCTTGGCACGGCTACTGGCACTTTGAAATCTGATCTGACAGATTAAGAGCTTAGCCATTAGAATAAACCATTGTGGGATCATCATAGGTTGTGTTTTCACTGTGGAGCAAAAAGAACAGTTTTAATGCAGTGTCTGTGACTGTAAAAGGTGCTTGTAACACAAGACTGTCACTGTCTTCCAGCACAATACAGGCCTGAAGATAAAGTTTTCTTAATATAAAAATATATGGATAGAAATAGATATAAATATATAGATATATCCGTGTGACAGAGAAACAAATCCAGTTAATCACTTTCCTAAAAGGTTTTTCCTCACAGCATCATATTATGTAGAAATCATCCTCAGTCTGACCACCCAGGGGGTCTGTGACACCACAACCTTTACAGAGGGGGATGGGTGTGTGTCTGCACATGTGTGTGTGTGTGTGTGTGTGTGTGTGTGTGTGTGTGTGTGTGTGTGTGTGTGTGTGTGTGTGTGTGTGTGTGTGTGTGTGTGTGTGTGTGTGAGTATCCTGTCACATCCCACAATTTTTTTTTAGTTAGCTTTTATGTTTGTTTGTTTTTTTCAGGACACATTTCCTATTGTTATTTTATTCCCAGCAGACTTGTTCGTACTACTCCCATATCCTGCCACGAAGACAACGTCACATGAAATGAGTGTGAATACACATTTGGCAGAGAACTGGTCAATGTAAATGCAAACACAAACCAACAAACCAAAACAAAAGAGCACAATATGGATCTTTCTCTCAGCCAGAGCCACTACACTTGCTCTATTTGCCCTCTCTTCTGGCTGGAGTTGCTGTTAGGTCACGTAATGACCACATCTCATTTCTCCCTCAAGAGTCCTCGGTAGCTTTCTGCCTTTGTCGCGGTCTTGAAATGGGACTCCTCACCATTTATCCCTTTTATACACTTTGATCGTTTCCACTTTCCAAACCCAACTCTATCTCATTTCCTACCTGAGTGACAAAGCTGAAAACTGCCTGAAAACTAAAATTCTGCATCAGCTTATGCTTTGGCCACTTGGAGATCGTTATCTCACTCTGTGCTTGACTTGTGCTGCCTCCTCTAAGATGAGAAAAGGGGTCAGCAGTTTCCCCCCTACTCCCCATCCGCCACCCTGCCTTTTATGGCAAAGTGAGAGCATTCAACCCCTAAACGAGTACACATGCTAAGGTGAACAGAGATACACACGCGATAACCCATTCAATTAGACAACACCATCATGGCAGGCAGAATGTGGACAGATAAATGACCATACAGTATGGTGTACAATGGGAATTAAAAGTATAGGGCAGCTGGGCTCTTATCTGGCCAGAGAAGAAGAAACCAGGCAACAAAGGGAGGCCTAAGACTAAGAGGCTTGATGCATGGGAAAGCCATGGGCCGGCCATTGTGGCTGCCCTTCTGCTGAGCAAATAGTCCAAACTGTTCATTCCCCATCTCCCATTCTCTCGCCGGTACATTGTTTGTGTCCTTGCATTTCATTCTGACTGGGGAAGATTGCTCTCAGGGCCAGTGAGCAAACAGTCCAGAAAAGAGCCAGCTATCTCCTGCCGTTCCCAGGAGAACTAGCATTTTTATTTCAGCTCCAAGCTGTCAAAGGATTGGAGAGTTTATGTCAGGATCCTGAATTAATTGCTTTAAGCCTCAGGGCCGACGCCGGCGTTTTTATCACCAAATGTTCGGTAAAATGTTTCCTAGCAAATTATGCAGCGCCCCCACCCACTATAGCCACTTTCAGTAGCCAAACATTTGGTATTGGATACATACAAGATGAGTTTCTGCAACTCAAATGATGTGTTTAGTTGTTGTGACAGCACAATGGTGTGAATAGTGATGGGCTATAGCACGGCTGTCAAGGATTTGGTGGAATGAAGGCAAATAGCAAACTTTTTTGTGTGTGTGTGTGTCTGTGTGTGTGTGTGTGTGTGTGTGTGTGTTTTCCCCCTCTTCATGACGGTGGAAACATGAGCCAAGCTTGGCAATAAAATGAGTATGCTTACAGATGCCTCAATAAACCATAGCTGTTCAGACATTTGGTGGACCTAGCGTGAAAGGCTCCAAACTGTCCTCTGAACTGCCAAAGTGACTTCAGAACCGTCTGTCATCCTCATATACTGCCCATGCCACTACTTACTTAATAACTATACACAGTATATCATACTTTTGGATCAGAAGCAGTCCCATATATGGCTGAAAACCATATATCCATCAACAACTTCATAACCTGAAATGGCTACTTTTAAAACAAACTTTTCACCACATTTCCTTGCAGTGTGCACATTCATAGGCAATCTGTTGTTAATAATTAACATCATGCAATTGATACAGTTAATAACTTTTTTGGATCCTCGCACATCAATCCCAAATATCCCATTTATCCTACAAAGAGTTTGAAGAGTGCTTGTTTTTCTTTTGGAGCAAGAACATTGCTGCAGTCTTTGTAAAAAAAAAAAAAAATCATCATGTTGGCATTTCTGCATGTTGTGTTTTCATTCTCTGTTGGTTCTGATGTGAATGGGCCAAAAACAACACAGAGACTGGCGGTCCAACGGTTCCAGTCTTCAGTGCCACACATCGGTAAGTGAACCTGAAGCCACCATCTGGACTTTACTTGTCTTTACAAAAATACACGTAAAACCATCATATTTGCATGTAAAAAGCATTAGCAATATATCACCTGACCACACGAAGTCATTCTATTTGTATAAATAAGCCCTTAAACAATCTACGTGTCATTCAGGTGGCCCTAGAAAGGTGTTGTTCCTCAAAAAATGAAACTTCTCTTCACATAAAACATTTGCATATTAAGGGAAGTCAATATAAAATTTGCATCAATACATAAATGCAACTGTCACTGACACTTTGACCTCCAACAGTGGTTGGTTGTAACAAGCCTAAGGCCACAGCTAATACAACTGTAACCGAGACCCTCACAAACGCTTTATGACATGCAGTTCACCTTTTCATGCTTTATTTTCTTTTGGGCACTTTAAGATAAGGAAATCCCAGCTCTCACCAATAAATCTGCCAATTGACTTCTGAACCTGAGAGGATATTAAGTGACAAACACTGTGACGTCTGTCAGCGTCAAGCAGACGTGGGTTAAATTGTGTGTATCAGGGGACTACTCTGCAGTGGAAAAAGCATACAGGCCTCATCCTTCACCATAATCTGCTCAACAACCCTATAGACAACTCCCAGCTTTTCCTCAATCCTTCAGCTGAGCATCTGCCTTTTCCTCATAAATAACACAGCCATTTATATGTGATTAAATTGGGGATTAATTTGATTCAAGTCAGGGTATGGGAATTCATTAGTGGGCTGACAGTGGCACTATACATGGAGGGAATTTAATTTGAATCCCCCTAGGGAAGCCCTAAGGGGCACGGGGGCCGCGTTGAAATGGAGGTCTTAAAGACAATGGGGGATATTGTTTCACACTTTAGATCGGGACACTTGTAAGGTGGCACTTTATTGCTGTTGATGGGTTGTCATCAAATTGAGAGTGGGAATGGTATTAGGTGAGATTATCACAGACCACAGTGGACAGAGAGAGAGAGAGCGAGAGAGAGAGAGAGAGAGAGAGAGAAGGGTTTATCTGAGAAGAAAGAAGGCTAAGATTGGGTGTCGTCTATCTGCATGGATCAAGAATAGTTCTTGACACTTGCATGACCGCGAGGAATTAAACACAGGTTTTTTTACACAGATTTGGCCCTCACTCATACCGTATTAAAATCAGCACATTATTTGAATGTCAGTGATTCTCATGAATGTTGAAATGGCACATCTATCACGACCATTCCCAACAAGCTCTGTGGTGTAAAGTAAAGGCATTACATTCAAGCTGGATGCAGATTACAGAATTCACCCCTGCAGAACACCATTCTGGCATTCACTAAATTGGACAAGTCCCATTGTAAGATGGCCTATCACAGTGCACATGTCCGCATAGGAGAACATATGCAGGACAAAATATTCCGTACTTTGTTATTCTGAAGACGGCACTGGGGGCACATGGGCTTGTTTGCCTTTGCTGGAAGAGGAGATTGGATTGGGGGTTTAAATGAATCGCTGGCGCGCCACGTTTATAGGTTTCATTAACTTTTAATGAGTTGGGTGTCCTTCGCTGTGATTGGCTGGCAAAGCTCTGTCTTTACTTCCTGCAACTGGAGCTTAGGGTGAAGTGAGGAGATATTGCAGAGTGTTGGCTTCCATGATATAGCCATGTGCTCCTGAATGTGCCACAGCGGGTAGAAATTGGTTTAAAAAGGGGATATAATGTGGTACTGTTCCAAAAGCAGAAGCACTAGATATTCATCACCACTGGCAACTGCTGAATCTAAAACCTGGAGGTACTGAGCTTCAAGGTGAATAAAGAAACCTTGGCAGCTCAAACACAGCCAAGCAGGCGTCCCTTTGCCACAGCTGACTGACATATCGTTTTGTGGCAGCTTTGCTGCCAGGCATGAGACCCACTGGGAAATGCCTGTGGAATTACCAAAGAGGAGCTAGAAGCATGAGGGGCTGCATGCACACATATGTTTTCAGTAGTGAACCTAAGGAATAGCTAACTTCATGTTTCCAGCATCTATAATCTCCAGCCAATATAATATCTTTCTGCCCGGTTGATCACACGTCTATTATCTTTCATGGAGAGGGTTTTTCTGTACACTTTATGCTTCTCCTTCAGAAGCTAATCTCCGCTTCCACCACACAGCAGAGATTCACTTCAGCACTCCTGAGAAACAAAAGCTTTGACATTCATTTCCATTTTATCACCATCTTCTTCAGACATTTACATTATCTCCACCACTCTTCATTTTCAGTTATTGTATATAGAAACCTTAGTTTGCTCGGTAAGCTGCTATTTTTCATCCATTTGCATGATGACAGATCTGTGTTGCAATGCTTTACAAGGATAAACACTGACCATCCATCCACTTCCAGGCATATAAAAGCAGTAGGGTAGTGAGAGGCACCCTGTCCTGACCTGAATAGCTCGCCTTTAGGTCACTGCACGTCCCACCAGCTGCTGCCTCACAGCACTCAATGGGTATTGTTGATGGACCTCTCTCTCTTTCTCTCTCTCTCTCAGGACATGAAGGAGTCCTACACTGGAATGTCACATAGTCCTGTCAGAAGAGTCCGGACACATCACAGCCAATGGCTGCATTCTTACCCTGTCCGTCCTGCCATCCTCATTACTCTCTTTCTTAGTCTTTCTTTTTCGCAGAGACGCACACAGACACACACCCTCTCCTTTCCATCATAACAGAAACCCCAAGTTGACCTTCACACGTCTAGAGTCACAAAATAACGGCTGTAACTGTAGGTTATCTTAACCATGAAACTTTCCATCATTAAAAGCTCTAAGATTTGTTTTTAAAGTGATCTGTTAATGAGTCTAATGATCTGCTTGTTCTACTGAAATATACTTTTACTGTCAGAAAAAGGGGCCAATGCAAAAAAGGGTGAAAGAGTTGCATTCTTAGATAAACAGTATGAGGAGAAAAAAAAGATTTGATATCAGTGGATGTACGGTTTTAGTACACATTTATAAATACATACAAATATCCACACTGAAAAAAACAACATCCTTTGATAGTAACTGAAGGATATGCATGCTACCATATAAATGTTTTACATCTTTAATTTATGTTAAAAATTTCAAATTAAATAAATGCAGACAGAGTCAGACATTTCATTTAACATCAAAATCTCCATGAGAGCAAAACTCTTTATGTAGTGATTGTAGCTATTTTCCTTTTTAACTATTTTCTTTTTTAGAAATAGATGTCTCATTGAGAAGATTAGATAACTAAACATATGCACAAGAGGTATTTTAACCCATTGAAAACACAATACAACAATCTGACGTTCTAATACCGTTAGTATTTCTGTTTCTTTATAATGCCATTATGTGTTGGGCAAATTTACTTTGTTTCATATATTCAAATTAGTTTTTGGATGAAAATACTGAAATAATCTGTAAGTGGAGTGCAGAAATATGTGTGTATTTATGTACAGGTCAATTTATAATTATGGTTAGAGTTTAACTAAAATAATCAATGATGGGTTTTCATTTAGAAATTTGCAAGACTGTTTAATTAAATTCATTTTCATATAATATAATAATTGCATTTTTATATTGTGGAGCTTTGAATTCAAATTGACTTTGCGCGCATCATTAATTGCAAATTACCAACAAAAGAAAATGCAGACAGAATATAAAAATAAACTGCAATAGCTATATGGGTGCAAGATACAATTCAACAAATTAAGCTTAATATTTTATTAAAATAAACAGAATTTTAGTTTTTAATATTTAATTTTTATTGTTTTTCCCAATTTAGTTTTCAGAATATAACAATAATAAGAACCAATTGCAAAGATGAAAAAAAAATTAATCGGCAGTGAAAAAGAAGAAAGCAGCGGCACTGAAAAGTGGAGGCACATACGGTCGATGAAGGGCCGGGGCGACAGAGCATCACACCGGGACAGGCCGCCTGCTGAGAGACCATGGGTGGCTTTGAGTTTTGACATTGTGGTCCCTTTAATATACTGAGGGACGGCGGTATGCCTTGCTAAGATATGGGATTAGGAGTATTTCTGGTGAAAGAGGAGTTAAGTCGGGCTACTGTGGACGGTCCCTCCCCTGCAAAAG
The DNA here is from genome assembly GCF_033026475.1 of Channa argus. Lineage (NCBI taxonomy): Eukaryota > Metazoa > Chordata > Actinopteri > Anabantiformes > Channidae > Channa > Channa argus. The sequence continues at coordinate 7,253,220 of NC_090212.1, forward strand.
GCTGAGACAGAATTACAGCTTGTTGGACCGGTGTCCCGCCGTCGCCATGGAGACAGATCTACTTGGGTGTTCCAGTCCGCGGGCTGCAGTGCACGCAGAGCCTATGGCTAGGTGCAGCAGACTCCCTGCTGTATATAAGACCATCTGACTCCCTGAAATAAGGCCAGGCCTGATTTAATATGCAGATACACAACCTGATGAGCCGACAAAGTCTTGTTATTAAGCCAAGTGGAGGATTGATGCTTTGATGTTGCTGCTACTACTGTGGAAATTCTTTACATATCTTTTCCCTAATATTTTTATTTTAAATTTTTCTCTATCTTGTTTACAGAAGTGCTGCCCTGATCCTGCCATATTACGTTGACGCCCATGGGTGGATGCGCATATGGCTTACAGGCACTGAGTCACTCCTTGAAAATAAAGGCCCAAACTCGCCTGAGCATTAAAACACATCGCTGTGGGGAAATGTCTCACTTTGGAGGTCTGGTACAATTAGGCATGAAAGGGAAAATAACCTATTGTTCATTATATTACAATACACTTATTATTTTAAGGCTTATGTATAAAGAGCAGATATTTTCTGTTACGTTTTTTTTATATGTATGTCTTAACATAACTTCCTCAAAAAGTTAATCCATTTGTTATTAACTTCCTTCATTTGTCACCGGCCTGTAGCAATAGTCAGCTGCCAGCCAAAGATGCGTCGGAACGCTTTGTGTCTTTGTGAGAAAGTCGAACTGATTTCCAAGCCTTAATCGAGAATCATGCATATTTAACCACATAGAAATGCGAAGAAATCATGTTAGCGGCATTATAAAGGGATCAACAGGCTGGACCAGTCTTTATTCAGTTGCTATAACAACAGATGTGCTTGTCTGTGATGGTGCGGCCAAAAGCCGCAGAGGTGTCCTCCATGATGGAAGAGCCGGTCCAAAGTTAGGAGATGGGGAAGGTGCAGCGACGTGGCCTCGGTGCACTTTTTCCCATCTGTACAGATTGAGGTTCATTACCTCTGAAAAGCCAAAGCTCCGAGAGGCCATTCCCATCTCAGTGTAAGACAGAGAGGGCTTGACTGGGGTTGGAGGAGAGAGTATCGGTATACAGCTGTTTGATACTGGCTGATGAACATTTTGGAGGGTTCTCATCTGGTTAGGATTAAACTGACAGGCCTCTGACGTTATTCTGTAAAGGCGTTTAGAACAGACATATTTATGCACCGTTAGTGTCGTGGTAATATTGTAATGTTATTATTATTATTATTATTATTATTATTATTATTATTATTATTATTATTATTATTATTATTATTATTGTTGTTGTTGTTGTTGTTGTTGTTGTTGTTGTTGTTGTTGTTTTATAAATTAGTGATACATTACAACCAAATAAAAACTTTGATATAATGAAGAATGAATAGCCCACGTTGTAAAGAGCCCCGGTGTGACAAAAACAAAAACAGACAAAAAAACATGTATGAACATTAACTTCATGCATTAAAAGCTTGACATCACGGACCGTTTGTGACAATATTAATTAAAATGCGATCTAACTCGATTTGGATAGTGGTATAAAAGCAGCAGGAGGGTCAGTGTTGCATCAGTGATGTCAATCAATCGTACAGTGCAAGAAAAATCCAGCTCAGGAAGTCATTAGGTCCTTATCGAATCTGTGAGCAATTGATCAGATCCACTAGTTTCACCCGTTAGCTGTAAAAATTCAGCGGGGTTTTTTCTCATATCAGATTAGATTTCCATGACACTGATGGAGAGTCACTGCGTAGAGAGGCTGATTTCTTTCTTACAAAATCACTAGTAGCCTGAAAACAAACGAAATTAGCTTAATTATTGTAACAGTACTTTGATCCTTCTTTTATGTAAAATTACATTTTGTAAACGGATCAACCACTAAACAAAATCACTAGTCAGTTGTTGTTTTTTTGCAGTGCATCCCTCTCCACCACGCAGCTCAAAGACACAGAAACATGAAGCAACCTCTATCACACAACCTCCAGATCCTCACAGCGTTGCGTCGTCCAATGCAACGCGTCTCCTGTTCTCATGAATTTAGGAAAACATGGCCCTGGCCTCCCTCATTTATGTCCTGAAACGGCCATCAAACCACCTGAACCTCTGAGGACAAAATACATATTTTATTTTAAAAACGCCAGCGTTGTAGAAAAATAAAAGCTTCATACCTGTGTAAAATAGCCGGTGCCTGTTGTTGGCAAGCCACACAGAAGCCCATTGTAGAAGCTCGCCTTCTGCCTTCTGCAAAGGGCTCCAGACATCACGGCATTTATTTGAGCTCAAACTCTGTCACTGTTGACTTTAGCACAAAGCAAAGATTTCACTGCCCCGCTAGTTAAAAAAATGATTATTTTACAGAGATATCGATCAGTGTGCTATAAAAAATCAGCTTAGCATTATATGTCTAAAATGAATAGAACCGAATTTAATGTCTGTGTAAATTTACAGAGCTGCAGCGTCCTATTCAAAGTTTACACTTGTGCAATTTGGTTTGTGTGTGTACTCTTTCTATATGTGGGCATAGCCTCCACTCTATTGTTTACTGGCTTTGTTTATTCGCAGATCACGCTGTTTAAAGTACGATCTGTAAAGAGGGTCTGGAGAGTAGAAGCACACTTTAGGCCCTACGTGTTTAGAAGCCGAAGGGTGTCGTTCGGGTATAAGGGGAACAGAAATGTCCCTAAACTCCTCTGGCCTTGGATTTGAGCTCAGCAGGGAAGAACAGACAGGAGGAAGAGGGTGGGTGGGTAGGTGGGGGTGGGGGTCCCGATTCATTTGGACGACAAGGAGCCTATCTTATATAACAAGAGGGGAGGTTCCAACTACTTTAAAAATAGGGAGTAGACAATGGACCCCCAGATTGTAGGGAGAGAAGTTAGAGCAGCACATTCAGGCGTCTCTGTTCCCAAATCATCCCCATTTTCCAGCAACTATTCTCCTGCGCCACGGGACGCGGTTTTATGTGACAATGACACTTAATCTTATTCACTGATCTAAACTTTGCAGTGTGTATGTGAGAGAGGGAGACAGAAAGAGAGAAACGCTGTGTGTGTGCGCGCGCGCGCGTGTGTGTGTGTGTGTGTGTTTGTTGGGATCAACCTGGGTGACTGGCAGGCAGGCATGGTGTTTGAGTGGCAGTTTGAATCATAAGTGTCTCGGTGTATGTGTGGGAATTTTAATGGCTGATTTATTGTTATTTGAGCACGTCTTCCTGTGCGTGCAAGCTTTCAGCAGCAGAATCTTCATTCTCTGGTTTGAGAACGTGATGACAGTCTCAGCAGAAAAGCCTCTTTTTCTTTTGGTGTAGAATGTGCATTTTGTTCAGTGTGCCTTCTTATACTGCTTCCCAGCAGGGTTGTCTTCTTCATCACTGCAAGTCTAAAAAAAATTACAAAGTGGTTGAAGCGCTGGATAAACGTTTCCCCCATAAATATCCCAGTTTGTGTTTGGGATTAATAAGCGTGTGTTTGTTTTGTTTACATTTTCTGAATGACAAATTGAAAGCATTGTGCTCAGCGTTGTCCTGCAAAGCTAATAATCCCTGCCCCAAAAAATATGTGCCTTTTTGTATTTGCACATGAGCGAATTATTTACTAAAAAAAACGTAATATTTTTAAATATGTGTTATACATTAACATGGATTGTTAGTAAAATAGGTTAACAATAACCTTCTGCTCCTATTTAAAATGTTTTCGGTATTTGTATGTGTAAATAATGTCAACCAAATAAAAATAATAATATTAATGTGAATTCACAGAATAATCTGAAAGGACGAAAAAAATATTTGCCTACAACAAATGTATGTATGTGTTACAAATGTAATGTCCATGTATATTTCTTATTTAATTTTAATTTTTCTCATTTATTTTAAAGTCCACCTTCTGTAGAACAATACTGCTGTTAACATTTATACTATAGATGACATTAATCTAATCATAATAATAATAATAATAATTATAATAGTAATAATAATAATCAAACGCTGCCATTTTCAGAAAACGAAACCAATAACACTTTAATATAGATTCTGTTCTTGTCACTACAAGAATACACATATACAAGCCATAAATAGGAATTACACAAATGATTGAAGAAATCCTGCGAGGCATTTAAATTCATTTAGGAATCCAGTTACGCAGACAGGCTATTTTACAGCAGGTTGTTGTATGTCTTTGGGGTCCATTCCTGAAGCCGACTTCTGAACAGATCTCGTGTCACATTATCTTTACTTCTAATTATTATTATCATTATTATTATCAACATCCTTTCTCAAAATAATTAGGCTACTAACAAACTAGACAACTAAAACGGTGGGAAACGTCAAAAATATCTGAAATACATATTGTACACAAACTCTATATTTATTTATTTATTTTTTTTTACAAATGTACAAATTGAAGGGGAACAAAGTCCACGTCGGATGGAGGGGGGTAAGAATTTATGATGAGTTCATAATTGGCCTGGAATAGACGCCTTGGTAGTAACTTGTGTCGGGTATGGTTGAAGAATCCAGACCGGCTTTCCCCGCCATGGAGCCCATGGAAAGAGCCCCTGTCATGGGGGAGCCATAGCCGGAGTAATGCATCACCTGCTCGTAAGTCTTTAGGTCCATTTTGTGATGCTGCTGCTCCGACGACATGAGGTTATTGATGGAGAACGGGTGGTTGAAGGAGTAGTGGTGCTCCGGCTTCAAGTGAGCCTCGTGCGCCAGGACCGAGTGATGCTGAGACATGAGGTGCTGCCCCTGTGACACCGGAGAAGCTGCGGCGTGCTCCGGGCTCAGGGCCTGGCTCGTCTTCATGTCCGACAGAGACCTTTTGTGCTCGCCCGAGGAGGAGTTGGAGTGCGGGGACTCGTTGCCGTTGCAGCTCTCAGAGCTGCTGTTGGAGGAGCCGCCGTCTCCCGATTTGCGACCAGTGTCCTTCATGGTCATCTTCTTGTCGCACTTGAAGCGCTTCTGCCTCCTCAGGTAGCAGCCGTTCTCAAACATGTTCCCAGAGTCTGGATGGAGAGTCCAAAAGGAGCCTTTTCCGGGTTTATCCGGCGATCTGGGCACTTTGATGAAACAATCATTGAACGACAAAGAGTGGCGAATGGAGTTCTGCCAGCGCTGCTGGTTCTGTCGGTAAAAAGGGAAGAGGTCCATTATCCACTGGTAGATCTCGGCCAGTGTCAGCATCTTACTGGGAGACTGCTGGATGGCCATGGTGATGAGAGAAATGTAGGAATACGGAGGTTTGGCGTGCGTGTAGCTCCTGCGGTAAGTCTTAGGGTCCCTGGACCTGTTGATGTTAGACTGTCCGTAAATGGGGCTCATGGCGTTCATGTTGGTGTAAGATGTCAGTGCGTTCATAGACGCAGGCTGTGCGGTCATGGGACTCATGCTGGGGCTCAGGGCGGCGCTCATTGCCGTCATGCCCGCGCCCATTCCGTTCATGGCTCCGGTGCCTGGCGACATGCCGGTCATAGAGGGACTCATGCCCGTGTTGACGTATGACATGTTCATGGAGTTGGCCGTCATGTTGGCGGTGGTGCTCATGCCGGACATGCTCATGTAGGTATTCATAGAGTTCATTCCCAGGCCCGTGTTCATGTTGCCAACCGAGGTGTAACACTGTCAGAGAGGGAAAGAGGCACTCATCAGGTTCATCTGGCACAAACATTACAGCGGAAGAAATTCAGTCTAACTGTACCACATAGAGCTAGTTTTTCTTAAGCCCAATTAAAGCACAAAATTGTCTATTCAAAATCATATCAAACTAAAAGCTTCTTTTAAATGAGAGGCGGCTCGTAAAGCTTGAAATGTGTGTGTGTGAAATTTTGAAGTCAAAATCACAGCTTCATATGTGGAAGTCTACATGGCAGGTAAATTGAGTTGGATCATCAAAAAATTGTTGACACCTAATAGGACTGTGATCACACACAAAATAGCGATTGCAACACAAATATTTGAGTCAATCTCACCAAAATCAAACCCTACATGTCAAGCAACTTTGTTGGGATAGTGCGCTGCGTGGAGATGGGGGAGGATTTGGAGGCGCCTCAAGTCAATATTTGATCACAAAGTTAATATTATCTCAGGGCTAATATTGAGTTGTATAAAATGGGATCGGCTTTAGACGGAAAAAAATATATATTTAAGGTACCCACCTCAGGCTCTCCGTAGTAGGTGCTCCAGTCGGTGTGTTCGTGTCCTTCCATTTTAACTGCTCCAAGCATCATGGAGGACTTTAACAAAGCGTCTCCCAGTAGAGGAAAAGCCAAAAGTCTCTCTAATAGCAGGTAACTGGGGACCACTGAGTGTATTTGGGTCGTCGGTGTGTCCCTTCGTCAAGAGCTGGTGCATGTGTGTGTTATGGAGCCAGCCGTGAAATGCGTCTGTCAGTGAGTGGAGTTCAAATGACGCTCCGTGCTGCCTGTAAACGCTGTGATATAGCTCTGTGCGCTAGGCAAGCCTCCAATCCCTACTTCTATGGGCCCTATTTGAATAATCTCCTCGCACCTAGGCGTGAGACTCCTCAAGCTTCCAACCCCCACCCCAATTGTACACCTGCGCCGAATGAAAAGAACAGTTTCATATGAAAAGCTTCATTATAAACTAATCTTATTGTATTATGGCTGGAAAAAAAGAGCTATAAAAGGGATGTTTGGCGCTCTTCCTTGGTGTGCTTTTCATTGCGCACATCCTCCAACGTGCTCATCCCACTTCAACTAAGCTAAAATCATAATTCATTTTATTGCGTTGTGTTCAATGGATTTATAGCTTAAGACCATATATTACTGTTCACTTTTCCCCCCAATAACAACAACACAGTTTTATAACGTTAAACTGGTATATATAGAAATGCATCTGACAGATGAATCTATTAAATAATAACTGTGTTATACAGCCGGTGCTAGATCAAGACATATTCCACGCAAAAGGGTACTCAAAGAGCTGCTCTTAAAAAATATTAGGGCTCTAATATTATTTTTTTAAACGCCTGGAGTATTAACCTGCAGAGAATATTGATCTAATGGCTTATGTTTGCCTACAAGACTGCTTGTGGCTGTGCACACCACTACTGTGGTCGACCCAGATGTTCCAGAGGAGAATTACTAATATTCAAAAAAACCCTCTTAATATCATTACATTTTCCCAGATGTATTATCAAGTCGGATAGAAATAGCTGCTGCTTTCCAATACCACCATCAAAGTGTACTCAAGTGATTTAAACAATTTCACAAGTATTTTTAAATGGGGGGATTTTGTTCTGTTTCACCAACCTGGATTGATGGTCGAATTACAGTTTCTAAATGTATTAATTAGTGTTGAATATGCCAGGCATAGCTTCACAGCGCCATCTCTCGGTTACTCTCACCTACTAGTGTCGTTGTTTGGGGCACATGGAGCCGCAGTTCTGGGAAATCAAATGTCCGTGAAATGTTTCACAATCAGTGTAATGTGCGTAAAATGTTTTTTGATAATAAATTGATACGAATCAACTGAAGCCACGATGAATAATTAAGGTTTAGAAACAAACCTAATTACGCTCAAGTTTATTTGCTGAATAATAACGAATAAACAGTTTATATTGCTTGTGTCAATGTTTAGTGCGCACAGCACTACAGGTAGACAGATTTTTGCTCACTGTGGTTTTTGAAACGCCCTGACTTCGTTTAATGGTATGTTTTAATCCACCGTCACATATCACACTAGAAAGGTATGTTTCGTGGAGGGTCCTTAATTCTCTGTACAGTATTTGTATGACACAAACATCAAGGTGAGGCTGTAAGTCCGGTGCCAGCCACGTGTCAGTAGTTGTACATCTATTTGACTGCATATTTACGCAAGAGCATAACTATCAGTATAGAGCCCCATTAGTAAAGGCGAGTAAACCTGTCGTGTTGACGAGGGACTAACAGAGACTGCTTAACTTGGAAATGAGATCATGAGAAAAAGCTGTGTGTGTGTGTTTGAGGACTAGGGATTGCACCGGCGGGGCGCTGGAGATGGTCAAATCTGTGCTTCCCCGGCTCGACGCCGGCAATTTAGGACTTTTTCTTTCTAATAATTTAAAAACGACTGTATTCACATAATGATGACAAATATAAGCACAATTATCGTTTTGTGTTCACAGTTACTGAGATCATTTAAATGTTTTTATAGGCCTTTCAGTTGTGTAGGGCTGCACACTAGTTAACCTGATAAACTATTCATTTCTACATATGTGTGTAGCACATTCATGAATAATGACAGAAACTTTATATTTTTAATGCAAATCTTAAAAAGATATTAGGTTTTTGTGGTGCACAGAATTGTTTACACCTATATGTACATATCACAAAAACTTTGGTTGGTTACAGTGACCAAAATCTCTATTGACTGAAAATGTTTTAACTGCCTCTAAGCTATAACGTATAAATTTAGTTTATATGGCTTGAAATATTAAACATTTTATGTTAAAGGTACAGACAAAACCCCCAATTTTCTAAAATGTTCCCTGACCTGCATGACATTATGTTCCTCAATGAGACACATTGCTAAATCCAGAGTTAATAATCAACCTGCCAGAGTCGTCTCACATGGGTGAAGGTCACATTTTGGATTTAGTCAAAAACAAAATCTTCATCTGGCTCCATTTCCAATTGTTCTATCACACTGTTTTGCATGTTTTACGTATTTAAGCACTGGTGTAATGAGTGTGCACTACTACACTGAGTGTCCTCTTATCACAGGTACATCCAAAAACAACATTTGGCCTCACTGCCGTTTTACATTGGGTACAAGAAAGTTGGAATGTACTCTAAAGTACTGTTACTCAGCCCATTTCTGTTGGACTTGTCAATTTGATAAATTGTCATAGCAGAGTTGTTAGAGTGTTGTTCTTTTCACTATTTCATGTTCCAACTGAAATTGTTTTACACAATGCAACAGAACGTCACCTAATGAAACAGCCGAGTGTTAGCAGAGTACACACAAGATGGTGAAGCTATCAGTAGTGTGGCCTTCAAGAGACGATATTTAAATTTCCTTCATCTGTATTTGCAATTACAACATTCACATAAATTGTATAAACAATTGACCCACTAAGCCACAAATGTTCTGAAACAGTGATGATGGCATTGAAGTGAGAGTTGCTGAAATATTCAACTTTATTGTATTATACCCAAATCTACTGTAGCTGGGCTGATCAGTTGTTGGTGTATGATAAAATATTAAATTAGCATTTCTGCAACTGATACAAAGTTACAATAATAAAAAAAAATAAAAAAAACACATCTACAAACATGCCATTTTATTTTTTGCACTGGTGGTATATAGGTGATATTTTTTATATATATAAAACCTCTTATGAATTAGAATGAGTCCTCTTATGAATTTATTATGGTCATGTTATATGGAAAAAATGTTATTCCGCTTCTGGAAAGTTGTGTACAGGTGATGAATACAGTCCATTCTAATTAAAAATATTTAATTTGATTTGATTTTGTTAATCAGCATTTGAATACTAGCTTATCATGTTGTTTGGAGATCTGTGATTCTTACAGCTTTACAATCATTACATGTTCAACATTAACTTCCGTTTCACTTAGTTCTCAGTTCAGTTCTGTATTTTTCTGCTCCAATTTCATGTGATCATGACTCCGTGCAGACACTGGCAATGACAAAAGGATTCAATTTGCTTGCTCTTATGAGAACCATTCAAAAACAATAAATAGTACACAGAACACATTGTTCTTATTCAGTGTCTTGCCTTCCATCTTTTCTCACTCAAGGGTAATTTTGCCACTTTGTTGATCAATTAGCCTCCTTGGTGATCAGTGTTACATTTCACACATTCAGGCATCACTGCTTTATTGGTTATGACCAGGGCAAATACAAAGTGATAAATGTTTCATGAGCCAGTTAAAGAAGTGAAAGCACAGCACCTTCAAATGCCACCACAAAGTCTAGTTTTCTGGTAAAGATGTTGTTGAGTGGCTGGGACGTTGTGTCCGAGTGTAGTGCAGGTGGATGGAAAGAGGGAGCTCCCTTAGTCTTGAGAGGAAGGCGGAACCCTTGGGGCATTCCTTTAAACTCCAAGGAGTTATTGGCAGGAATGTGTTAACTTAAGTTTCACCTTTCAACGTAAGGATTTTTTTTTCCAAATTAAAAGATTCACTTAAGAATGTGCCGTTGTTTCCTTCTGAGCCCAGCGGGTCACACCAAACAGCGCTGTGCAAAGGGTTAAGCATGTAATTCATCAAAATAAAATTAATACCAAGGGAGAATTCTTCTTAGAAAGTGATGGAAAAAAATGTTTGCTGCCAACTTGCATGTGGTGACAATAAACATTCCAGAGCCGGGCTGACGTTTGGACTTGCCATTATCTGCCACAGCTGTGACAACGCCTGTTGGCTGCAGGTTTGTGGCTGGCCACACTGTGTTTACCTGGAAATGAATCTGAAAAGCGGCTGGACTGGGAAGGCACACAACCCAGCTAAATAAAAACTGAGAGTGGTCATTGCAGCGAGATGCAGTGGGAGGGAGTCCAACGTTATTGCACTGGCCCCAGTGGGTCAGGGCGCAAACACAGGCGTAAACGCACTAAGGATATCCTCAAATAAGCACCTTTTGATACTGACAGGAATGTGGGGTGGAATGCCATTCGATATGTTTTATGTTGACTGTATCCAGGGCATTGCAGATTCAATACTTGTCTCTTGTCATGTTAAAGCTCTAAATGTTGACCACTGCCCTTCATTTATCAAACAAGGTGACAGTTTATCTATTAGACCACAGGAGTAGAAAAGAGGAAGCTGGGATCCCAAGAGATGCACAGATCAGATGACACTAAAGAAGGTTTGTGCACTAACTCAGCAGCTTTAAGAGCTCATGTGATAATATTAAGCTTTGAATTCCTCCAATAAAGGTACCAATTTATATGTTTTTTTAAAATTAAAACTAATGGCTTTATTAATCACAAATAAATTATTTAATAATGCTTTATTGATTAGTCTTGCCCCATTAATGAGACCAACATTTGTATTGCCAGGTTGAGTAAATCCCTTGACTAGTCATTTTTAACTATTTATTGACATTAATAACAATAGTCATGGTGGGTCATTTAAAAATGAGACACACTAATAAGCACTTATTAATGAAATATGCACAATAGTAACTGCTCTGTTGCCAACAGAACCCATTAACCCATCTGTCAAAGTAGCAGGCAATCAAACATGTTGTTTTTTAACGGCTAAGATTTCTCTTTATTGATTTTTAAATTAGTCATTATCATTTTAATTATTACAAATATTCAAATATATATTTGAAATAAAATCATGCAGATGATTAATAAGATTTAAAACGAGATATATAAAAATGACATAAAAAAGACAAAGAAACTCAATAGTTCACATAGATTATTTATGTCCCATAGTGTATTTGCCCTCATTTTGACATGAAGCTGGTTACATAGTATGGGTTCTTGTATTATCTAACTGAAAGTTTTAGGAACCATGGATGTGTATTAGCAGCAAAAGATTTAATATCAGCAAATCAGCACATTGTTATTCATTAGTGGACCAACTGCAGAGTCAATACACATTTAATCACAGACTCAAGGCAATTAAAAGAGGAGGGGGGCCAGTAGTGCTATGTTAATTAAAGTGCCAGGCTCCCATGGGAAGCTCTGTGTCTAAATATCACTACAATCAAGCCCATGCCATAATCCATTATGAGCTGGTACTTTCCACAGTCAGCCACCACGCTGTCAGCTCCCTGTCAGCGTGGACAAGAGGGCAAACCTGAACGGATGATTAAAAAGTTGTGTAAATGTAATGGTCTTTCTAATTCTAACTGACTCGAGGGACATTGGCATAAAATGACAGCTAAATTAATAACTGACTATTTTGATCTAGTTTAGAATTGCTGCAGAGGTATAAAATATGGGCAGAATCAAGAGTTTTCCCACTCAGTATCTACTGATGATCACAATGCTCAATTTGTTCAAATCTGCTGGGTTCAACTCATCTCTGAGGCACCTCTTGCAAAACACACACACACACACACACACACACACACACACACACACACACACACACACACACACACACAGACAACCTTTCTCACACATCTCTACTCCACATCTGAGAGAGGCTTTTGGGCTATTTCCTTTTTCCATCAGTCCTTCACTCAGTCACTGAGTGAGGTTCATATCTGCTGCTGTCTTATCTGTATTCCAGGCTGATAGAGAAATTCAAGTTTGGGATTACCTCTGACTACTGACCCATCTCAGACAACTGGACAGCTCTGTGCTTTCATTATTATCATCACTTCGGTCCTTCGCTTTAAAGCACCATTCAACAAAATCTCACACTCTCTTGAGCAGAGACGTGCTGCTGGCATATCTAAAATCCCTGTGCCTGAATGTGCTGCCTTTGTTTCATATGCATGAGGACAGAAATTAAAAGGTGATGGTGGAGAATTTATATCAGGTCTAGTACAGCCTATATCTCCTTCACTCTACCAGGGAGTTGTCTCCTTCCTGTATGGACTGAGAGCCCATCCATATGCAGATGGCTAATTTGTAGTGTTTGCAGAGGAGCACAGAGGGGGCTGACATGAAGAGGGCTGAAAAAGGGCTGCCTACGTGTCACCCCAGGAGCCTGGTGGTAAAGCCTGTCCTACCAGAGCAACAACATAAGTGTCCAATCTGTGTTTGCTTACCCGTGGACACCAACGGCTGAGTCCTGGCCTGAGGCCCGTAAATTCTGCCTTTTTTACAGGCACTGACAGCTAACAGGCTATTGGGAACAGGGCCCCAATGACACGGCCACTCAACAGATTAGCACCTCATCAGCCTCCTGCAGTTTTGAACAAATACAGTCCCTGCCTCCTTTAAGACACAATAGTGTAGTCACCGCGAAACAGCCCCCCACCAAGACAGCCCCCACCCTTCTCCAGCCACAAAACTTCCTGGTCTGGTCTTTCTCCAGGCCACAGCTGCATCAAGGGGTCCTTCCCCAGACCCTGAGCCCACCCCAAACCCAATTGGCAACATGTGTGTATTTCAGGTGAGCAAATATTGCCACTTGCCTGAGAGTTCAATGGCCAGGCCTTTCGGGGGGAGAGGGGCTTGTGTATTGCACCCGCCTGCTTTGCAACAGGAGAACATGTGGCCTCACACAGCAACTGGTCCTCAGGATAGGCCAGGGGAATTCTCCGGGCACAGCTGGAGTCAGCTAATCAAACATACCTATATAGCTCATCTGCATTTTCCCAGACTAGAAACCCATCTCTAGCTTTCATTTCTTCTCTGCATGATGGCTTTTACAAGAAAATAATGAGTTGATATGCCAACCAGCAACCACACATGTCCGCCTTTTCTCTGCAATACACAATATTTTCACAAACAAATCCATTTTCAGATCACTTAAAATTCCCAGGAAAGGACTCACTTGGTTTATGCCACTGGGCAATTGGTTTACACGCAGGGCAACTGAAAGCTGATCCTGTCCAGCACTTCTTATGTTTTGAGACACTTCTGTCTGCAATACATATACGATTAAGGCATAAATGCCCTCTAATGTTGCATTCAGTTGTCACCCAGGTCTTAATCTGGAAAAACAGATAGGTAAAATATATTGTTTGCTATTAGAGATTGGTGATAGAGTGCTTCAGGGGATTAGTGCCCTTCTTCAAGGACACAGAAAGTGTAGTCACTTACACAGAGGGGGAAAAGCCCAAGTATACAATAACTGTAAATGTTTAGGTTTTTGTAGGACAGAAATTTGTGTTTTACATTCTTTGTCACAGTCAATATTTACTGACAGTGTAGTGTAGTATCATATATATATATATATATATATATATATATATATATATATGAGATGACTGCTTTAAGTAATTCAATGAATCGCTATTTACTGGTCATGACTGAAAGACAGCTATGTGAGGAGAAAAAGCCACCAGCTGAATGGCACAACACTACAAGTCCCTCACATAAAGGCCAGGACCGCAACTAACGGGTACAGGGTCGGCTTAGGTAAAGGCTACAGGCCCATGGATGCAGCCAGCTGTGTATTGGGTTGGAAGGTGACGTGTCAGTGCAGAATGAGGACCACCTTGGTCTCCCCCTGGAAGTCAAACAGAAGTGTGGGTAGTCGTGTCCTTGGAGGCCTTCTCTGCCATCACAGTGAAATAGAACTGGGCCAGAAAGCAAACAAGATCTCTCCCCATCTCTCCCCCAAGCCCAGGCCAACATTGTCTGGATGATGGGTTTTTCTGTTGTTCTGTTTGTTTGCTTGTTTGGTCTAGAGCCCATGGATACCCAGCATGGAGTAGAGAGGAGAAACGAAGGAATGGAGGATGCTGAGAAGAGGTGGTAGTCGTGCATGGGGAGTGGGGGGTAGACAAGGAAGCGTGACACACAGACTTCCCCTTGGAGTGATGAGAGACCTGTGGAGAAGCTACCAGGCAAAGCTGCTCGACTAATATACACAGACCCAAAGATCGGGGCAACAAGGATGGATCACTGTCTCTGATCCTTCAGCAGTTGTTATTTCTGACACACAACTGATAGCACAGCCTTTATTCATATAAATCCTACATGGACCTTAGAAATTGTTACTACAGTTGATTCAAAAGTCTTTGACAGTATCAGCTCATAATGCGTAAAACAGTCTTGAATTCAAGTATGTACATTTAAAAAAACATTGCAAAGTGCAACAAATGCACCGTGATGAAAGGGTAAACATTAACATTTAACCACCTTAGGATAACTTGATCCACCAAACATATTGTTTCATCTCCCACAGACTGTGACTTTTCCATTACAGTTTAAGTGGATTAACCTGCATATAGCGACACCTTCTGGCAGCAAAAATAATTTTTTTCAGCACATAAAGGTCAAGAACAGAGTGATACAGTAGGTACACTGCGCCTACATGACATTATGTAAATATATATTGTATAGACTTTTGCACGTGACACTTATCTACTTGCATTCTGACAGTGTAAGGTCATGGTATTATACGATTTTTCTCGTCATTATGAAGCTTCCATTGAAAGAGCACCAGTTGTGGCAGTAGTTGGAAAGTTTACTGTACACTAACCAGGTGTATTCACTAGTGAATAAAAACTATAGCAATAGCTTTAAAAATGCATTTAGAAATGTACTAAAATGCTTAGAAAAATGTCCTGTGTCCAAGTTTAAATAATCTAGCTAGGATCTTATAAAAGCATATCTAAGAAAATAATTGAATTTATTTTAAGTTTAACAACCGGACACAAGGGTGTCTTTTACTCCAATCGGAATGTATATTGGACCACAATTGCCTTCCAAATACATAACCTTACCTTGACAGTGATGACAAACTTTCTTCCTTTAGCACATTAATGTGAAAATTACCTTGTAGTTCTGCACATATATCAAGCTAAAAAAATTGTATTTATATTTATATTTATATTTTAGTATAGATATATTATGAATGTCCCTACTAAAGTAAAATGTTGTTAATATTAAATGATAAAGCACAAAACCTGTTTATCTGTTCTATTTTTTAATAAAGGCATCATTTTCTAAAACATTTACACTTGCATCCTACCAGAGGAGGGAGACATTGCACCTTATGTCTGTGATAGTTTTGCTTGTCCTTTCTTCTAAGGCACTGCAGATGAAGTTTGTTCCAAAATGATTCTTAAATCTGTCAATCACAAGTGGGAATAGCAACTCAGTGAACTCTAAACAGTACTGTTAAATTTGTCTCTGTTAGGTCTAAAAATCCTCCCACTCACCAAGAGGTTAATGGAATCATCTGGCCTGCAAACAGAGGCCACATCTTGAAATCATTCTAAGCAACAGATAGAGGACAGCCCTATTGAATATTTTGAAGGTAAAATGAGGGTTATCCTCAACTTCTCATTAGGGGCTATTAAAAGATGGTGCTGCAACAACGCAACCCTTGATTGCTATCAGTGGTCAGTCAGTTGCTGTAAAAGTCCATTGAATGCTGGTATAGGAATTAAGAAGGGTACACTATAAACACTGTGCTAAATTAATGACAGCTGCCTGTTCTCTGTATTGTACTTTATGGTAAACTGTGCTTTCAAACAATAGGCCCATTCAAAATTACAGTCCAGAAATAAGACATTTTATTCATATGGCTGGGGTTGAATGCACATTTGATATTTAAAGAGCTTCTGTGATAGCATATATCAAGAGCAATTTCAAAGTCTTCCACAAACCCCCACTTCCCCACCACCCTGTTTAACTATGTCAGTACTCCCTTGTGGTGAGCGAATGGCTGGCCAAACTGCTCAGTGTGGCGCAACAATCACATCCAGCTGCATGTCAGCTGGGATCTGACATGTAAAACCACAACACACATCCACACACAATGATGCAACATACACAAACTTCTAAGTGAGGGTTGCTTTTGCATAAGTACATGCTGGGGCACGCAAATACAAAATCTATTGTTTAAAGTCAGGAGCATGCCACAGAAAGACTTTCACAGCTTAAATAAAACTTGCTCAGGTGAGAAGCTGAGTTTTTATTCCATTTTATTCCAAGCTGGGGTTTTATTCCATTGGTACGTACTGAAATATACACAACACTGACACCTGCCAATCCAGCGGCAACAAAGACAGGAAAAGGACAACAGGAAACAGAAACATACTCCCGTAACACACCAACAGAACAACCAACAGAACTGTAATAAAATTAGCTCCCATGTGAACCAAATTGTATTTATACCTACTTACTACTTTTTCTGGGGGCTGTTCAAAGGTCCAGACAACAAAATAAACAAGGTAACTGACACAAATGTTTTGTTCTATATAAAACTTAATTTTGACACTGGCATTGCATGGCCTCAGATACCTACAGAGCATCAAAAACACATTTTTGAATTGGAGTGCTTTTAAAGTCACATTCAAAATTCTGTGAGTACATGACCCTCTGAAATAGAGTCCACTGCTGATTAAAACCTCATGCTGAACAGAAGTTTTGGCTCCATTATTGTATTTACCAAGAATTGAGGGTGATTGTCTCATAGGACTGAAGAAATCAACAATGCTAATTAGAAAAAACAGTTTGGAAACAGTAAAATAAACAGTTTTTGGTAACATATTTGGTCAGGTTCTGTTGGTCACTTTTTCCAGGGGAAAGTTGATCAAACATACACAACATTAGCTGCCACTCTAATGACATGTTGGATGAAAACACCTGGTGAGCCAATACTGTATAGGAGAATCAACTTTCAAATCTTTGCTCCTAGACTTGACGCTCAAAAGCTGTTTGCTCTCCGTAGCAGCGAATAGTCTTTCTATTCAATTGCTATGTTCAACGGAATTATAGTGCAAAAATATAACACAATTACTGAATACATTAAAACAAACATACAAATACATGATATACTGCAGTTTCCAGTTGCGTGCCAAAGGACAGTCTCACAAACAGTTCAGGAATGAGAACAAACTGAAGCGTGTTTAATTCTCAGACTGTAAATCCCTTGTGAAAAGTGCCCTTTACTCCTGGGGTAAGCTTCTTTTCTCTCTCTGCTCTCTTCTCTCACATGAGGAACACAGCCATATTATTATGCCAAATTAACCAAAATTGTGTTTACATTAACTAAAGTATTAAGTTGACTTTGCTTGCAATTGTTCTTGAGCAAATCCATGGAATGTTTTCACATCGTGCAAAAAGAAAGACTCTTCTCTCCTGACTTAAAATTTCTTAATGCATTTCAGTGGCACACATCTATGCCTGCCTGTTGCTTGCAGGAGTGCATCAAGCTACAAATTCTGTAGGGTTTTTCCCACTTTTAAAGTCTTCAGAGAGTAGTTCCCCATCTGATTGGCTTCTCTGTTTCCACAACAAACTTTTCTGGAGGGAAAATCCAATGGTCCCAAAGCCTCATGGGACAAAAAGCCCCTGCAACAATCCTTGTCCTTTCCCTTAACACTTGTAAGGGAGAAATGTTATCACTAGGGGTCCTCTTCCATGTCATCAAGGTTAGGAGCCATTATGAAGTGTTTGGGGTAAACGAGACTGTGCTCATCTGCGTATTCCTCCCATCGTGCATCATCACTCTCATGGGTGATGTAGCGCTCACCTCGCCGCGTTTCAAACTCCCTGAGGTCCAGCCATGTTTGATAGTCCTGAGGAAAACAGACATAAACTTTAAAATGAAGGCGGTAATTTTTGCTTCTTTGTAGGAGAGGTGTTTCCGACATCAAGTGATCCAGAATGAATGCTTTAGTTTAAATCCTTGGCTTTATCCTGCTCTCAGCCACTACATATAAGACAGCCAAGTATGCCATTTAAATTTGTACAAGACTACACTTTTTCAACACAAACCAAATATCTGTAGAAGAATGTTGAGGATGGAGTTGCCAGACAGGGGGGGGAAAGACAGAGAAGGCAATCTGTCCAGTGTGTACCACCCGTCTCGCCCTATGACAGCTAGAACAGGATCCAGCCCCCCTGTGACCCTAAATCATAGATTTTGGATAGAGGGATATAGATAAAGATATACTATGTTTAAAATATATTATACTATATTTATACTTTAAATGTTCTTGTGTGACTTCTTTGTAACTTTTTGCTGAGATACTTTGAGTATTGTCTCCATAGTGTAATTCTTGGTAGGGATACTGATTCACTAGTAACTGGACCTTCCAGATACTACAATTCACTGCTGTCCAGTGATCTCCATTTAACTGATTGTATGACTTTTAAAACCAGCTGGCTGCACTAGTGATGATTAGTGCAAGTTGCTTTAAAAGGGGTGATTACTTATGTAATCACTTTATGTTGTGAATTTATTGATTTATTGAATTTTAATTGAATTTAGTTTTTACTTGAAAATGGGGGTCTTTTTTATATTTTTAGTTAAAAAAGCCAAATGAATAAAAAAAAGAATGGTGAGAACCAGGGAGATGAATAATTTTTATAGGCACCATAAGAATCGTGTCAGAGTTTTAAATCTTAGTAGTGTCTTAAAATGAAGTCTGCCTTCTGTTGTTATTCTCTGTCTTATATTTGGGATACTTACTCTTTAAATCTGCATAATGCTGTGGGAGGTGCAAACGTGAAGTACAGTTTTGTTGTGGAGTAAGTTGATGGGGGAGGTCTACACCCCACCATGGTTTCTATTTGCTAATCTATATTTTTTAACATGTGTTGACAAATTGCACCGTGAAATGTCTTGCAGAATTAGCTATTAGCAGTTCCTGTTAGCAATTATGTCTGTGACCACATTACAAACAGGAACTAAAAGAGTTGCTCTGAATGTGACAGCACAATGTGTGTTCAGAGATATCACCGGGACAAAAAGTAATGCGAACGTTTGATTCAATTTGTATGAATTTGTTTAAAAATGTAAAGAAAATAAGATGTGTCACCTGTAACCATGGATGGCTGAGACACTTGTCCACACTGTACCTCTTCCTCATCTTGACTTGAAGAAGATTGTTGATCAGATCTGTGGCTGTGAGGGCAATAGACAAAATGCAGAATGTAGAGACAAGATTCTCTTAGTCCTTCAAAGCAAAAGATAAAGATCAGCAAAACTGCACCTGTGGTTTGTAGTTAGCTTACTAAACATTAGCATGAACACCTGCATTGGTTGTTTAACCTTTCAACATATTTCACACTATATGTGGGAGAAGCCACAATTCGAGCAGTAGGGGAGATATGAAAGTGATTCATTAAAGTAAAGTTCAGCCACCCAGACATGTAGGTGGGGAGGACATTGCAACAAAACAGCCACCAGACCATCGAGAGCTTATAAGGCCACACTAGCTGCCAGATTAAATCAAAAATTAGTGAATATTTGGATGTTTAAGGGAAAAAGCAAACAAACAAATACCCTCTGTAGAGATGTCCTTCCAGGGAGTAGGAGGGTACATGAAGGCAGCATTCTGGATCTGGTCATTAATGTCCTCATCTTCATTAAAAGGGAAGGTTCCACTCAGGCTGACGTACACAATGACTCCCACTGACCACATGTCTAAAGAACGGTTGTATCCTTTACTGCGCAGCACCTCTGGAGCCAGGTAAGCAGGGGTGCCCACCACTGAACGCCGAAATGACTTCTCACCGATGATACGGGCAAAGCCAAAATCACACAGCTTTACCTGTAGAAGATAGAAATAAATCCAATGTGGACACACTTTGGAGAAAGAAAAACATAGATGCACATATATTTACAAATGTATACCTGAGGAAAGGGTTCTGCAGAGGCCAGTAGTACATTCTCAGGCTTCAAGTCACAGTGAACAATGTTCTTGAAGTGCAGATGTCTCAAGGCCACCAGGATCTGTTGCAAAGCAAATTTCAAAGGCACGGATTTAGCTCCAGAAATGGAAATAACAATAGTCTAAACTCCAATCTCTAAATGTTTTAACATATGTATAATGTATAAGCTATGCTGTTGACATACAGAAAACTAACAGGCCTATGAGGATAATAATGCCCTTAAAGACTTCCATCTTGACCAGTACCTTCACATAAAGACATGATCTCATCTCGTCAGACCATCTATATTCACGAGGCTTGGCGTAAGCTAAGGCTGCACGCATGTCTGCCTATGGCTCTCTCCCAAAACCACAGAGCGCCTGGCTCCCCTGTCCTGACCCTGGCTTTGACAGAAGTCTTCCCGGCCACATTAAAGCCAGGCCTGCCACAGCTAATGGGGCTGTTGTTAATGGACCTGCTCCTGTTTGGGACCCGGGATTCACGGAGGCCCAAGGGTCTGCTGCTCTTCTAATCAGGCCACAAAGCCACTAGCACACTGCAGGCTGTAATCCACGGCCAGGGAGGAGGCTGTGATGCCATGCAGACCAATCCTGTAAACAATTCCCTCCTAATCAACTCACCACAAGAATAAACAGGCCATAGAGTTGGAACAAAGACTCATCCATAGTGGGCTAACGTGCCCCAAAAACAGAAGGGAGGCTATAGAGAGAGGGGAAGAATGCTATAATGGAAAATAAATGGAAAAGACACCAACATTGCTAGTGAAAAGTGAAGAAAGATGCTATTTAAAAGTAAGAACTCTGCAAAGGCAATGACACACGACACAAGCTGCTGCTTTCATACGGCAACCTTAGACTAAGGAGCACAAGAATACACTGACCTGAGTGACAAGGAATTTGGTGATGCGTTCGGGCAATTTGCTCTTTTCGCTGGACAGGATCATCTCCAGCATGTCCCCGTGCAACTTCTCCATGACAACAAAGACCCGCTCTGGAGTTTCAAACATACACTCCAAGTTCACGATACCTGGATGATGCAGGTTCTGAAGAAAAGCAGATAATGGCATAAATTCTTTACCGTTTGATGACTGATAGCACAGAAGTGAAAGTGCTGCACTTGGTGTTATTATTTGCTTTAGTTTCATGCAATAAATCATTTCAATTGTTTAGTAGATTTTGGTCATTACCTGTAATATGGCAACTTCGTTTCTTAACTGACTCTCTTGCTTGGTAGGAAATCTCATCTTGTCAATAACTTTAATAGCCACATCTCTGCCACTCTTTCTGTGTTTGCCTAAAATCATTTGGATTGGTAAAATAGAAATAAATAAAATACTAAACTTCATTAAGTCCATAAATTTAATACAATTCTCAGTGGAAATACAGCGTATATAAAATGTAAGCAGTAACATGTGAAAAAAAGAAACATACCTCCATACACAATGCCGAACTGGCCTGACCCCAGCACCTCATCAGAGAATATTTGGTACACCGAAGCAATGTCCTACACAGAAATAATTTACACTTTACTAATGTACTGTACTTTCCTTTTACTTGTGGAAACAATCAGTTAACTTTCCATGCTGACACTGGCAATCACTAAAAGGTTACATCATCTAAAGCTAGGCTAAACTCCCTTCCTCTTCAAAAATGTTTTCTGGTATTACCAAATATTTAACTTTCACTGAAAGCAGAAGTAAAACTGAGACAAAAATCCCTTGATTAAAAAAAAACCTGAGGCCGCAGCTTCCCCATTCGTGCAGCATTAAAGCCTCCATTGGAGGTTTCAGTAAAAGAAACAGTAGGATACAGTTTCTGATGTTACCACAACAGCTACTTAAATAGCACACGAATGCATGCATATGCGAGCAGGCTGTGTTGGGAAATTGTGCAATAGTGTGTCAAAGGAACGAGAAAAGAAGCCTCACTGACCACATTCTCCTGGATCTGGCAGTTGGACACAGATATGCTGATGGACAGCTCTTCTGGAAGAGAAAACACAGAATGTGTCCACCTCCAACAAGTGAAAAACATGACCTTATGCATAAACTGATTCTAGACAAAGGCACATTGCTCACATACTAGTATTTTTTTTAAAGTTTCCTTCTTATCACAGCTGCATGCAATAAGTCACAGCCCCAGATAATGAGGCATTTTATTACAAAATAAATTGGCTATAAATTTTATCTGGGAAGTTGTGTGTGACTGAATAGCTCAAGTATGCAATGCATTTCATAACTGGGAAATTAGCAGGCACAGGCGCTCATTCTAAATACTGGCCGATGAATAAAAGTATGTACAAAACATGATGTTGTGAACATTTATCTAATATTATACACAAAAATGTATTTTAATCTCAAAAAAAAATGCACAAATAACCACATACTGTATGTAAAATATCTGTAGATTAAATATTATTAATGCTTCTAATAAGCATGAGTTACATGTGGCTCTGTAATCAACAAATCAGTGTATAACTACAGAACTTCAAATGAATATGCACAGGCTTACATATAATACCTGTGTTTGTTGTCAAGGCTCAAGCATATGTTTGTTTTCTTTCAAAACCTGAGAAAATAACACATCTGACCCAGCTGTGAGTAAAGCTTAGACATGTCAGTTCATTTACTACTGTGAAGCACAGCGACAGGTCCTTTGGGGTAAAGACATTAGCACAGGGTTTTCCCTGCCTATTGAAACTTTAGTTGGGCCACCTTGTGGCTAGACTGACCACATTAGCCGAGGTGGTGCAAAGAACGCTCTCCTTTTTACTTGGGCAAACCTCAGACTTTCAAAACACATAATTGAGGTAAGCAACACATTTCAGCTGTTGTGGCTCTGTTAGCAACCAATTTATCTTTATGCTGAGACAGGAAAAACCCTCCTCCAGTAAAGGCCATCACTTAAAGGGCAAATGCAAACTCAACTACACAGTCATAAACTGACTCAGCTACTAACTGTTGTATATTAACAAATATGAGTCATAATAATCACTTTCTTCATTTTAGCCTGATCATCGAGGAGTTTTGTAGCCTTTAGGTGATAACCTGAAAATATCCATTAAATATGTGAAACTCTAAACTACTCTATTGGAAAGTCTAAAGCTAAACAGAAATATTCCATCAACTATGGGCTCCTAATGTGACAGGTAATGCACCATTTGTTGTCTTATTCACAGTTAAAAGAGCAACATGTTACTATATACTTTATCCACACCATTGCTTTTAAAACAAGAGAGCTTTCATGTTATACTTACTGTGATCCTTGCCCTGACATGCAGCACTGGCCACACTGGGCTGAGGGGTAACGGGCATCAGGGCCTGTCTGATGGCCTTCTCCCACCCCTGAGCCACCTCCATGCCAACTCCCGAAGCAGCCAGAGCAGGGCTGTGGTAGTGACTGCCGTTGTTTTCCCCTACATAGTAGACCATGGTGGCTGTGATGATCTCAAAGCAGTGAGGGTTGCTGCCCTGGGCCAGATTACTGTAATCTCTGGACTGTTCAACCTGCAGGATCTCAGACAAAGGGATTTCCTGTGGGAAGAGTGAAAGACATAAATCAAAAATAAAATGGTTGTGTAATGGTGTACTGGTTGTCTGCAACCATCACACCTGATACATACATAGTTTTCTGGTGTTTGGGACCAAAGCACCACTCACTTTACATATGTGCATACGTGTATTACACAGGCAGTATGGTAAGAGGGTGGCAATTCAAGAATACTGGGAAGATATCCGAATTCCTCAATGGATAATAGACATCAAGATACATCGAGTTTGTTGTAGCCTTCAAAAACAAGGTTAGCAATTTTCTATAATGTATAAGAGATTATTAACAGAGATTTTCTCATTTACAAACAAATAATAATCAAAGGAGAAAGCCAAAGCATGTAATGTTCCACTTATAAAATACCATCAAAGAAACAATGCTGATACAGGTAGTAAGACTCACTCACTCTAAAAGTCTTCACATTCACTCTTGTTTGGGAGTCGATTATATCATTCCAGCTCTAACTTTGTCCTTTTCCTCTTCTCTCTCTGATGAGCACATACAGAAAGCACAGCTGGAGCACACTTTAAAAGTTTCCCCTTCCCCTTCAAACTTATTGTCAAATCAAAGAGAGGAGGGAGGGTCAAAAATTAAAAAACACAGAATTTCCAGCCAATGGGGGCTCACACAGGCACACGCTGTCCCCTCCGCATGGCTCACCACAGAGTATCAGATGAAGTGGTTGTGGTTACCGGGGCCAGGTCACGTGAGTGGGGCCCTGTGGTGGCTGAAAGGCTCTGGTTCCCTGATTACAAGGCAGAGTCGGCCAAAGACTCCATCTGAGCACGAGCCGCTGGCGCTACCGCTAGCCACTGAGACGAAAGACACTGCAACTACCGTTCTTCTGCAAGCTAGTGTGTGAGTGGGTGGGTTTGTGTGTGTGGGGGTGCGACATTTCAGTGTGACAGGACTCAATCCGCCAGAGACAGAGAGAAGCCCCCTCACCCCATAAAAGGTTTTTTAGAGAAAGCCACAAGTACAGGGGTCTCATCTTCAAACGGGAAGCATGGCTTATGGATTCCAAATGGTGAAAATGGCTGCCATGCCTAGCAAGCAGACTACCACACGACCACCAATAATTAGATTGGAGGACAAAGAAAGGGGAAGGACATTGGCCACACTGATGAGCAGCAGGACTAGAAACCTGAGGGAAATTAAAGGGAAATGCCCAAAGCAGACAGTTACTCAGATACAAGCTAAACATATGGAGAGTTTGTGGCTTCTGAAATGAAATCCCTGAAGCAATGTTTTCTAATGTATGTATAGCAAAGGATCTCATGTTGTCTATCATTGATAAAAATCTGCTACGCTGAAGCACTAGGCATGGGACAGACCGAACTTTGAAAGCATTTACAGCTAGCCTTCAATTAGTCTCTTGAATGTCTTAAACAGAGCTCGGTGCCAAGTTGATAATAAAGAGCCACATAAAGCTGCCAGTAAACACACCCGTAGGAGTCAGTCCCCACTGAGGTTTCCTTTCCAAGGATATAGTGGCAAGGCATGCAGGGTGTGACAGAATAACTGGGAGAGAATTGTGAGGGAATTAAGCTTTTTTTTCAGGCCTGTATCAGAACCAGTGCAAAATGGAGATGTTAAAGAAAAAAAAATAAAAGCAGGACTATAGATCCAGCTGTGTGTAAAACCACCTGTTTGATACACACATACACAAGATGTGAATTTGCTTGCTCTCACCCTGGAAACTGCATCCTACACTTCATCCCACTGCAACACAGCTCTGACCACAACTTGAGGAGGCGTCACGATCTCAAAACACACAAAGCAACATGAACAATAAAATGATCACATCCCCCACTCTACATACACACACACAACCACCAACACACATGTGGAAGTCTTTACCTTGCAGGGTGTAGTACCCTCTCTCGGTCCTCAGTGTGTAATTACTATCCTATTAAGCCCCTGCGGCAGTGTAATGACTGACTAGGGTTCTGGCAATGAGCACAAGTGTCACACACTCACTACAACTGATTTGACACATCAAAATTCACTCACAGACCCACTGAATTGTAGAGTGGGTTGTGCGAAGTGAATTGTGAATAATTTAAAAAGCTTACATCAGGTAATTTTAACAATTGTGCATCAAGTACTTTTTTTTTAAATCCAATTCTTTTATTAACTGGGGATCCCTTTTGTCAAAACTTTTATTCTTTCTTCAAAACTCCTTCAAATGTCCCATCTGATCTGCTACATAATACCAAAACACAATGGCAACTGTTAGCAATTCCACCCTTTCACTTCATACAGGGAAGAAACCAGACTGCAGAGTGAAAAACCACAGGAGATATTTCAGTGGGCTGAACTGACATTAGGGTAGTTTACAGTTGCAACACGACAGCCCTTCAAACTGAGTCACACAGCTGTCACTGGTTAGATGTTATTTACATAGCTCTCAAAATTGTGACAGACAATAATCAAACATGGATATAAAGATGTAGCCTCTCCAAAATTACCTTAGTATCACTATTTTACAATTCACAATTCAGAATTCAGAGCAGTGGTAAATGTTCAATGCTGTGAAGCTTTTATGAGGAATTTCTAGAAATAAATCCCCAAGGATTCAACACAACTTATGAAGCTGCTTGATTTGTTTACATTTTAATACATTTTTGTTTAAATGTGGAGTACAAAACATTGTTTCTAAGAACGAGGCACAGATGATAGCTTTAAGCTTACTTTGTAGAACTTGGCTCCGGTGTCGTTCTGGAATAGACTCAGACTCTTGCTGTCCAGTCTCCAATAATGTCTCTTCCGCTGTGAAGGGGAAAATGAAAACCAACTTAGTCCAAAAGACAAAACATACATTACCTACCAATACTGTAGTAGTCTAAATATTTGTTTCTAGCGCAAAACACCTTCTTTTCTGGATTCAACACATTTTCCTCAGCATACAGGTGAAGCACAGGCCACTTCCCCCTAGGATTTTGAGGTTATCAGTCTTACCAGGTTGTCCCTGCTTGTATAATGAACCATCCAGCCCTCCTTCACCACAGTGGAGCTCCTCCTCTTGGTGTGTTTGATGGACTGGACCACCCGCATCAAAGGGATGTTGCTGCTAGTTGAGGGGCTAGACACACACACAGACACACACACACAAAAGATTTCTGTTATTGAAATCAGCAATACTTATTTAGAACTCAATATAATAAAACAGTAAATGGTTGCATTTTGATTCCCATGCAGCCAGTTCAGAATTCTTTTATATTTACTTTTTTAAGCAGCCAATGTCTGGTAGATCTTTGCTATAAAAATGTTGTACACATATTTTATGTTGTCAGCAGTGGTTACACTGGCAGAACTATAAAATTCTGCTGTTTGTGTAGAATAAACACCGGAATTAAGCAGTTAGATGATGTGGTTTAAAAAAGAATCGAATCAGTAAATTGAATCAGTGTGATGACCTTTACTGCAAGTGTTTACTTTTACCTTGTTTCTTCTCTCTCTTTACTTAACTGCCCTACAAAGGCAAAATGCCATTAAGTCAAAATCAGTCCTTCAGCTTTAGCCACCATAGCTGAAGTAACAAAGTAAACAGTAAACAGGCTCAGATCTACAGAAACACCATCAGAAAAGGGTGTAAGATGTCAAAATCACTGTCTTCATACCTAATAGTCTTGATGGGCTCTTCATCCTTTTCTCTGTCCAAGAAGGGAGAATCTAGGTCAAATATCCTCTCCTCTGGTGTGGAGGGCTCTTCTGGATCATCCAGTCCCCTGCCACCATCCATATCACTGCTGTCCACCTCCATTGTATCCATGGTAGTATCAGAATCTGGCCCGGGGCTGGCTGGCTCTGCACAGGCACATGAAACATTTAAATATTTAAAAAACTAAATGTTAGATATACAATTGTCACATTGAAACATTATATAAAACTTACCACCATTGAAGTCCACCTCGCCCAAACAGTCTCTTGGTACCTTTGAAGCACAACGCTTATGGCAATTGAATTTGCAATCTGCAAATAAAATTTATAGTAAAACAGTGTTACCGCACTGCTAAATTCTTCTAAAATCAATCACAGTGTGTTTGAAACACACTCTATTTATGCAGTCTTACCTTTACACTGCATGCCCTGGCGGAAGAGACCCTTCAGCAGACGCTTGCAGTACTGACAGATAGTGGGACGAGTGTAAGTGTGAATGGCAAAGGTGTGTGGCACCTTAACCCGCCCTAACACCATCTTCTCCATCCAGATAGGCCTGCCGCTCCAGGACAGGATCCGCTTCCCTGCCTCCTGATGGGACCTCTGCTGCAGAAGTTGGACGGACAGATGCAAGAGGAAAATGAAGGAAGGTTGGGAAGAATTACAAACCATATGTAGGAAGAAATAAGAACGGAAAGAAAAAGATGTAAGAACAGCAAGCTCAAAGGAAATATTTGAGCGATAGGGAAAGACAGAGTGAATAATGATATTGCAGCGACAGGAGAGACAGAAATCAAGGGAAAAAAGAAAAGAGACATATTTCATACTAGGATAGCATGAAGATAATAGTGATTGAAAAAAGGTTATTATATTTGTCATGTTTTACCACATATGAGCATTTACTTCAGATTTTTTATGAAACAAATTGAGCCATCTGGAAGCTCCTGAAAGAACTAGGGAAGGAAGCCGTCTTTGGTTTTGCCAACAAGTGATGAGATGCATAAACTTGGATTTCAATGGACTTTTAATGTCATTAGCATAATTACATTTCCTGATGACCTTTCATGGGGACAGAGACAAGAGGAGAATATTTCAAGGCTTATGCAAAAACTGTTTCATAAGACCTCACTAAGGATCTCTCCACGGTGCTCCATGGAGCTCAATTCAATTTTCTGCATCAGTGGTGTTCTACAACAGGGCCCAGGAGATTCAACCAGGGAAAAAGTGCCAAATTTGATGAGTTTAGAAACATTTAACAGCATGCAGAGTGACTGCCTCACATTCTTGGCCAACTCACCTGGCTTCCAGTCTGATTTAGGATTATGTCAAAACTCCAGCCATCTTATGTTATGCACGAGGATAAAAAAATATCACCCTCCTTCATTAAGAGAAAAAGCACATAATGATCCTTCTACCTTTTCTGCTGTGCCATTTGCATAATTTTTTGGCTTGTTCCACTATATCCAAGCAAATGTATACAAGTCAAACTTCCACCAATAAGAACTCACCTCATCCTGGAGAACCACAGGATGTTCAGGAGGCACCGGGCGGGGGACAGAGATAGAAGGTGCAGGCAGTGAGACATTGGACAATCGCCTCTTCCTGACACCAGTACAATTATTTGGGATTTTAAAGGCGCAGCGCTTGTGGTAGTTTAGCCCACATCCTAAAACATGAAAACACAGAGGAACTTAGTCACCAAAACTAGATAAAAGGTACATCAATCTGTGAAATTAAAACACATTCTTGTGCAATCAGTTACGTGTGGCCCCAATAATGAGTAGATTCATATATGAGAATTTGTCACTATCAATGTAGATACATCACTGGCAGATAATCCAGGTGAACACAGGTGAAAAAAGTGATGTTTTTGTGTGGATACAGCAATAGACAAGCTGAAGTTCTAAGAGTTATCCCTGTGATACAACAGATGGCCATGAAGCAGTCAAAGCCTTGTTCCGTCATATTTTGCCAAGTGTAAGTGTTGTGTTTGTGCTTCCAACCTTCACATTTGAGCCCCTGTCGGACCAGACCCCACAGCATCTCCCCACAGTAGTCGCAGAAGGTGGGGGCCTTGTAGGAGTGGACAAAAAGGGCATGGGGTCGAATCTGGAAGTCTTCAACTGTGGCTTGAGCTGGAAAAATACACAAGATGAAGAACTAAAACTAAATTATGAAATTCAATTCAGTGTAAAAAAATAAATGAAACTGACAAAGTGAGGGGAGCCAATTATCACATCTATTTGGTAACTGTATTTCTGAATTGCTAATTAACTCAAATGAGTGCCATATCCACACTGCTGCAGTAGAGGGCGTCACATCTGCAGTAAAGCAACTACAATTCCTTTTATCAAAGTTACAGGGCACACCCATAACACACCAGTGAAGTGATCCTCTAGATGTGATCGTGTAAGGCCAGATCTGATCTGTGTTAACATACTTCAGTCTCAAATCGTGCCGAGCTGTGGGTATGTCTCTCCTTCTGTTTTGCCCTGATTCTCTCTAAATTTTTGGTGTTCTGTGTCAAACAGACACACCGTGTTCATTGTTAGAAACAAGACGTTGGTTCATCATGAATCATCAAATACGTGAAGATGAATAAGATGGAGGTCTGCCTGACCTGCAGCTCAACCTGTATTTGTGTGTGAGTGAAGTCTCTGCTTTCAAAGCCTGCATTAACAACCTGGTTATATGCAATCAATTTATGTGGGTGCAGTGACAGACAAGGTAATGGTCAATCTTTACACTTGGTTTAAGCAGCTTACCCTATGCGGTGGCAATGCTGATGTCATCTAGTGTGTGTGTGTGTGTGTGTGTGTGTCAGTTAATTCCTTTGGTTGGGATTCAACCAAACACATTTTTTTCTTTGGACAATTGAGGAAATTTTCAGCTGTTGTTGCTGTGATGACATGCAGACTTTAACAACAAATACTACATGTGGCCAGTAAAAAAATACTTCTGCACTTGCTCCATACAAAGAGAAGAGAACACATGCCTGAGTTAAAAAAAAACTACCAAAGACGTAACAGAAAGTCATATTCAATCACTCTTGTCTGTTAATTTGACAAAAGAATGCAGCATTTCATCAGGCAAGTCAGATCAAAGTTCAAATGTAGGGTCAACAAAAAATAACCAAAATAAAGAAACAGTCACAGGCTTGGCTCACTGCAGTGAAAATTGTCTGAGAAATGTATTAACACTTAAAATTGAAAAGGTCATCTGCAACAATGTACAACACATAATTTTCTCCATTTCAGAGAAACAACAGCTGGTGGGGAGATGTTCACTGTTTTTGTTTGATTTGAAACAGAAGAAAGAGCTCAGTCAGGTCACATGTCATGAGGCGAACACAGCTCCAGTGCACACACACGAAAAGCAGCATTCATGAGTTATTTCACACACATCCACAAAACAATTGGCTGCTTCTTAGCAGTCACAGTGTAAGTGTATTGCATGTCATGCTAATTAATATCAAACAACACCAAACATAAACTCAACACATTGATTTTTCAGCTCTTGTAGGCACACATGAATGCACCATCAGTTTTCTTTGAGTCACACAGTTTCCATTTGGATGCCACAAGGTTCCCTCTGACAAAAACAAGTTTGCCATATTTATGGCAAACAGTAGGTACTGTAGAATATCAATTTCACACGGCCAGTGGTGGGGAATAAGCTTGACAAAGTGGGTGGGAATTTAAGTGAGTGAAAAGCAGTACAAAGGGACAATCGGTCAGGCCAAACCTCAAATCTCATGGGCCGAGACGGCCTGTGCAGTGTCTGCTGTGACTAGGACCGCCCCGCACATCAGAGCATGTTTACACTCAGCGGGTCTACTACAATCACTTACTGCAGGAAAAACAAGCTCTCTTCTTTGAGCCCACAGCCAAGAAAAAGTCAGTTCTGCCTCCTCCTCGCAGCAAGACAGATATTCAGACCATCTCCCTCCCACAGCCACAGAATTCAACAACAGGTTGGTTAAGAAAAAGTGAACAGAAGATGAGAGGAGACAAATTGTGGGGCGGGAAAGGTTCATATTTTCTCTGAGCCAAATGAAAGGTCTGGGAATGTGGATCTCTCAGCTCATGTTTCTCAAACAAAAATGAAGCATCTGACATAGCAAAGCCCCTCTCATGAGGAAGGCCAAGATTGTTGAGTGCTAGATTAAATTTAAAAAAAGCATTTATTGCTTATGTAGCAAATCCAAGATCCTCTCTGATGGTTTTCATCAAGTGTATCTCAGTCTATAAACTGCATTGTTGCACTGGAGCTTACACCTGCAGATGGATTTGTTGAGGTAGAAGGGATTAAAATGAGAGAAAGCTGAGTAAGAAAAGAGAGCAACAGACACTGACACAAAAGAGAGCATAAGACAAACACAGACAGTCAGAAACAAAAAGAAAGGAAGTTCTCCAGTCCTTAGTCTACATTCCTCAGCCCTAATGCTTCAAGTATCTTCACATCCTAAACCTATACAATCATCCCCTGTCTAAATCCCTGCAAACAATAGTCTCAGTCCAAGAGCGAGGGAGAGATAATCAGCACAGGTGGTGTCAGGTGCTTCCCAGTGGAGACAGATGGGACAGGAGAACAGATTAGAGGAGAACAGATACTCTAAGCCATTTGGTGGTCTCAGCACTGCACAGGAAGCTGATTCATTCATCACAGGAAATGACAAAGAAAAACCAAACACCTGTGCAGCTGCTACAAAGGTGTAGGAAGAAAGAATACAACATGCAAATGTATCAAAGAATAAAAAAACAAAAACAAAAACTGGTGGTGACGAATTAACTTGAATAAACAAAAATGAACAGGAATAATATCTGGGATGTTTAACTGACAATAGGAGGCTCTTACAACAAGTATCTTACCCACTAAAGTGCCCCTAAGCAAGACACAACAGGTGTATTTACTGGAAGGTGTGTCAAGTATCAAGTGGGCCTTCTTGCAGTTGCAGACACCATTGTTTGGACTTTAAGACATGTGGTTTTTGCCTGCTGCTTGGTAGAATTCTCTGTTCATTTCTCCCGTTTTGGAAGTCGAAAGAAGCATGACCTTAAGTCTGTTTGTTCTATACTTAAAGAGAGTCAAACAAAGCTGTGTGACAAACTCACCGCTTTGCGATTTGTACACAGTCTTTATTGGTATTTCAGCTGACATCAGTGAGTAATCATTGCAATACCATTCCCTTTCCCCTTTTCTAAATAAATGGGTCAAATATGCTGAAGGTCTGCTGCTGGTTTTCTCTCACATAGATCAATATTCTTGCTTTATGTTTGGATATCGTCTTTGGATATTAAATTTGAAAGTAAAAACACCAAAGACACCCAAAGCCATGAGGTATAAACTCTGTGACAGAATGATTAAAACTTTGTTCATTCTGTTCCTTTGGATCTGCCAACAGCAACAGTTTATGAAGGCCTGTTGAGTCAATGTTTTTTTTCCCTTCACAAAGATGTTAGTTAGTAATTCATTATAAAACTGCTTTATTCATAAAATGATCAACACATTTAAGGTAAGACACTGCAGTATACATACCAGAGAGCACCACCTCAATAAGGTCTCCTTCGTGGATTTCTTCTGCCGAGGTAAGCCTCTGTAGGATGTTCTCATCATTTAGGTTGTGGCGGAACAGTAGGATCTTGTCATACATGCCAAAGAAGCCACACTCAGGGAACTGCAGAGAGGTTGAAATGAAAATGTAAGTATAGTAAAGAAGGAAACAATACAAAATATAATAATAATAGAGTTCCACGACAGTCAGAAAATATACACATGGAATAAGAACGAAGTAATGATCAACCTCATTTGTCTGACTCACAATCTGTTCTATAGTAAAACCTGTGTAAATGCACACAAGCACGTACTTGCTCATATTACATCATTTCCAATGGCTTACATCACCATGGCTATCAAGGAGTATTTTGAACACAGTGGCTCAGGAAGAGGGCACCTGCTCAGGTCTCTTTTCCTGTCATCACAGGACTCAAAGTAATGAGCTCAGAGAAAATACCATAAAAAAGACCTGTGAGTGAGTGAGAAACTGACTGCAATCAAAATTTTTCGTTTGCATATATTTTACCGTGCATGCTTTATAACCACACCTTAAGTCTTTTTTTCCCCACACAGTTTCCAACTGATATGTTCATGTAAATCCGAATTAATTATGAAACATTACTCAAAAAATGCTGTAGCAGTAGTAACTGTACAAAAGCAACCAACTTAGAACAAACAACTTAGAAGTCACTAGCAATTCCTGGACAAAACATTACCAAGCCAGGTCATGAACTGCAGCTGAAGGCACCGTTGTGAAGTCACATAATGAGGGGACAGGGGGACAGAGAGGAGGGTGCGAGAGGGAGATGTGGTGGAGGAGGACGACTAGGAGGTAAACATCCTGAGAGCAGGAGAGGAGAATCAGCGCACAGGAAGTGCAGCGCCAGTCAAAACTGAGTCACTTCCTGTACTCAGGGTAACTCAGAGCCTCTTGGTGAGCAATGTTCTTGACACAAGGAAAGGGCTACAATGAAATAATATGCACACATACACAAAAAGCTACTGTCCACGGATCATAAGTACAAAATAAACCTTGCACAAGAAAGAATCTTACACTGTCCCTGCAACATCACTTTTGCAAACGCAACACAGTCAATGGATGGTCAGAGCTGTCGTCCATAGTTTGTATCAAAGTGGGAATCAGGGCAGTCTGTATGCCAAGAAGGCTGGTACTGGAAGATCCACCAGCTGCTTCCCCTTCAACCAGGGTCACACACAATAGGCCACACAGAACAATGCCACTATGCCCCAGGAGCACTAGAGTTGGCACAATGTCTGGGCACGGGACACATAAGGCACCTGGAGACTTCTAACTGCCAAGAAACACAGATACAGAGACAGCGAGACAGATTGATGGCTCAAAAAAACATGAGTGCATCAGATGACTCATGTCAACAAAGCCAGGAGGACGAACTGTCAGAACGCAAAAAAGCAATTCTGCACAGAAAATGACTACTATGGAGCCCAGCACAGTTTACTACAAATTGGACAGAGAGACAACTCCAACAACTCCCAACCTGCAGTCTGATCCCCCTTTCTAAGCCAATCCCCTCTCAGTGTTTATTGAAACATAACATCATAAAACAACAAAAAACATTCGTTTTGTCCATGAAAAGCACCAGGCACTTCGTGCTTAAAATGGTATTAGTTTCACTTTATGGCATATCATATCTGTGTGTGTGTGTACATATTTAAGTCACACTGGACCAGTCATAACAGTAGGGAGGACACTGCCTCTGGATACATAACATACATACATAAGATACACAGCTGCAGATTTTTTTTTCAACCTGATTTCTAAATATCTGCAAGAGTTGATACTTTGTACTTGTAAATGAAGGTACTGAAGCAAAATGAGGTTATAACCTGAATATATACATAAGGTGAAATTCTATACCCGTTTTGTTTCAGTTTAATTACAAGATATACGTGCTGCTTGCTTCTTTTAATTTTTCCCTGATTTCAAAAAGGACCTGGGTTTAAATCCTTTGCTTTCCTTTCCATGAGGACTTTGAATGTTTTATTAATGCTGCAGATTGTTTTAGGTGTTTCAGTTTGTTCTCTCAGTGAATGGTCATACCGTTCCAAGTTTAGCTGACCTCTTGCCATTTGATTGTTGGAAAAATCTGTAGTATCTATCAGGATAAGTTAATTGAATGCTTATTCTGCCACTGGTAAAACAAAAGCCAACTTTCCATCATAAAGGAGGGACTAAAAAAAAGCTTGTGCAAAATGTATTTGGTCTTTAACCAGATTTACATTTACATTCACATTTACATTTAGTCATTTAGCAGACGTTTTTATCCAAAGCGTCTGTGTCTGCTGCTAACCAGATAATAGAGGAACCGGTGGTCTGACACAAAAATTTTAATCACACCTACACAGACACTTTACCATGCATGCACAATACTGATGACTTCATAAAACTGTGGTGCAAAATCGAGGTAAGCCTTCACAAATACAGGTACTCGATTCGTTAAATTACAATAAGTTTTGATAATAATTCACCAAAAAGAGACAGTCAGACTTTTCCTTATGGTATTAAAACTTCCACTGGAGCCTACTAGCATCAATGTGGTAATGAAATTGTATTTCCACTACATCACGCAGTTGCGAACACAACTATGAGAAGCTAGTAGTTAGGGAGACAGTTGAGAGGCAAAAGTTTTGTTCAGCTTTAAGTGTACACAAGGCATGTGCCTGTGTACTGGAACATTTCCAACTCGCCCCCACCTTCTAACATAACTACATCCGAACCGTGTCATCCCCTGAGGTGATTAATGCTATGTGGCCCAAACCATGTGGGGGGAGGCATCCTTCCTGAGCCAGCTGTAGTGTCACAGTGGGGTTTCCCTCCACTCGCCTGATGTACCTGCTCTGAAACACACATACACAGGTTGTGGTGGATGCCCACATCTAGCCAGCTGGATTCACCTCCTCTGCTTGTGCAACACTTTCCACTGCACAAAAAGGGATCCATTCCAGAGCAGGAGCATCTGCACAGAACGACTGAAAGGGCAGAGGACACTACTTTTTTCCAAGCTCCATTAAGGCAAGAGGAAGCCAGAGGTACAAGAACAATAGATTGGCAGGTTAGGGCACATTTTGACATTGTGCTGTTCTGATCATACAGATAAAGTGATAATTAATGGCTAACCTGTGCGGGCATGCATGCATAAAATCACTGTCTTCATATATGTTGCCTCTACCCAGCAAACATGCATGTGTTTAAAAAAAACAACACACACTATAAACCACACACCCTACTGCACAGATTTCCAAAGCCTGCATGTAGTGACTAAACATGTCTTTTGTCATCTTCAAACACAAATCCATTCAGCCGAGCAGCAACGACCACACACGCACACCAAAGACCCCGGTGCAAAGGAGCTGTGTGTGAGGTCCACAAAGTCATGCTGGAAAGACGAGTGGAAAGGGGCTTTGCAGTAGTAAGCTTTTGTTAAACGAATTAATCCGCTATTGATATGCTAAATCCTGTTATAAGGAAAGAGAATGAGAACCAGCAAAGATGAGGAAAGAAGGGAGATGACCGGGTGGAAGAGGGCCAAGAAGCGGGACAGATCTGAAATATGGTTGTATTTCATTGGTAACCAATAACAGAAGTATCTCCACACAAGCACCATAAAATAACCAATTGTGCCATTCTGGCACTGTAGGATCATTGTGTAAAGATGAAAATGATTGATTATACAAATAATGAACAACTCATCCGTGTACAGCTAACTGTAAATGTGACATTAAAGTTGAGGGGAAATGTAGCATGTGTTGAATGTTGTGCATAAACTTATTCGCTGTCACCGTAAATAAAACAAAAACCCAACATGTGAAGTCACAT
Organism: Channa argus; assembly: GCF_033026475.1. Taxonomy (NCBI): domain Eukaryota; kingdom Metazoa; phylum Chordata; class Actinopteri; order Anabantiformes; family Channidae; genus Channa; species Channa argus. Next base: position 7,290,094 of record NC_090212.1, read on the forward strand.
TTGACAATGAGAGCTCTTGTCAAAACAGGATCGTTTGCAAATGATTATGCGGTTAGACAGTTTCTGTGCATGTGTTATGTGTGCCAGAGGTGGGTTGCAAAAAGGGAAGCAGTGTGGAGAGTGGCGCAAAAGCTCTGACAGATGACCATGTGATTACAGTAAGGAAAAGTATGCTGCTTGACCTCAGGCTGTCTCATACCTTTATTAGTCTGGCACAAGTCCAGGCTAAACGTCCTGCTCCAGATCAGTCTGCATGAGCGAAAAGGGATGTGTAGCTTAGGAAAGAGCCAGCTGTAGTACTGCCCTATAAGATATTATAGCTAGCAGGCCATCAAAATGGCTGATACATATCACACACATCAAGTCCACACAAATGTTGAACTAATGACTAATGACTTTAGTTATTAGTAATAGTTATTTTCGTTCCCCAAACCTAGAGAAATTCTATGTATTCTGTGTATGCATTCTCACATTTGAGAAATAGGGAATACTAAGAAGCACTGAATAGTGTTGCTTAAAAATAAATTACTCAACAGATTGCCATAACTGTTGCAGATTGTTTTTCAGCTTTGACTACTTGGTTAGTCAGTGAATCATTTCAATGCTCTTTAAAATGCATCTTTTTCATCTTAGTTTTCCTGGCATAGTTAAAGCCTTCCACTCACATTAGCACAGTGTTTCACCAACAATGGATCTTTTCAAAAACACTCCTCCAAGAAGATGCATTTGAAAATGCCAGTTTTGTAAACCGGGCACGGAAAGAGAGTTTTTATTTAAAATTTTGCATGATTGTCATGTGATTTGTTTTTCATAATCTTACTGTAAGTGACTAATCTGACACAGCCAGAACTTGAATAAACTTAAGGTGCTCTAGAGAAATTGTTGCACAAAAGCTTGTACAGAAAACGGAAGAAACACAACAAGTTGTCACTTTATGTATAAACATTAGGAGGAAATTTACAGCTTGTCACCATCTGTGGCTGTGTGAGGTTAAACTTTATCCTAGTGCCCAATATAACAGATTTTAGCATTTTTATATTGTGTTGGCATTTCAATAAAGACAATACACAAGGTAAAACAAACCCCAAATTTAAAAAATGGAAAACTTTTGATAAGTTCAGTTTAGCTTGGAAAATGTGGTTCTCAGTTTAATTGCATGATTACTTTGTGCTGCCCATGAGCAGACACCCCAGGCTAAAGAAGAATAAGCAGCTACTCATTGCTAACGGATTATCTAACCTCCCTGAAGAGGACAAAACCTAAATATTTTCATCAAGGTACTGGCTTCTTGTAAAACATTTAACCAGAGTCAGGAGGTAGGGGGACTTTCTTCATTTAGCTTGAGGTGGCAAGATAAAGACTGTCACAAGATCAGTATCGTACAAGGTGCTTTTATTCACCAGATACATTCATTGACTAACAGCACTATTAAATAATTGCTGAGTTAAGCAAAATGACACTGCCTCAAAAATCCTACACCACACAGAAAATGCTAGTTTCTATTTGTTTGTCTGTTATATTTTTAAGAGTGACTTCAACAATACTTTAAAATCAGACTAATAAAAATGCAGTCGGACAAAGTGGAATATATTTAAAAATTTGGTTAATAACTCCAAGTTACATAAGGTCTGATGCAATGATTTAATTGTAAATACATGCATCAACATGCTCCACAGCAAGTAATGAAACCATAAGTTCCACTGAGCCGTAGTGAGGGTTTCACAAATAGAAAAACAGTTTGTCAGAACAATGAGGAAACCATTGTTTGACTTTGAGGTGCATGTTAATGGCCACAACAGAGGAAAATATACTTCAATAACTTGTCAACCGAATGCACTGGAAAATCCAATTATGGGCTCATACAAACCTTGGGGGAAAGCTGTGTAATTACTTTGTTCAAGTCCCATCAAACACTGTGTGGAAAACTGTGTTAATTTATTAAAGTCAACAGCGGAATTGTATTTGTTTTCATTATATATTATTAATGTAATACCAAGCAAAAGTTTTCCACGCAGGGTGGTACAAGAAACACATGCGCAGCAAATTCCATGATCACTAGATGTGGGCATCAACAGCAGCCAAATAATTCATTTGTCACTTGGAGTGAGGTATCAAAAGGGGCACACTGGAAACAGTTTGGCTTTCCACTGTCTTGTTCTTGTGAATGGTTTTTGGTACTCACTTAATAGTTTCCATATAATTTGGTTGCATGACTTCCAAGTAATTCACTTTGATGATGTGCATGTCCTCATCTGCACTGTAGGAATTCAGCAAATTCAACATTAAAATACATAGAATTAGTTGTAACATATCATTGGTTATGGGCAAAAATACCCAGTTTAATTAAAAGAAAAAAGCATTCTTATGATTAAAAGTAATATGATTTTTTTTAACTACCCAGATGCTGCCTGGACTCAGTAATGATAAGGAAATGTTAGATGTTGTCTTGTTATCAATTACTACAACAGTAGCAATTATATGTTCAGCACACCACAACAAATAAATATATTTCTGCTTAACCCAGAAATATTTTATCTACAGTGTCCTGTAGATAATGTATCAAGAATGTTGCTCTCTACCCACTGTGCAATTAAGAAATGACAAATAATTAAATGAAGTTAAAGCTTTAAATGCACATCGAAAGCACACAATAACTGTGGTGTTTTAATTAAAACACACTAGAGAAAGATTTAAGATTGAAAAGCACGTCACGACTACAAGAAAGGGGGCAAGAAACTTTTCAAAATATGGATTCAAAATATTAGGAATCATTTGACATCCTGGAAAAAGCACTTGTTTTACAGCACATAAAGTATTGATACCACTCTAATGTCTGTGGGTTCAATATCAAGTTACAGAGAGGAGCCAGGTCGCTGGTTACTCAACTGCAGTTGGTTCCTAAAGTCCAGAAAATGAATAAGTGTGTTTCACCAAATCCTAAACTATTTCTTTAATATTTCTCTCAGATCTAGTACACTTCAGTGAAAGCCAAACCAGTACTGACTTAATATTTAATATTCTTCCCTACAAAATGGATTTTTAAAAGAATCCTTTAAATGTAGTTATTACAGGGTTGGGACCAAAATATGTACTGATGGTTTTGGCCTCAGAGATTAGTGGCTACCAAAAGCAAATAATTGCCATGTATGTACTTTAACTTCTTGTTACATTTGTATCTTTATAAATACAGTATATTAGGATCAATTGGTGTGGCAGAGTTTTTTTTTGTCAAGCTCCAATAATAATGAAGCCACTCTTGGAAAACCTAAAGAAAATATCTCAGCTTTACTGAAGTGCAACTAGTAAAACTTGCATCATATTCCTTTATATTAAAATGTTTTAAGATGAAAGGTTACAGCATCAACTAAGGCAGTTGGCACTTTTTATTTAGCAAGGCACTAAAGATCATTTTGTCAGAATTTACAATATACTGAGAATCTGCTGGCTACAGTTCATAATGAACAACTCTATAGACCATGCTTCCTTTCTGCCCTGCAGAAATTGGATGGAACGAGGCTGGGAAGCATGCTTCATTTTATTGGTGCATTACATAAAAACTATATGCTCTTTCATTTGCAGACAAAGGCCAAGACAAACATGCTGCAGCTGGAGGGAAAAACAGTTAGAGAGGGGCCACAGTACTTTCCTCATATGGTTTACATTCAAGCAAGCATCTTTGTAGGATCAAACAAACACATCCCATCACTCTTCACAACACATTCATGTCCTTGTCCTGATGTCAAGTCAGCTTCTTTTCCACTGCAAAAGCAAGACTCCACTCAGGTTAAACCACCTAGTGGAGCAGCATAAAGCGGAAAGGAAACTTGTGTGGTGGGAGAGCCACAAGAGAAGCTGTGACTTTCTCACTTGTAGGCTGACTAACTTGTTTCCTGCCATGTGGCAGATTAGGGCTCACAGTCCATTCATGGGTTTTACTGTATAGAGGTGTATCTCCAAATCCAGTGTTAATGATAACACTATACAGCCCGGAAGGAACCAAAGTTTTATTTAAAACAAATGTTTTGGTGCATATCATCATAGCAATCCACCTTTAACATAAACTGCTCAAGCTGCAAATCTTTACCGACTACTGTAACTCTCCCCACTTTATACAGCCATCGATTTTCTGCTTTTTGACATACTGACAAAGCAACTTTTTATTTATTTGATCCACATCTTAACCCTCGCACTTTTCATCTTGCATGTTTCAAAGAAGCGTGAGCAGTGCAGCCTGGGTGAGGCATGTAACTGACTGGTGAGATGAGAAAGGCGGAAAATTTGACATAGCTCCAATCCTTTCTTGTTTAATTTATTCATGTCTTACTGTGAGCTATGAGCTGTATATGTATGTGTGATTGCAGCCAATGACCATGTGTGCCTCTCTAAATTTCTGAGGCAGACAAGGTGGAAACAACTCTAACCACTGAGCTCAGGCCCACGGCCTTGTCCAGACCACAGCATACAGTAGGAGACTCTACACCTGTCATCCTAGACCACTTTTAATAACAATGCTATATCGCTTGCACAATTTGCATCAACCACAACAGCTGATTCCTTCAAACCAGTATTTCTCTTTTTTTACAAACCGTTGTGCTAAAGCTCTGAAGAAAAGCCCTCAATTATTTCACCAGGCTTGTGATTATTTGGATCCAGAAAAACAATACTCTTCTGTGGTAATTTGGCCTCAAGTAAAAACGCACTGAAGTGGATCAGAGATAATGATGGTGAGGTCACTGTTTGGTTATTAGCCAATGTAGCGCCAATAAGAGCCAGGTGGCTCGATCTAAGAGCCCCAGTGTTTTTTTTTTACATGCATGGCATAAACTGTCAATGATGGTGTCCTGATCATAAGTAGGATTGCTTGCATGAATGTGAGTATAAATGAGTGTGCATGACTTGTATGTATTAACAGTGTCCAGAGGCCAGCAGAGAAGAGGAAGGTTGAGTCACAGGGTGTTAAGGCTTCTCAGGAAGAGAGCAGTGTGATCTAAGACATGCTTGGCCAGGCCCCCGCAAACTGCTGATGAGTTATAGCCACACTGCAATCCGCTGCCAGCACCTCAAACTCAGAGATATATTGCAATACAAACTCCAGCTCCCCCCTACTCCAGCCTGGAGTAGCAGCCAGATTAACCACCACAGGGGGCACATAAACAGGTGAAGCTGGGATGAATTTATGTGAGATTAATGGTGACAGTGCTTTCGCTTGTTCTGGTAAAGCAGGAGGTCAGAAGGTGTGCAGTAATATCAGAATGTAGGAACATGCTGCTGTTGCTCAACAGAAACATTATTAATTGCCATTGCTTCTATGTTGCAGAATGTGGACAGCTGCTTGGAGTTTTCTCTTTCTATAAGATTAACAATGAGGAATTACTTTTACAGGCATTCTTCTGTTGATTTTGCAGTTTCACAGAAATACAAATCTTACCTCAAGTATGTACAAGAACAAAACATTCAGCTCAGCCGAATTCCAAAGCCCAAGCTGTCAACTTGTTCAAAACAGACACCAAGAGGCAATTTCTTTGAACGTTTACACACACGGACATGAGTAATAGCAAGTGCACTGTAGAGGGAAGCCATTTGAACACAGGCACAGATACTGAGCAGGCTGTGCTGCTCCGTCGACCACAGCAGATTGCAAAGCAGGAGCAGAGAGAATGTGGAAACAGGGAGCGGCTCTGAGGGTAACTAACTGAGTATGGTTGATCACAAACACAGTGACAAAAGGAATCAAAACTGGAGTTGTAGTACAACTTATTTTTCTTTCTTTACATTTAGCTTATTATTAATTATTACACTAAATCATTTCTTAAGATCTCTTCCCTTCTCATCGTGAAGGGGTTCTTTTGGTATCAACTTGTAATTGCACTTCCCCTGCCACCTTCCTATCACTCTGTCACATCACTCTTTTGGCTGAAAGACAGGAAAAGCAAACTGAGCTGAGAAAACAACACAAGAGTCAGACATTCTGCAGCCTGCTAGTTGTGCAGGGATCAATATTGCCACGCTGATGTGACAGTGCGGCTACACCTCAGATCATGTGGTCTTCATTGTAGGACAGCGTAAACATTTTTGGTATGCTAGATCAGCTAAGGGTATTAGTAGAACATCTGTTGGTACTGGAAGGTTCTACAGGTCAGAAAAGCAACATTAGTGATTAACTCGGTCAAATAAGCAAGTGTTAATATCCTGAAAAGAGCAGTGTCTTTGTCATTGTGCCAAGTTTAACCCCCTTTCATTCAGCATTTGTCACGGTTGAGACCCTGTAATTGTGCTGAGTTTGTCAGCAAATGCAGTCAATGTGGAACTTCTGTCTCAGGAGAGGACAACTCAGGCCGTTAATGATTAAATTAATAAAGGAAATAAGATATCCTCTTTCAGTGGACCATGATATGCTAAAGTTAAAAATTTATGAATGGAAATTTGTAGAGCCTCTCAAGCAGGACTTGCCACACCCATGGCTGGCTTCACAAGGACAAAGTCACCAGGATTCCTCACTATTAAATGGTTCTAAATTGCTGCTGCTCACCACTTCCATATAATCACAATCAAAGCCCAGTCAGCCAGCATTAGCAGAGATTGGAGTGACGCGAGATTATCAACCATCGCTGGCTAAAGTCAAATATGGTGAAGGGCATTTGGGCAAAGTGGAGGGGCAGGAGCAGCCCTGTACTGATGGTTTTGGCATCAGACATCAGTTGCACATTGGTCACAGCCTCTTTTCTGTCCCAGTGTGAGGCCTGCCAACCAGGCCGTCCCAGCGTCCCCTGCTTCCAGTGCTTGGACAGGACCACTCTTCGCCACTCTGTCATTCTCTGACTCTTGTGGCTGGGCCCTGTGTTCTGTCTTGCCACTTTACATTTTAAGCAGAGTGAGGCGGCAGAAATGTGCACTGCAGATGGTAGAAATTACCTAGCTCACTTAACTTCAGAGATTTTTTTCCCTTTTCCTTCTCTCTCTCCCTTTTCCACAAATTACTCCAAGACTGGGGAAATTGATAGATTCCTTGTGCAACTCAAATAGGCTTTTGAATTGTACGTGAAAGACATTTTTTTTTTCTGTGGTCCCAATTGTGATATCAATTTAGGCAACTCAGTGCCTTTGGAAAACATCGACGTGCATGCAAATGAACACCGAAAACCATCTAAGTTGGGAGAAGGCTAACGCCATAACTGTTGTGTATTCAGAACCAATACCAACGGTGAATATTTTGAGTTAAGTTTGACCTGTGTCCTTTCCAGGAAATGCCCGGCCCTATGTATATCACACATAAAACACTAATTTTTGGGACAACATTTGGAGTGAATACCGGCTGCTAGATCCATTGGAACATGCAGATGCAGGCTTACACTGTTGACAAGCACAGAGGACGGAGATGGATGTGACTTCTTTTACACGTGTTTCATTTAGTTTTGGACAATATGAAATGTACGCATCTAACCATTTTCTCTCTTTTAATTTTGAATTTCTTTGCACCTTTATAGAGGTACTTTTCAGACCAGGTCTTAAAGGCAAACCTTAACAATCAAGATCTTGGATGGGGAGTCTTTCTGAGATCACAGTCACATATTAATTATTTATTCTCAAGCTTAATAAACTAAGTTGAATCTTCTGATCAGAACTGGACAGTTACTTTCAGCTGAAACAGATACAGCATCATCACAAAAGTATGAAAATGCAAACCAAAGAAATCTTTCTCTACTGTTGCAATTTAGTGAAATTAATCTTGGAAAGGAATGTTGAGCCAATCTTGTTTTCTCTGCCAATTTTTACCTTGCATCATGCAAGGGATAATGTTCAAAGTTTTAGAGCAATCAAAGCCTTCTGTTTTTAAAATACTCTACCATTTTACTGTATGTTATCCAACGTGGCCTGTTTCTAACTCAAAAAGGTCTTTGTCTCTCTAATTACAGCCCTCAACCAGAGACTGGGAGTTACAGTACTGACAAAACCAGTTGGGAAATCTGTGGCTAGGGCAGCTGCCCGTCACAGCATTTCCAGCTGTAGTGAAAATGCAACAACATCCTAAGGACAAGTGCTAAAATTAAAGTATTCATAAAACGAAAGTGTAATGATTTTTCCATTACCTGTGCCAAAAGAACTTCAAATCCCCCCTCCCCCCCCGCTAACCTTTATCATCCCCTCTGATACCAAAAGAAACTTTTAACTGAATCCAAGCTAAACTGTAAATTCATACTAAACATGTTTGATGCCTACATTCACAAGAAAGCATTTCAATTGAAAACGTATTTTCATTTGCTTGAATACACAACTAGGTTTTCAGCTTTCAACAACTATGTCAGATGTTTAGTAGACTACCTGTGGCAACCTTTGCTTTCAGCCATTGAGTGCTAAAAGCTTATGACCTGGTTGCCTGTTTGATAAAATGTTTTAAAACCAATTATTTGCCCCTTGGCCCAGTGTTTCAGCATATTATATCAGGAAGATCTCTGCCTCTTGCAAGACCCCACGTGTTAGGTTTCTGCTTTAGACCTTTGCAATTGGTTTCACTTTATTTCATGGGTCATACAACAAATGTTTAGCCCCACACACACCTTACTATACTGGTCCAATACTGCAATACTGGTCCTACTGATTGTCACGCCTGATGAGATCATTTTTATTGTATTGACCTATCTATTTTTAAAATACATTAATTTATTTAATTAATCAAATAGTGTATCTCACGTTTTGTCACAGCCTTTTGAGCCAGGTTGTGATATACCAAAGATAGTGTTTAGCTTCAAACGTTTCAGTTTCCTAGCAGTCTGATTCCACCCATCCCCAGCAACATCACATCATCCTCCAAAAATGTCTTGGTGAAGAGGAATGTTCTGTAGCTGGCTGTCTGTCCAAGCTGACCAGCTGGCTAACTAGGAGTCATTCTCAGGGAGTCGTGAACTTTTGTCCAGCCAATGCTCCCTCACTGACTGCACGAGAAAACTTGGGCGACACCAAACAGGAAGCGCTCAACAAGTGGAAGCTATGGATGTTTATCTCACACCATGCTCACATCATGCTCTGAAAACTAGACAAGAGGAGTCAGGACCTGGCTAGTGAAACAAGTCTGTTCTGACTTTGAGTTGCATGTAGCCACTGGGAGTGCCCTGAATCGGCCATCGTGGGTTAGATCAGGGCTGGATGGTACCCAACTGGGAGGGACTCAAGCACCCACTGGTTGGCTCCTTTTATCCTTTCTCACAGCCTTCAATGGGCAAAGCTACACTTTAACAGGCCTATTTTAAAATATTCAGTAGAAATCAGAAGTTTTCACCACAATAGCTTCTTTAAAAGACTCAGAATGGATCATGATCGGGTTGCCCCAGACTAAGGTTGACCTTAACCACAAAAGTTAGTGAATATGGATCAAACCACTACTGTCAAAACCAATTTCAGATCAGTACAGGGAAGGGCAAAAAAGAATTCTGTGGAATCTTGCCAAGTTATGTGGTAAAGTCTTTAACAGGAAGAGGAATGAGCCGTACAAAATCTATACAATACACAGATATTATAACAGGCTGCATTACTCTATGTCAAACAATAAGAGTGATTCAAAACTAAAGGGTTCAGGAAAACTATGAAATGAGGCCATGACAAACTATACATAGTAAATGAGAGCAGATGCAGATCTTGATATTTTACAGCTTCACAGTTGCCTCCAGAGTGCCTCTGTTATAGCATAAATACTTGTATGTCTATTTTGTAAAGTGACTTTGCTCTCACTGACAATTGGACATGTGGTAGTTTGTCATGATGTCTAGAAAAAAAGAACTCACACATCTACGAAGTAGAAGACAATGTACCAAATAAGGCAACAGTGCAACAAAGTAAAGCACTCACTTCACCCATAAATAAATAAATACATAAATAAAACACATCTTTCCGCATTTAATGTATTGTCAAAAGTTTAAAGATGATACTGAGAGATTAGCAGCTCAATATAATCTGCATACTGTATAAACAAAAAAATGGAACTGTAAGTACATGCACGAATTCTCCTATTCAGTAATGAGACAATGCTAAATAACATAACAAGTGACTTGATCTGTGTCTGCGGTGTTTGTGTAGCCCAATGTCTCTGTGAATCAGAAACCTATTTACTGTGCGGAATACAGGCTACTCTCTTGTATGTCCTGAACATGTACAATACACAGTACTCACATTGCAGTGGTGTATATGACTATAAATCCATACCATCACCATGGTTATGTATAGAGGGACTCCTGTTAACCCATTGGGTCAACTTTAATCCTGCTTTACTAATTCAGTAATGACAAGTTGAAACAGTTTAGATCTCTTGGAAAAGACCTAGATTGGAGACACAGTGGAGAGATTACGTCTTCCAGTAGAGCTGAAAGTATGAAAAGACTTACATCTGGGCTGCTTCTCACCCCGCTGGAAAAGTGACCCGGACAATCAAAATTACCATAGAAAACTTGCTCAGTCGCTGTAATACAAGATTGAAGGCTACCAAGGTATACACATGATAAATATCATAGTTCAGATACAACTAAATCCCACTCTGAATGTTCACAACAGCTGAAACAGCAGAAAACTCATCACTGAATGGACAGATTTAAGTCGGTCTAAGCATCCATGTTTGTTGCATGGCTGAGTGGTGAGTCATTTAGTGAAGCAGGCCAGCTCTCAGCGGAGGAAATAGCACCATGAAGGGGGGAATATACTTCCATCCAGGGTCTATCTCCATGCAGTTATTACCAGATGAAAACTAATGCTTTTTCCTGTCTTGCCTACAACAGACACCTGAGGTTCTACTGAGAGGAGGCATCGTCAGATGTCAACGGATAAACTGGGGTCAGACATCCACAGCTGCAAAAGTTGGCCAGGATGAGCAGACTTTGTAAAAGGCTCACCACTGTCATGCATATTTTAGAGCAAGAAGTGAGGCAGAGATGGACTGGGGAGTGCAGAAGGCCTACAGTCATATTTTCCATTGATATCAAAGCCACATGCCTGGATTTCATAAAATACTGTAGTTGCAGCAGTACACTGCACTAGAAGCTCAGAAATGTATCCACATCACCACAGATGTACAATAAGTTGTTGTACATTACATTACCTTATAAAACTTTCTCATGATATTTGGCCATAGATTAATTACTTTTCTAGAATTAATTAATATTAGACTCCAAGTCAGATGAATTAGATGACTGCATGTAATACAAAGCAGTAAATAGTGATTAATACCTATTAACATTGATAGGTTTTATTATGAATGGACTACACTGATTTTCATTTTCAAGAGTTGTCTCCAAAGCACCATATTTACCTGTTACGTTTTGTTGCAACTATGCCAATATGTTACAGGATCCATGTAAATATGCACAGTGCTGAGATTTTCTGCTCTGCAGACCAGAACTGTTCATAACTAGCTAGTGAGAATCAGCAGACCTCGTAAAGAACAACAACATTACCCTGCTCCTCTGGAATTTCAACTTGGAACAACATGGAACTTAAGGACACAGGCTCAATACAGATAGCTTCTTCACTATCTTCCTCTTGTTGTTTAACATGAGCTTGTCCTTCATTCATTTTTCCTTATTTCCATTATCATAAATATAGCTCTGACCTACCTAAATGTTCAGATGCTAGTGGCTGATGAAAGTGCCTTGCTTAATCACTCGCTTTTTGATTCAGTAAATGATAATTACAGACACAAAAGGAGTAATCAACATTATTCATAGAAGGTTAAAAACCAGTATGTGTGGATGCACAAAGGAGCCATTTCATTATTTTGACAGGCTTTGCACAACATTAATCCCACACATTTATGAAGGACAGGACACATTGATGGGCTCAAAGAAAATAATAAACAGTGAGGTCTGGAGCACCTACACTGCCTGTGTTGAGAAACACTGTGCATTTAGTGGCTTCATAATAACAGGTGTAATTGACTTTCTAATTTGCTTTGCAATAATGTGCAAATTTACTGTTAGTTTAATGCTCGACAAAAGGAGCATTAAACTAGCATTTTGTGACATCTGGCATTTTGCAGTGATGAAATAGTGAACATCTGTGGTGTTACTTTAATATAATAATGTGTATTTTTACATGGGTCACTTCGTATTAAACAGAAATTATTTTTTTTTTTGCATATTTTAAAGTCACACAGACGTGACAAAGACTTCTTTTCTATTCAGACAAAAAAAAACAAGTAAAAACAGGCAAATTAAAGCTGGCACCACTGATTTACACTTTGGATATTCTCACACAACCAAATGTAAGACTTGTTATGCTGAGTCTACCCTCCAGCATCATTACAACACACGACCGCTGTCATGGAAGATAAAGTAGGTCCGACATCACACAGGGAGGGCAAAACCACAGAGTAGATCTGTATATATGTGTGCATATGAGCTTGTATGTGTGCACCCGTGTCATGTAAGTCCAGTAACATTAGACCACAATGTGAATAACTGAGGCTACTAGACTGTGTCCTGTAACTGGAGGAGCATCGGTACTGTTGTGTGCATGCTTCTGCGGTGCTTGACTCATTTTGGGGCACGAGGCCCAGATGTCTGCTTTGGAAACAAAACTTAAACAGATGAATATGGTAGAAGAAGGCAAAACACATGTCAGTGCATGATCATGTCAGTACTCTACTGCCTTGAGTTTACTCTACTGCTAAAGTTTAAAATGAGTTAATTTTAATGGGTATGTAGGGGTATGTAGTGTAAAACCTTTGACTCCAGAGGAGACAAGATCTTTACCTTCTGGTCCACTATGGAGCACACCAGGTCCTTGACAGCAGACAGTGAAAGGTCACTAGCCTCCAGATTCACTGTTTCTCTGGTCAGTCCGATCTGCAGCAGGAAGGACACTCCATGGAAAGAGCTGCGAGAGTTTGTGGGGCTGGGGGCGCTGTGACTGCCGTTGGATAGCCGCATGTAAAGCACTCCGGGCGGGCTCGGTGATGGAGACGGGGCGGACAGCAAGGACGGGTGTTGTGGATGGAGAAGGTGGAGGTAGGTTCGAGGTAAGGATTGGGGAGAGGAGGTAGACATTGGGTTTTTTCCGATGGCGACGTGAAGTGCTGAAGAGTGGAGGATTCAGAGAGGGGTGATAGACAAAAGCACAGCTGGATCCCTGTGGACAGACTCGTCATAGGGGGAATCTCTGGTCCTCATCAGCTGTAGTGACTCATCACTGTATGTTTTTATCAAAGTGGCATTGCTTTTCAGAATTCAGGAGAGTAATAATCTATCCACCCACCTGAGCTCACACACCACACACTCATTTACTAAAAGGGCAGGTGGTAGAGAAAATTACTTTGAACAATCCACGGACCTCTGCAGTAAAATCACTGCAACGAACTTCATATCCTGGAGTGGCTTTCCTTCTCCTTACTGAAGTCAGTAATCCATTCTGACCACAGGAAGCCTGTTACCACAAAGATACACATAAACAAACACAGTGATATTTTTTTTAATAATGAAAAAAGTATTGATCTATCTTAGTAACATAGAGAAAGCATAGTACTGGTGCATATTAACCACCACCACTGTGTTGTCGGATGGGGCAAAGCAGAATCATTAAACTAGTTTTCAAAACAAGTTGTTTTGGATTATGCTTTCTCACCCAACATGCTCAGAAATGGGTTTCACCATATCACTGCCAGATTCATCATTTTGTAAGTAATGACCGCAAATCTTACTTAATGTTTTGTTTGTGTGCTACTTCCCAGAGTTAGCTTTAAGCTAAGTGGCGTTGCCTTTTTGCTAGTGGACCGAGCTGAAGAAACCGCATCTCAAAGTTTAAGGTAGAATGTCATTAGAGTTACCATTGCTCTCGCCCTCTCCTTTAACAAAATGACTACCTATACCAGCACAGCAATATCCCACAAGTCACGCTAAAGTTGGCATTCTGCTATTTGTTCTGCTTTTACAAGAAGTCAAACACTTGAAACATCTGGAACCAAGACGTTTGAACATCTGCACCCCTCCCACTTTCGATTGGCTTGCTGGCAAAAGACAACCCGGGTCGAGAATGCCAGCAAAACAAGTTATACAAGCCCTGAATTTGCACATTCTGAGGACACTTTGTTGCACTTGAATTAACTGTCCCCCTGAGGTGCGTTCAACAAGCGAACGTCGAACTAAGTCCATCTGTGGTCATACTTTACCTTCACAGTCAGCGAACGGCGCTTTCCTTTCCATTCTGAGTGGACTGAAGGAACTTTGTAACTCCATCAACTGAGGACAGCGGAGCCTCAACCTTATTATTCTGCACTTTTTGGAGGCCGGACAAAAACGGGCGGCGTCGTAGCTCACATACTTCAAAGTCCAACTTTAGTTTGACATAGTTCGCGCACGCTGAGACAAACCGAGATGTCCATTTATTATCTCTTATCTTTTATTCCTGATTGTGAATTCATGCGCATCTTATTATCCTTCCAGCTGTGACTACTCCCCCTGCTTGACGAAACAAGAGCAGCGGCCGTCGCTGGGGCTTGGAGTCCTTTTATTCTCTCCTCGTAACTGACTTTCCATGTGTGGAGTGGAAAAGGCGAACTACAGTCGCGGTGAGGCGATGGCGCCTCCGATGGAGCTGAAAGCAACGCGCATGTGCCTTTCTTTTCCGTTATTTCAACTTAAGACCATGCCAAGAAGAAACTTTATGTTGCACGAACCGGATCAGTTCAGCGTGCCGGTGGGGGCCACTAGGAGTCCTCATGGACTTTAGGAAGGGGCGCGTATGTGCCCAGCATAGATAAATGAGTCATTTTCTTTATCAAATAAACAAAAAACTACTTTTAGTTTTCATTCTGTAACGTACGGTGTTGTTCCTCAATTTGTGAACTGGTAAACTGTGGTTTCAAAATCCATCTTGTATCTTATTGGCCATTAACTGAACTTACAGACTAACATAAAAAAGCATACATCTAATTTATTAGACATGGGAAGGATATCTATTCAATTAACTGCACTTCTAAAGGTTTACCAAAAAAATGCAAAAAAAAAAAAACAGGAAGAGGGACTTGATTTTGCAAGGATGCTTACTTGTTATCTGACTGCCAGCTCATATTTTTGCAAAGTGATACACAACTGAGTAGATTACACAACAAAGTTTCAGAAAGCCTTCGCTCTAGGTTTGTGACATTTTGCAGTTGACTAAAAATATTTAAGATATCTTACCTAAAATAAGAAACCAACAAACATGGCACATGCAATGCATAGTTTATTTACAGAGGACCCTAAAATGCATTAATACTGTGGAAATGTGGGGTCTACTCTCTTTGCCCACGCCAGGAGGCCTCCACAGATGTCTTTTACTGTGATACTATCTATGTCCGATTCACTCATCTTCTCCAGGAGCTGCACAGCCTTCTGCGAGTCATTACCCAACTTACAGATCACATACACTGGAAGAAACCACAGAAAGGAAAAAGGCTGATAAATACATTGACACAAGCAGACTAAGGTTCCCTGAAGATCAAATCATAGATTTTAACACACCTGACTACTACTACAATGTAAAGTTTACATAAAAAATATTTTTTTAAAAAGTATATGAATATAAGTAAATTAATAATCAATAGGTAAGAGTGTACAAAGTGTTAAGATAAAATTCTAAACGCTAAATTTAGCTCATTGACAAAGAAAGTGAATACCCAGAGCACCACCAAAATAACATTTTGAATATTAAATTCTCTAAAGCAGGCCAGCTGCTCACATTGACCATACTTGTTTTGGAAAAGGGGTCACCTAGCAACTCCATTGCAACCTGTTACTAACTAAAATACGCCTTCGGTCCAGCAGTATGGGACTACACAATGGACTGTGAATATGTATAAGTAGCTCTACTTTGGTTCTGTTCATCTCAAATAAAAGGTACAGACCCTACAAGGTGTTTTGACATGTTACCTGGAGGTCGGCAGTCACCTGCCATCTGCTGTTTCAATTGGCTGATTCTTTCCCGAAGTAACTGGAGATGTTCGCTCTTCTTCTCCTCTAAGCTTGAGAGAGGAATGTCTTGGAGCAATATAAGGAGTATAATCACACAGGAAAGGGGAAAAGAACAAACAGAACAGAGACAGAGAGATTTATGACACAGTTAAGATGGTGTTGCATCTCCATCTTCAAGGATACTGAGAGAAAATGGTAAGTGGCATATATCCACCTCCACAAGAGGGCGGACATCCAACAAAAGATGTGGCTCTGCATTATCCAGTACCGATTTATATTCCTGGAATGACAATGAAACAGAACAGAAACATCATGGTCATACTTGGAGAGAAGTGTTGCTTTATTTTTTGGTAAAAAAAAAAAAAACAGATTCTGAAACCAAACTTACTCACAGCAAATAGTCAAATGCTGCTTCGATTTGTATTTGTGGCGTAATAAATATTTTAGCTTCTTTTCTTTAAATCACAGGAAACAAAGCTGTTTCTAATTGGAGCCCCTTACACAATGTCAAGTACAGCCCTCTGTACTCGACAGACATAATCTCTGTGCTTAATGAATCAGTGGCCTTAAAAGCACCAATTCTTCAGAAATATAAACAGATGCAATCCACTACAACTGCTTTCAGTGCCAAATACCACATTATTGTTTTCCATAGAAAATCTACAGGCACATTTTAAAGTCATTTCCCATTTGGGGCTGGTTCAGCATTGAGATGTAATCAGTTTATGAATGCACATGAAACTGAGAAAATTGCGAGTAATCATACAATAAACAGTACTAAATGCACAGAGGCACGCAATGCCCAACTGTTCTGGACTATACATTCCCTACCTGTACCGTGATCCTCTGATCCTTGGAGAGGAGGTTGAGTTTGCGGCACTGAAACAGACGTAAAAACCAGGCAATAAAACAACTTTCCTATGATAAGGACATAATAATAATTATGATCACTTCAAAAAGCAACAATGTGTATGAACTGGTAATTGAGTTAGAACATCTTTTTTTTTTTTTTTTAATTTCCAACCTTATCTGTGGCAGCAGAGCCACAGAAGCTTTCATAGTCCACCAGTTGGGTCACGCTGGGGTTCTCTCCACACACTGCACAGCCAGCCTGCTTGGGCCTCAACTTAATGGACCGGAATCTGGCATCTTGAGCATCAAACATCACCAGCTGCTGGCCACAGGAAGCTACAGCAGCAGGTCAAGGAACAGCTATTTTCTTAAAAGTGTTGCCGGGAGCATGATTCAGAGGATGAGAAGTAATTTGTATATGAACAACGTGCCAACATTGAGGCCTTTTGTTAGGACATTACTCCACCATGCATCAGGTCCAGGTGTTATCATGTGTACCACAATCCATAACGGTATTAGTGGAAGCCATTGAGCATGAGAACACTGTAACCCCGACATCTTCACAGGATAATATCAATTGTTACACCATCCAAATACAGTAAATGAAGAAAAAAAAGTATGTTTTTGCTTTCTCTTTCACCAGAAAGGCACATGACATCCTTCCCATTCCCGTATTTGCTACAATGAAATTCCTTTGCACAATGAAAATGATGCAAGCAACAAGGCCAATGTAGATACCATAAGTATGTAAATAGTGAGTCAAGAATGGAAAACCAAAGGATACAGCCGTGTCCTGAGGCAATCTTGAGAACTTCCAAAGCTTGGTAGCACCCCATTATCCCTGGAACTTAGAAAAAAGTGAAAAATGTCATTAAGAGCTATCATTTACACAGACTGTACTCTGTAAAATGTTAATGGCTTTTCAAGACTTACCAACTCCTAACACCCCTCCATCGGAACAGTTAGTCACGGTCTCTGGTGGAGGGGGTACTGGGTACAGACATCTATAGCACGGTCCGCCACAGTAGTTATAAACTGTCAACTACAGACACACAGAAAAATAAAATCACAAATGTTGAAGTGCCTGGCGTCACTAAGGGCATACAAAGAGCTGCTCTCTTCAGTACCTGTCCTTCCATTCTTAAGGCACTTGCTGACACGAGTGGCTTGCCACTGAGGACACAGGCATCATTCACCAGATAACGAGTAGGTACGTTGTCTGAACAATCCGCTACAATGTCATATTTGAGGTTAGCAAAGTTAAGGAGTGATCAAAGGCAGACATGATCAAAAGCAGACATTGTTTTCTAACGCATTTCAAAATGCTTTTTGTGCATTATAATAAGCAATCATAAGCTTGAATAAGACTTTGTGGAAGGCAGCTTTAAGATGTTTCGTCATAAAGGATCAGCCAGTTGCAGGTCTGTGTAACAAAAGAGGATACTGTTGAATGAGTTGCAAGGCATTCTCAGAAGAGAGCTGAAGGTGGTAGGGAATACACTCCACTGTTGAGTTTAACCTGCAGACAAGAAGTCGGGCTCAAAATAAAACTCTTATTTTTCCTAGTTGCCTGGATTAGTCTTCCATAATTAGCAGCTTCATCACAAACAGACTAGTATTTAGACTAGTAAGTGTCTTTAAAAAAAACATCAGGGTGTAATGTTGGTGGTTTTAGTAACGTGAGTTCTCCTTATCTCTGCTGTCTATCGCTTGACTATCAAAAAGGTTTAAAACAAGCAGTAAACAATTTTAAATTATGCATGCAGTAAATATCATTAATGCAAATAAGTAAAGTAAATTACAATTAATAAAAGAGAAAAAGAGAGAGGCAGTGTGGCACAGCATCAAAACATTGTATCTGTTATTTGCTTTTCATAGAAATGACGCCCCCATGTGGCAACAGATATACAATGTGAGAGCTAACCACAGCAGGCCCAGTGTGAGGGAGAAAGACACAAAATCCAGCTGTCTCCAAAATAAAATGTTTACACAACACTTGGAAACCGGGCAGAAATACAAAACCAAATAGAACTTGCGGTGAAATCGGAGAGTACCTGCATAGTTTTCACAGCAACCACTGAGTTACAAAAAGCATCAAAAACACACCACTTAGCAAAATGTCCTGAACATTTACTATTAATATCACGTGTACACAGGTCAGTCAGTACCTCCTGACTGCATAGGCAGCAGACAGAGCCTTGGCCTGGCCCTGGTTCTCCTCCCCATGCAGCACTTGTCTGTGTAGGTTACTGAGCTCAACTTCATCATAGTCCAATAGGCCCAGGCGCCCTGAGAAGACACAAAGTCAGAAAGGGTTTGGAATAAATGTCAACCTTCAAAAGAGACACAAACACATATATCTCATTTATTATTATGGAAGAGTTTAATTATGGAGGAGTTAAAGACATGATTAATCTGGTACAGTACAAATCCCTGCCATGCATCAGATTACCCACCGATGCCTGCTGCTCCAAGGTACTGAGCCACGGGGCATCCCAGTCCTCCACAGCCCACAATCAACACAGAGGTCTTGGATAAGTTTAGCTGACCTGTGGACAATCAAGACTCATTCTGTTTTGAAGAATGCCTACTGCACTGTACATCAAAATAAGACTGCTGCCATCTGTACCTTGTACACCAAGCTGAGCCAGAAGAAGCTGCCTGCTGTACCGCATGATGTCCTCATTGCTGAGGGCTGGTTTGGCTTTCAGTGGGGTTAGGGGAGTCACTTTGTCGTGCAGCTGCTGTGTTAAATCATGACTCTAATAAGACACCAAGATGAAAATTATTATTTCCCAGAATAAAAAAAAAGCTTGTTTGTACAGGGACAGCCGTGTGACATTACAGCCTTCGACAATCTGCCTCCTTATTTTATAATAAGCTAGGATTAACTTATCTCTCTGTCATAACTCTCTCACAGATCTACAGCCAATATGATTGACATAAGGATATGTTCAATTTTAAAGATTTCCTTTATACTTTAGGACATAATGAGTTAAATGAGTTCTACTGCTTTTGAAGTCTCCAGATTCATATGGGGGAACTCTAAAATCCCTGTTTGTATATGAATTTAATGCTGCACATTCAGTATTTCACAAAATATTGATACTCTTGATGAATCTAAAAATTGCCTTTAGGTGTGAATGTGAGTGCAAATGGTTGTCTGTCTTTGCATGTCTCTTTGTGTTGGCCTTTAGATAGACTGGTGATCTTTGCAGGGTGTACCCCACCTTTCGCACTGTGACAGCTGGGATAGTTTCCCCCCCACCCGCGACCCAAAAAGGATAAGATGTTACAGATATTTGGTGGATGTATGATACTCTTGATATTCATATATCAAGTGTTAAGTGTTCAAGCCTCAGAGGTTTTCCCAGTTCAGAGGTGATCATGTCTTACAGGTGTACTTACCATGAACATTAACTGAAACAAACACTTGACAGAGACACTGGGGATCAGTATGTCCTTTTGAGCCATTTATTGACTCACACTCACACACTCAGTGTGTCTTTTTGAGCTGACTTTATGGATGTGTGAGTGCTTTCCACAGACTACGGCCAATTATGATGACTGATTAAGGGCTACAGTTATGTCTATGGACCCTTTCCAAGGCAGGCCAATGCAGTTTAATGCCATTCAATACAATGGTTATGCCATAAACTCTACAAATATAAAATGTCATTTAAATATGTCCCTTAAAAGTGTTCCTTAGGATAATAAATATTTAACAATTCTATAACTATGTTTTGTTAATTATTTACAGTCTTTTAAAAATCTGGTTTGACAAGTCTGGGTGTTGTGGGATGGACATGGACCTGCTCTAAAGAGGTCTAAGTGCGACAACAGCAACTGCAAAACCCCTTTTTTACATTTCAAAGTAAAATAACTCCTATTCTCAATAATAACAGTTAATGGTCTCGCTGTAGCGTTAGACTTGCCTTAATTTTCCCCTTAACCGCCGAATAGAGAGCTGTGAATCGTATTCTAACTTCATTCGTCAAAGGCTGTACAAAGAACTGTTCATACCCTTTCAAGCTGACTCAATTTATTCTTCAGAGCAGCAATTTCTTTTTCTTTCTCCTTGAGCTGCTTCTTTAAGCTGCACACTTCCTGAGACATCGCCGCTGATACGCGCAACGAAGAATAAAATAAAACCAAAAATGTTTGTCACAAAACAAGAAATAAGAAGTTTGCTTAAGCTCCTATGTAACCGTGTGACAAAAATGTTGACATGTGAGGTCCGCGGCGCATTCTTCCGGGTTGAACACGTGGTACGTGACGTTCAAGGCGCCGGTTATGTTTTTCTTGCGAAATAAAAAACTAAATAATAAAGAAAAATAATTAAATACAATTTAACGTGATTTTTTTGTTTCATATTTTTCTCTTATTAAATGGCAAAACAATGGGCTACTATCATTCTAATGTTCAAAAGAAACCACACAATTATTGAAGTACGGTCATAATATGGTTTACACCGAGAACTTTTACGTCTCAGGATTTGTTTTTTTATGAACATGTGGGAAGAGCAACAGTTAAGCAGGTCAAATATTCAGTCTTATGATTTACAATAATAAAAACCATTAGGTTAATGTTGAACATCGACCCCTTTCTTGACTACATCCCTGTTGTCCAATATAATGCTTACCATTATAATCTTTAACCATCACAAGACTAGACTCTGTGGGTCATAAGTCACCCATTCACCCCGTCACAGGAAGCTCCGGCGCGCGCGTAACAGCGGTGCGGTACGAGCCTCTGGTTCTGCCTCCTGCCTTTCACATGATCTGTGAGAGCTTTCACAGTGGACGGATAGAGACACGAATCCGCACAGGAGAGAAAACAGCGATGGCTGAGCGCAGCAACAGTGTCTGTTTGTTGCGTTTATTTTACACTGTAGCCATCTGCGTAACATTTTTCCACAACTCCAATGGAATCCGCTGGACACAAGAAAAGGTAAATATCTTCACGTAATCTCGTCATATAATCTGTCAGAATATTGAGATATGTTTAGAAAACCGCCATTCAAAGTAAAAAAAAAACTGTTATTATTTTCACGTAACTGACATTTGACCAGGCTCAAAAGATACCTTCCAATAGCCTCTTATATATTAGCCATATATGCTTTATCTGTTGAATGGGTTGGAGAAATGTTTGAATTGCAGGAAAATAATTGGACTAATTTCTGCATTTTAATATTTACATCAGTGCTTTTATTTTGGTTTGGATTAGCAGTACTTATTCGTTAAGTGAAGCCCCTTAATTAAGCTTTATACTTATGATATATATTCAGAATAATTGTTTATAATTTTGCAGCAATCCTTTGCACTATGTAATTCTCCTGAGGTTTACCAAGGTGTGCCCAACTATTCACGTTCCCCATCAAGGTTCTTCTTCTCTTTCCTTTGCCCAGTTGCTATGGTAGCACAGTCATCATCACTGATCCTCCAATTGCACGTCTTGGTATTTATAGGCCTTAAGTGGACCCCTATTTAACCCTCTCTGAGCACAGTGTGCCCCAGCTCTTTAGATCACTATGTTCAGTCTGTGTGACCACATAATTATATCTTCTGTACTGCAAATATGCCACTCTGTACTTACAGCAAGGATAGTATGTGAGTTAAGAGTTCAACCCATATTGTGAACAGGTTTGGTGAGTAAATCCGCTCTAATGAACCAACTTAAGGAATGTGCCCTCCCTTATTGTCTGAGACAAGGAGAAAGAACAACATACATAGAAACTTTGTAAATAAGAATTTAATTGGCTTACATATTCTCAGCAGTGGTGAGAATATGTGGTAATTAATATATGGTAATTAAACCGTCAGTCAGTTTTTAGCAATTTTTAGCAGTATAAAGGTTTTTGAATGTGATCATTTGCTGTTTATCTCCGCTTAATTACTGTAAATAAATCATCTTTGTTGGACTGCAGAGACAAGCCTGACAAACATGTTTCAATTATACTACGATTTCTACCATCAGCCCTACTCTCTGTTCGCATTGTCAGTTCAGCTTGTTACCAGGACGACCGCAGTTCTCTGCAGGTGAACTTTGAGACCAAATCAAAAAGAGCCATGGGATCAGAGAATCAATACCACACAGTAAATTGACACTTGCAGCCTGAAAACTGAAACTAAATCCATATTATGTTTCCTCAATTGCACAAACCAGCTGATTAACAGTTTTTACATGTTTGTGAAAGTCCTAGAGCAAGACAAGAGACAGTGATGGCATGATTACAAGAGCCATTCACTGTACTGGCCCTTTATTCAGGAGATCCCTGCCGTTGTTCAGTTAATCTTTGCGTGTATTTGAAGCCGTTCAGTAAACCTCTATTCACACATATGTACAGTTTAGGTGATTGTGTCTGAAATGGGGTTAGAGTGAACTTCATAGCTGGTGTTAAATATGTTTGATGCAACCAACTCACAAATCAAATTGTTGCTTTTTATGTTAACATGCTTTAGACTTATTTAGAAGTTGTTATGTTGCCAATGTAAACAAATATTCATGTTTAAGATGGAAACTGTTGAAATAGGAAAAAAAATCTACAGTTGTTGGATTGTTTACAGTAATACAATAGTAACATGAATGTTGTGATTCATCAGCGTTTTTGTTTTTTATGTGTCATCCATCTTATTGCTCAAATTAAATGGATCATAGTGACATGTCACTGACACCAACTGAAAGTTGTGGTATAAATTGCCTAATATATCCAACCATCTATTATCTTAACCAACTACCCTGTTAAGTGTTGTTGACCTGATTGCATTACTGATTTTTTACATTTATGATTTCCTTGTCCCTCTTACACTTTTCATTTCCTGTGTAACTATAAATTGTCCTTTTTTCTGCTTCTGTTTAGCTGAATCACAGAGCTCTTACACTAACGCAAAATGAGATTGAAGCTGCCTTGAATCAGACTGATCTGGAGCAGATGTGGCAGAGAGACTTGAGGCCACTGCTGGTTATCAGGTACCCGGGCTCTGCAGGAAGCCAGGCTGCAAAGGAGGTGAGTTTATCATTTGCAGGACAACATATCATTGCTAAACTACTTAAAATGAAGTGATACACAGAAAATGCATAGCTTCCCCATTACCACGCGTGAAACGTTGTACCATGATACAACAAGCTCTATGATAAAGAATGGTTAAAAAAAAGGCCTAAATCTTCTTCTTTTAGCTGCAGAAAAAAGTACTTTATTATTGACATCATGGCATCTAATACAAAGACAACTGCTTAGATATCAAACTAGTACACACTTGTATGTCTTCTACATTTTATGTCTTGCCACAGCATTTTGTTTTAGTAGTAAATGCATCCAATCCATCACAAAATGCAGTTTAATTCTTGAAACCCAGAAAGCAACCCATCTAAAAGATGGTAATAAAGTGTGTTTGTGTGTGTGTGTGTGTAGCATATCAAAACAACCCTCAGTTCACTCGGAGCAGGCTGGGAGGTGACAGAGGATTCGTTTATGTCACAAACACCCTATGGCCCTCTTCCCTTCACCAACCTAATCTTCACCCTCGACCCATCAGCCAAGCGTCGCTTGGTTCTAGCCTGTCACTACGACTCCAAGTATTATCCACCACAGTGGCATGGGAGGGAGTTCCAAGGTGCCACTGATTCTGCTGTTCCCTGTGCCATGATGTTGGAGCTGGCACGAGCACTGGATGAAGAACTAAAAGCTCAGAAGGTAGAGGAATGACATGTGAATTCAACTCACAGGAAGTTATGTTTACATACAGAATGTGGAGATACCTAAATCCATCCCCTGTGCATTGTAGTCTATTCAGTGCTGCTATTCACTGCTGAGACCAGTGGATATTTATGCATCCGGATGGCTACACGAGTAATAGTAACATCTGGTACTTTTAATGGCATTTTAACAACAAAATTTTAACATTTAGGCATCAATATGAGTTGGGATATTGGTTTCACATATAAAATCTATCATCGTTGGTTTTTGCTTTACGTGAAGTAACACAACTTTAATTTTGCACCCACAAGTGATGCATAAAGAATTAAGTTAGTATGCATGTAGCCCGCTCCTCTTCCCTTTTCCTCTTGATCACAGACCCTTCTTTACTGGGTGGAATGACAGAGAGGGACAGGGAGGGATCAGCCTTTGACAGGGATGGATCAGTCATGCAGCAAGTTTATCAGACTCAGCTGTCTGTCACGTCACTGCAGGATTTAGGAACCACGATGAATACAAACATAGTCGCTGCCAGGAAGAGGGGACATATGACCAGTATTGTAACTGATAAATCGCATAAAAGAAAATTTACATGTCTTGTGAGGGAAACATCTTTTTTGGCAATGTGTGACAAAATATTTAGTATGAAAGCGGAGTTGCACTAATTGCCGAGTCATTGGTTCACTCCTTTAGTCTACTTGTCTTGGGTAAGACACTGAAACCCAAGTTGCTCCTGCTGTGTGTGTTTGTGTGTTACTCATTTCTTTAAGTCAGTTTGGACAAAAGCGTCTTTATTTGAAAGCTTTGGGCTGTTTTTGTGTCACTGTGATCTCATAAGCACTAGAGGGCAGCAAAGCTCTTAGGATAAAATCTAAAGCAGCATATTAATTTAGAATCTGTTTTTTTTTACCTCTCATATAGAGCTCCAGTCCTGACTTGACCCTGCAGTTAATTTTCTTTGATGGAGAGGAGGCTTTTTTCCAATGGACCTCTACAGATTCATTGTACGGGTCTCGACACCTGGCCAAAAAGATGGAGAGCACCCCACATCCTGCTGGGGCCACAGACACCAACCAACTACATGGCATAGTAAATATAATTCTGCTCATCCTTCTTCTAAACCACCTGTGACTGGCATAATCACTTAATCAGACTCAAAATCATCCATTTGTTAGTGCACACATCAATTTCAATACAATGTGCTCAGACCTGATCTCCTCACACAGCCCACACAGTAACCCGAATAAGACACAGACAAAGATAAGGAAGACAGTGGTGTGTGAATGCATGTGCACAGAGAGGTGTGTTCTGTGTGTCAGATTGTGTGATGTCAGTGTGAGGCACAGTGGAACATGTGATGTCATAAAGGCACAGAGCCTCTGCTTTGAGGTGTGATTATCATGAATATGGGCTTCTTGACAGGGACTTATCTTCAGGATTTTCAGAGAAAGTTTCTCACGAGAACTCATCACCACCATTTCCTCCTCGTTGTCTCTTTCCCTTTAGGATCTGTTTGTGCTGTTAGACCTGATCGGTGCACCCAGCCCACACTTTGGGAGCCAGTTCCCCAACACAGTGCACTGGCTCTCCAGACTACAGAACATTGGTGAATCATCCATTATTATAATGTTCCTGCGTGTCTTTTATACACGCAATAAGTTTGATCTCTGAGAACTCACAACAGATTACAAAGTAGGGGGATGTTCTGAAACAAGTAAAGGCAAAGGTGTGTGTGTGTGTGTGTGTGTGTGTGTGTGTGTGTATATATATATATATATATATATATATATATGTGTTTGTGTGTGTGTGTGTGTGTGTGTGTTAGACTTACATAAATCGATTTTTGTCTGGAATAATTTAACTTCAAATTCAGGTAAATTTCTCTCAGTCTGATCATTTTCCCAAACTTTCTAGTCGAACAATAAAGGCCCATAAATGGAAGTCTCTCAATTATCTTCTATCTGTGTGTAAATCTGTGCTACATTTATGCACTATTTGAGTTTTAGTTCAATGTTGGCTGGAATCACTTTGAATAGGGTGTTGCCATGTAACGTATACACCAATCAGAATTTAGCAACATTTTGAGATATAAGATGGTGTTGCGTTAGTTGAGAACATTGTCTGTGAAACAAGTCAAATGACACCAACACGGTCCTTATAAATCAGCTAGCTTTTAAAATAATCAAGAATAATACCCATGTGTGATTTTCCCTCATGTTTCCTCAGAAAAGCGTCTGCACTCTATGAACCTGCTTGTGGATCATCCAAACAATGTAGAATATTTCTGGCCTGATCAACCTGTTGGCCGCATAGAAGATGATCATATACCGTTCCTAGACAGAGGTATTCTAACCAACCAACACAGGTCTTGCCCAAACTGACAACATGCACTGTGTAGGTCTGTTGTGTGATCCACATCCTGTCTTTCTCTATCAGGTGTCCGTGTCCTCCACATGATCCCCTCCCCGTTCCCATCTGTGTGGCACACGTTTGATGACAATGAAGAGAACCTGGATCGCTCAACCATTCAGAACCTCAACAAGATCCTGCAGGTCTTTGTTCTTGAGTACCTCAACGCCAGACCCGCCGTCCCTTCGAACCCACAGAATGCTCCATAAAACTTCCAACAAATCCTTCAGCAACTCAGTTTCTTTTAATGTTTCATCATAGTAAAGATCTTTAGCTGCTATTTCACAGACTGAAAGAATCCAATGCATTAGCTACAGGATCTTCTCTGTGGTTTTGTGTTTCACTGCTCTTTTTATATCAGCCTAAGCCCCTCATTTAAACTGTGGGGACATGTGTCACATGTACTCCACTTGAATCAAGAAGAGAAGAAAAAAATCATGTGGCAAATGAACCCTTAAAACATTCAAATGTATGAATACACTGCATTTATGCATAAATTGCTACAGGAACAACCTGACAGCACTTGTTAATGACTTTCACAGCCCCTGATCTGTCTCACTTTAGACTTTTATAAATCTGTGTGTCATTTCCTTTCTACAAAAATGTGCTCTTAGAGAGCAGACCTGCTGGAAGTGGGTTTATTTTTATCACAACAGTATATCTCATCATCTCCGATACTGAAGTAGACAACTTGTGCTGATGTTTCACACGCCTGCCTTTGTTTTTAGAACATTACTAGCAAATTGTAATGTAGACAGCAGAATTATATACAGTGTCAAAAGTACACTTGGCTGAAATAAATGTTGACTCTGAATATAACAGAGAACATGTGAGAACATGCTTAACTTTATGAGTCTTTGTTTTATTGCTAATCTTTTGGGAGAAGTTGATCCTCTTCAGACCCTAGGTAATTACAAAGAAGAAAGGTCACCGTTTGTATCATAAACATTTCCTGTACAATTCTGAACTAATAGCCAATAGTGTCTTTTCAGTTGTGCATCTACTCCACAGTTTTTTCCTCCTTTCTTCTTCCCAGACAGACCAAAAACTCCTCTATTCTTCACCTCACCTCAGCAACAATTCCCTTGATTCACTTAACCCTATCAGGGAGGACCTCCCCTGAATTTCACACCAACCAAATCAATTTCAATCCAGCCCACTCCCATGGGAACTAAACATGGGTCTGACTCCCCCATTTGTGCTGTTTACAATGCCTGGCAACTGTATACCAAAATACAGCGTATAGAAGAAGATTGAAAGTATAACGGCTCCAAAGAGCATTAGTTGGGCAAGACTCCAACATGTTCAGAGAAAGACTAAACTCATATTTTTTCCTTTTTTCACTTGTAAACAGCAGTACGAATTTCAGTTACTTGACTTATAGGAGCACCTTTGCCTGATTTCTACAGTGAATACTCTGCTGATCCCATTCATCCTCAGGCATTGTGTTTTCTTTAAAAGATCTACATTCGTCAGTCATCAAGAAAATTACTCAGCTCAGAGCGAGTGAAGAAAATATCAGTTTGTCTAATTTCAGTCATTAAAAAAATAGTGCAATTAACCTTAATCCAAAGAAAGGATTCATATTCAAAATACATATAAGATCAGACCCACCAAACCAGCATGTTTAAACACAGAAAAAAGAGGAAAGGCAGAACAAACTGTTGAATAACACTGTACTGTGGCTTTCAGTCCTTTTTTGCCTGACAGCAAATTGATGCATGCCCACGTTTAATAACAGCTAAGCTTTAATCTGCAGCTGAAATGGAGTGATGGGTAAGCTTTTCTCATGAAAGGTGTAATTCAGACTGCTTGAAAACACTAAGCCAAGAAAGGTTAATCTATAATGTGGCATATACATTAGTTAAAAGGTTCAGGAGTTCCGAGTATACTGCCCATGTGTTAAGTTTATAAGAACTTTAACTTTTCCAAGCAAAGTCTTTTAAACTTTTATTATCATTTGAATACCTCTTTAGTACAGATTTGACCTTATGTGCTTTCTCATGTTTTGCATTGACCACTTGTTGCCACTCAGTGATTCCGCTGTACACTAGATTCTCTGTCCAATTCCAGCATCATCTCACCTACAGTTTAGGCTAAATATATCACTGTATTAGCCCAGAGAAAAGAAATAATATTTCGTTATGTCCATTGAATAATAAGCATCTATGTATATGTTTTTCACCACTGTACATTTCATATTATTGCTGTAAAGAAAAATTCACTACGCAATTCACAAAATTCCCAAAAATGAAAAAACTAACTGTAAGCCGTGAGTTCTTGTGAATTAATTTGTCACTGTATGAAACAGATGTTCATTAAAGTCCAATTTCATTATGCTGTTGAGTTTGGGAGATGGGTTTAAACAATGTGACTCTTTGAGGGAACCCTACCAACAGATGGCAGCGGTGAGTCACATTCAGCGTCGTAGATACTTACTATGGCAGCTGTTTTTGTTCTTAGATTATGGGAGCCCCCCTTACATTGATTGTTACAAATATGACTGAGTAAAACCTAATAAAAACTAATATCAAACTACAACTTTAGTGTTTTATCAGTTTGAAGGAACCAGTTACTTGATCAACGAAGCTCGGAAACTAAATGTATAATAACTTGCATAAAAATGCTTTCATTTATTTTTAGCTGTGAACTTAATTTATGTTGTCATAATTACACTAAAATGTGTGTGTGTGTGTGTGTGTGTGTGTGTGTGTGTGTGTGTGTGTGTGTATGTATGTGTGTGTGTGTGTGTGTTCCCGCAGCCTATTTTCAGGGGAGCCCCGCCTCCACTTTCAGAGCTACATTCGAGTGATGCCCGAAACTGAAGTGTCAGTTTGGATTAGGAGGTAAATCCCACTGAGCGTGTTTGTTAACTGGATTCGATTTTTTTTAGAGCAAAATATAGAACAAACATACTAAGATAATTAGAGATTGTGCCTTAATAAATCGTTTGAAAAAGAGTTGTGGAGAAATGCAAAAATATCACACATTAGTTTCGAAACGCATACACAAGAGCGGAAACATTCTAACGATATTAGTTTAGTTCAAATGTTAATCATTGGCGAAAACAATATGAAATGTTGGGAGATGCTGAATTATCCCTGATAATCTATACGTGAAAATAACCATTGTTTTGCAATAACACTGTGATCTTTCCCGGTGTTCCCGGCAGGACGTGAATGTAGCACAGTTCCCAGGCCGGTGTCCGGGCGATGAGGCGCCGTGGGGGAGTTCACTCCCGCCTCTGCTGAAGTGTGGACGGAGTTGTTCAGTGCGTGAACACAAACAGGCAGGGAGCACCGAGCTCATATAAAGAATGTGGCAGATTTTTTTCCCATTTAAACTCTAGACTCTCGTCGCCAAAGTTTGGCCGAGTTTTTCTTAAATCTCTTAAGTTATACTGCGTTGAGAGACGCTATGGAGCCGATAACGAAGTGGACGCCGATGCAGGTTGTCGACTGGATGAAAGGTAAGTTTGGGATACTTTGTGTGAGGCGGTAATTATATTATTAGCATTGAATTTGTTTGTTTCTTTTGACAGAAACAGTAGCTGGTTAACAACAAGACTACTGTTCATAGACTTCAGTGTGCCAGGGCTTTAGCTGCGCCTCACTTATCTCCGCTTAGTTTCGTAGAAACCGCTCCTGTGTGACAACATACCTCCACCGAGCCGTTTAACAATGGCCCCGCATTTTCATCCCACTCTCACTCACTGATGCTAATTAGTGGAGTATTGCCACACAGTTGCGATACATTAAATTTAGTAATGTTTCTAAAATCGTGCTCATTTCTACGATTGACGTATTCATGCGTTGCTCTGTTTTTTTTATTCTCCAAGTGACTTGTAGCAGTAAAGAGGTAAGTTAGGCTCGAAAAATGTTTCCAAACCTTTTATCAGAAATTACGTACAACTTGAGACCAGTTTCTTATAGGGCAAAGGTTTGCCCCCAGGGTCTCCGTTTCAAATGCGTTTTTCTTCTGACAGTATACACAGCCTGCACACTCACTTATTGCAATCCTAGTTTTCAGTTACTAAAATATTGATGGGAACCAGTATTCATTTTAATGTTGGCCTTACTTGTAATATCAGTGTCCTGGTGTTTCAAACTTGCTCCCTGTAAAGAAGTCAAAATGATGAAATGTCAATCAATCATTTGTCCCTCTTTAAATGCTTTAAATCATAACACAATATAAAGCCCATACAAGTTTCAGGGGCTGACAGGAATGCTTGCTATGTTAATCGCACAATCATTCATTAAGTCTGACTTCAGTGACATCACAGTTATGTCCAGTGAGGAACACCAAATGCTATGTGAAGTATGAATAAGTGGGTGCTTTCCTTATAAACACATAAACACTGAAGTAAGTTTATATTACATTGCAAAGGAGTGATGGACTGTTTCTGTGACCACTGTTGGATGAAGCTGTCTTTGCTCTAGTATCAGGGATGTTTGGCAACTTCCCAAATCAAATCACAGGTGATTTCCTTTCAAATGTTATCATTTAGATTGTTCGCTCTTTTGTCATTATTTGGTAAGCACAAACTATAGCCGATTAAGGCATCCCTGGCAATGCTCAAATGTGTTTAGGAGCTGAAGGGGATTGTGTAGGGGTTAGTTTGTGTCCAATGAATGGAGCCTGGACAGAGCATGCATGAATGGAGGATTAGTTGTCTACACAGGCCCCATTGGTGTCAAACTCCTGAAACTTAGACTCAGCAGTTGTCTCTGCAGGTATTAACCACTGGATTTTCAGATGCATGCAAGCATAGAAGTGAACTAACTGAAATGACAGCAGCCCATTCATGGGAACATTTCATATGTCCCATTAGCCCATAGACCTAATGCACGACCACAGGGCTGTTGAACACAGGGTTAACTTCCATTTGGCCATTCACATGAAAGGATGGGTCATAGGGAAACTCCAGGTCATCTTGAGAAGTGTTGTTTTACATTGGTGATTTTAAAAAGTGGATGATGAAGCCTTGTACAGTCTTCCCTGAAATTTAACTTTTCTCGTTGTGGTCTATCAAGCCTGAACAGTCATTTGCTCGGGTTAGAGGCGTCGTCTATGGGTGTACACTACAATTACGTTGCAAGCATTTGGATGTGCTTCAATTCAAAGCTGCATTCAGAGTAACAATAGAAATGCAGCTCTGAAGAGAAATTGTGGAACTTATGCAGCTTGAATAGTATCTTAACTTGGCAACTGACATACCTAAATCTCCTTTATTTTTTTATTGT
Organism: Channa argus; assembly: GCF_033026475.1. Taxonomy (NCBI): domain Eukaryota; kingdom Metazoa; phylum Chordata; class Actinopteri; order Anabantiformes; family Channidae; genus Channa; species Channa argus. The sequence continues at coordinate 7,322,220 of NC_090212.1, forward strand.
ACTTTCTTGTAGGAGGTTAAAGGGGACTTCACAGATTTTAACTTGCTTCATATGGTAGACCTTAAGTTGTCTTTAGAAATTGCTGTATAATACACACCCACACCATAGCACATAACCACTTAATGTTGTTTGACTGAGTAGACATTTGTATAATAATTTTCATGTCGAAGGCAAGCGGCATTAAACTAAAGTAAAACCCTTGAAAGCATGGTCATGGCCCTGTGTTGACCTGTGCACACCAATGAAAAACATGAGTGTTTCCGTTGATGTGATTGTGTGAAAGAAGTTGAAATAAACTCCAATAAAGCACCATATGTAGACCATCGCTCTAACTTGCCTTAGGTTATTTTCCCTGAGTAGGACAGGAACTGTTTTGTGTATCGAGTCACTTGTTAATCACTTGCATTGTTTGAAGGCATAAAGTGGTGGTAGGAAGATGTTTGTTGCCAGTGAAAGGGTGTTTGGCTCATTCAATTGAAACACTGTTGTTTTTTGTTTGGGTAGTGGAGATGCCCTGAAGTGCTTCTTCTTCACCACAAGCTCTGATCTGCCACCTGGAGCTGTGGTGTTGTGTGATTGGTTTGCCATATGTCATGTGTAGGACTACATGCCCTGGGGGCACTTTTCTAATGACATTATAATTGAAATAAGAGAATATGTTTTAGTTAAGGAATTAATGTTTGTGATACTTGAAAATCAATTAATGCTACAATATATAACTTAAGTTATCACTCTGCTGTGCTCTTTTTCTGTGTGGCACACTGTCACACTATGCACTTCCCCTTGGGTTTTATTCATTATCATATATATTTTAAGGAATAAGAATGCTGCAGACTTATAATCGAGCAGAAATTCTCTAAAGGGTTAGAAAAGTGAGCCTGGCTCAAAAATCACTCGCATCACTTTTTGAACAAAGTAACATTCTGTAGGTTTAAGTGCAGCTTCTGGCTTTGTATTCGAAGAGCTGTATCTAGTGACCTTATTTGCTCACCGACATGCCCATGCCCAAGTCAATAGTTTAAGTCATATGCTGCCTGTCATTTTCTAAATATAGTTCTGAATACAAATGGTCCTCAGCTAAGAATGGCTTGCACTGCACAAGCAGTGTTTAGCTTTAACTCAGCTGAATAGTTTGTTATTTACCAAACCTCCCCAGTTGTCCACCTTGTAGTTGCTGGGAGTTGGACTACCAAGTTGTAACAAGGCATCCCAGACATGCAAACCTGCACAACTACTGTCTGACTGTGTGGCTTTTATCCAGTTTTTTTAACAAGTCCAGACTTTGCAGTTGTGTACGCACTGGATGTCCTCCAGCAATTCTATACTTAAATATAGGCTAATCAAATTGCAAAGCCCTGTGACTGAAAATGGATTAGGCATGTGATTTGTTTGTGCATGTGATGAGTTTATTTTAAGGATGAAGTCATAAAGTCCTATCTAGCGACCAGTGTGTATCTGCTATCCTTATCCTACCTATGTATCTGACTATCTCTTTACAGGGCCTGGCTCTGTTAGTCTGTCACATGTTTGTGGAATTACAGTTGCTGATGTGTGTGAACTGTCCCCATAATTAACAATCTGAGTCTAAAATGCATTTAATCCTATGTCAGCTAGTGGGTTTATTTCATATGGATGGAAACTACAAGTAGTAGCTTGTGTGTTTGTGTCTGGCTGCATCCTGCTTCTCAAGTAGCACCAAGGTGCTAAGAAGGTAATTAGCTTGTCAGAGACGTGTCAAACGTGCTGAATGTGCTTTTGTCTTTGACCAAGTGTGTTGTACTTGGAAAAATAACAGGATTGTGTCTCAGTCTGCACATAGTAGATGATCCCACTGATAGGTGCCTTCAGCAGCCTTATCTTTAGAGATGATAGGGAGGTGTGGGCAATGATGGCACATGATCCTTATCTGGCTAAAGGACAGGCTGCCTAAACTGGGGTGTGAGCAGACATTCTGCACTGCCTCTGTTTTAGTGCTGGCTCTATCAGAAGAGATCCATCTTTGGATACCCTCCACAGGCAGCATTAGTCCATTTTAGCTGCCCTTTCTCTGTATGCTGCATATATACACAACATGGAGGAGTAATGCATGATGTTTAGGAACAGTGGAAATCTGTATACCCTTTCTAATGGGCTCATGCATAAGAGGAAGTAACATGGGGAAATAAATAATTCCGCTGAAATTTATATTTTCCTCAAAGTTAAAACCTGTATCATTTTACAGTTTAGTTCTCCATCCACTCAGCTTTAAAATAATCCTCAGTGTGTTACATTGATGGTCACGTAATCATGTTACCTTTCCATAGATAAAACTTTAGCGTTCAGGGTTCAGAGAAAGGGTTGTAAGAGAATTCCCCTTTGGGAGAGGGCACTGAAAGAGATTGCTGTAGTTTTGTTTCTGTTGGCACCTCCATGGTCTGTTTCTCATGCGGCCTGGTGCCCCCGCCCAACCCCTCAGGAGCTCCACCTTATGGGGACCTATAGAGAAATCATCAATAGTTAATGTCACTTTGTAATCTAGTGATGAGACAAAGACAAACAAAAGACAGTCTTGTTTTAATCAGAAAAGCTGATTTCTAAACTGGTTTCCCCAGTTAGATTTCTGTCGGAGAATGACGATTTCTTTGGCATGTATTCTTACAACCACGTTTCTAATTGGCTTTCACCAACTGTGCATGTGCATATCAAAAAGCTGCATACAGGAACACGCTGCCGAATGAAGGAATTGAAGAAAGAAGACATAATTTACGGGGTTATGTTGCCAATTTTTACAACAGTGTCTGCTTAAGGTCTGACAGAAAATCTAAGAGACACAAAGTGCCTCAGACAAATCAAAATACACCACTTTCACCTGTAGATTAAAAAAAATAAATAAAAAAGTCAGTTTCCATTGTGGATAAGCTATGTGTGTCTCCCCTATTTTACTTAGTTTCACCCTGTGCTTTCATTCTGCTGTGACACTAACACAAAGAAAAGTCAGAAAGTGGAATTTTCACTATACAGTTAAAATCAGTGAACCAGGCTTTTGAAATAAAGCCCCTTTCAGACATGCAATGGAATTCTGACATTATCCTGACTTTTTTAGGAGGGGATGTATATGTAAACGCAAATGTGTGAGTTAAACATTGCTGACATTATCCGGACTTTATCCTTTGAGCCCGCTAGTGCAATGTCCACATTATGTCAGAAATGGAGGAGAAATCAGGTTACTCTTCTGCTGCATGTATAGGCAGATTTCCAGTAACCAGTTTTTTTTTTAAGTACATTCAGAATAAGGCTCCCAATTGTCAGTAGCTCTGTTGGTCGAGTGGCTACCTACCGACCACAGGGTCAGAGGTTCGTGTCCCACTCCTCCCGACCACATTCCTAAGTGGCCCTGAGCAAGACACTGACCCCCCAACAGCCCATCCCCAGCCGTACAGCAGCGGTCTCAAGCCCGGTAGAAATCAGGGAGAGTTGCGTCAAGAAGAGCATCCGGCGTTAAAAAAGACTAGTCCCGATTCCCAGAGAGAGGAGATTTCTGTGCCCTGGTTACTTAAATTCATGTAAACTCAGTCTATTTGAACTTTAAGGAAGTGTGTTTAGCTTTGATCTTGTGTTTGAACATTACACAGTAATGATCCTCCATGTTTACAACACTTTATAGGGGTTGAGATTTTTATCAGTAAAGCATCTGTTTGCATTTGCATCTAAATCCAACGGTTCATACCTCAGTGCCAGGAGGAGAGGGAAAGTGTCACCTTGTGTTCCTGCCAATCCAGTTCACTTTTCATTCAAATCGGAAATGTGCATTGCAAATCTCCCAGATGATCTCAGCTTAGCGCGACCTGCAGGCTCTTTAGCTTCTATCTGCCCTAAGAGCATTGGCCTGTGAAGTGGCATACTCGAGCCATGGAAATAAAAGCTCCGGCCTGAGGTGGCACAGTGGGTGTAAGTGGAAATAACGGGTTACATGCTGACTGACCTCTTGTGTAGAGAGGTCAAGTGCATCTACATGCTCACCCGCCTGTGTGGGGTTTTCTGTCTCGAAATACAAGATTGGATTATTAATTTATCTATTTTTCAAATTAAATAAGGCCGCTTTAGTTTGTGGTCATAGATCTGATTTGTATCTGATTTGTATCAGATACAAAGATACAAAGATATGTCACAAACCTTCAGAATGGTCAGCTTCTCACTCTTTTGTCTTTAGTCAGTGTCTGTATCTCCCGCCAAGTAAAAATAAAGCCTCAATAACATATAACATAACAAAACACTTGTTAAGGAAAACTGTGCACATATGATGTTATTGGTCATGCGTAGATCACATTTTATTTATTTGTGCACATATCTGTCAGTCTGTCAGCCATCGGTCTTGTCATCAGAGCTGGATACATATCACTTATAAATCATCAATAAGGCAGTGGTAATGCACCAAATCTGTGCTGAGAATCAGGTAAACTGGAAAAAAAGAATCAAATGGCTGTGTTGGTATCGCTGTAAAAGCACGCTAATGCGTTTATGCTCAAATAAGCACAGAACATGGTAGGAATGCATTCAACTGCTCTGTTCTTTTTTCTTTTATCAAACCAGGAGCACTGTGAACGAACAGTCAAAACAGGTCACACATTTCTGTTGTGTTTGGGGCCACCAGTTGCTTATAATGGATTTGCACCCGGTCCAGTTGATGGTCCCCCCGCTTGGTGACCAAATATACATAGTCTGTTCATCCTGGCACCAGCCTACACTGTTATGCAGTGTAATGTCATTAAGATTAGGAAGTCATGTGTAGTTTTGTGATGTGTAGAACTGTTACCTACTTTTTGGTTTAGCTGACTGGTTGGATGGATGCCAAATCAAAGCTTGTCTAGAACATGTCCAGACTAGTCCATATTTTCCTAGTCCTTCACAGGCTGACTGAATTCCTGTCTAGCTATTCCCAGAATTCAGAATAGGTTTCCTTATAGGGCATAATCATGTGGTGAAACTTTAAAACAGTCCACTGACTTACATTGTGCAATCCATTGTTTTTATATTTATGAATGAACATGTTGTTATCAAATTAAGGCTCCATGAAGGGTATTGTTTGTGGATCTACATGCTTGTGTTTTGGCTTGCTGTGACATGTCATTTTAGTCTTTACAATCTATTGTTGACTGGTTACATTAGAGTGTTGATTTTTCATCATTCAGCAGCTGTGATGGGCCAGTCTGTGTTTTCGGAGCATTGACCGTTTAGGCTCACAACAATTTGGCCTCATGTATCCTGTCTATGGATGGATGAGAGAAAGTGTTTGTTTTAACCAGGAAACTAAAAACACCTGTAGGAATAAAGGGAAGCCCCATGATGACTGCGGGTTTCCACGTTACACAAACACACATAATATTATAAAAATGTTATACTGTAAAGCTGATGGGGGGGATACCGGAGTTTTAATTTGAAACATCACCTAGGGAATCCTCAGAAAATTCCACAAGTGCTTTGCAGTGGAGTCATACTTCTCATTTGAGACGGATTCGTTACTGTGCCTCTGGACTTCCCCATCACAGGTCCCTACCTTCAAGAAAAACAACCATTTGTTGCTTATGCTCCTCCAACATATTAGTCATATGTCATGTCTGAACGAATCTTGATTCAAGGCTAAAATACCAGCAAGTTTCAAACAAAACATTTTTCCCTTGATCTCATTTTAATAGGTTGCACAAAGGACATTACACTAAAATGTGCATTTTGAATTTGTTCAAGCAGGGAGTGCTGGCTTCTCTTTGGGAAAATTCTAGACCTGAAGTAACAATCGTGGGAAATGCTGTTGATCGTCTTTTGTTCTCATGAGGTTAAACACCTGGGAAAAGCTTTTCACCTGCTCTTTATTTGTGTTTGTATTTCGAGTTTCCAGTCAACAGCACAGTTGTCATTTTTAGGGAGACAGACAGACAACCACAGCACAAAATGCAGTGTGCGAGTGAGTGAGTGTTTGCCTGCGTCATGTGTGCCTTGTCCTGGCCTGTGGGTGACACACATTCACTCACCACCACCTTTCACATTGAAAGTGATTCTCACTCGACCCACCCAAACCCCTCATAGCTGCGAGAACAGGATCAGCTGCCCAAGTCCAATAGGCTGCCTAGTGATATCTGTAGTGCATAATTCATTCAAGTGTTTTTTTTATATTTGCTGTTCTCTGTTAGCAGATGACACATTAAGAAATTTCAGGAAAAGGTAATGACTGAATCAATGGTTTGTGTTTGTTTTGGAGTCTATGTGCTTTGGTGAGGCATGTGTATTAATCCTCTACAGAGAGAATGAACAGACTAATGATGCTCTCAGGCTTTTTCATTCCTGTCGCATGCCAGCTATTAATCGTTGATTTATGGTCACAGGCTCCTCTCCTTTCCCTTTCACCACTTCATCCTCCTCCAACTTCAATTTAATTAAACAGTTGGTTTTGTCTTTTATATCTCATTTCATAGTGCTATGATAAGTTAAGTTTAGCTTTAGTTGCTAGAAAATATGCCCACATGCAATGGTTGTAGAAGTGCAAGCACACTATTCCCAGTGGCAAACTAAATGAGTGCCGCTTATTTCTTTCCCCAAGCCTTGTTCATCCTTGTTGTGGTTTTCATAGGCAGCTATTATGGTGTTGGTAAATGGGTCTGTAATCTGTAAACAGGGCCACCCTGATCATATACCATATATGTAATGGGATAAAACCAACAGAGTGAGATGCTTTTTTTTTTTTGTACAACCTGTTTTAGAGTTAACAGAGTATATCATTTGTTTAAAGGGGTGATTTTCTCTTTTTCTGTCTGACCTTTGTTTGCCAAATTTTCTTTCATCTCTGTGTCTTTGAAAAGACTCTGTAATTGTAGTTTTTTTCTTAGGCAAATGAGTATAGGTTGTAGCAAACTCAGTGTCTCATATCCCGTTGACACACTAAGAGCACTGTCTTATGCAACACCCCATCAACTGTCAGGCCACACAGAAACATTCCTTATTTCGTGTATAAAAAATAAACAAAACAACAAAAAACTGAAAATACAGGACCATTCACAAATCTCAAAAGTGACAATCACTGTATTGTGCACATTCAAGATTCTTATCTCGAGGTGCTTGGAGGGACCCAGACAAATCAGAGTATAGTGGGTGGAGCAACAGGAACAGAGCTGAGAGGAGAAGGAAGGGGAGTTTGAGACATTTTTTGAGGTCTTTGTTGCTTTCTTTAGTGAGTGTTTATGCTAGTGGCAACGAGCTGCACTGTGGCCAGGCGGCCGACTGGCGAGAAAGTGAGAGGTTGCCCCCTTTCTTTGTCCAATGTTTGCCACTAGCTATGCTTTTTGTACCTGCACATGCTGTTACTGACAATGGTTGATGTCTTTTACAGAAATTAGAGGTGGCTTATATAAATTTAATTGATTACATTTAAAACAAAATGTTCTACACCCTGCTTTTAAGCAAAATTGCTTTGTCTCTTTTTCCAGTGCACATCTTGTCTTTCTTGTATCCTCTGTGTGATTTATCATGCAAGAGCCAAAAGAACCTCTTGTGCCCTGACTTGCATTACCTCCACATGTCACCTCTAACCTCCCCAGTCAATGTTAACCGAGCTGTCCACCCCCTAAACCTGACACTGCAAAATGTAACAGGGTACCAGCAATGAGTCTGAGTTTTCTGTTCTGCTTGAGGTGAGGAATAACTGAGCCCAGTGTCTGTAGTCCAAACTTGGTGATGTGCTTTATCCATGACAGCCCTGAAATCTTTAGACCCCCTCTTTTCTCATCAGTCATCATCCATCACTTAGTAAAAGACAGAGGTGCTTTTGTCTGCCTGTGGACAGACTAGCCCAAGCTGCTTTTTCTCACTTAGGCAGCCCACTCGGGACATGTCTTTGCCATGTTGTAGTTGTCTATGTTTAAGAGTTTGGTACATGAGCTGAAACACTCCATTAACTGGAGAAAGCAATGATAAGATTATAACATGGGTCCCACGGGGTCATATGCAGTTAAGTCATACATTGAAAAGGCTGTCCTTGGACTAAACTAGGTGGAATGTTTAGCACTGCAAAAAAAATATTTTAATCTGATCTTTATGGTTATTATCCAGACTTATTACCAGTGCAGTTTCAGTTGCTGCAGGTGTGTACCGTAGTAATAGTAAGTAATAGAGCTCTTGATTAGAGAACAACCTTAAAACAGGATAATTTACAGCAAAAAGCAACATTCTTAAGAGTAAAGACTCACACATAGGGCTCTAGCTTCTATAATGACCACACAGATGACAACATAACATGCTCATTGCAGAGATGTAGAGCCCCATTGTGTAACTCTTATCCACAGTTCCTTTTGGAAGGGCCTACCCAGCATATGTACAGTCTTTGTTGTTGTCCTGTGAAGTCATGCATTAGAGGATAGCTTAACAGTCACCGAGAGGAGCATTTTCTTTCTTTTAATTACAGATCAGCTTGGTCCAGCCAGAAACCATTGTACCAGAGTGCTGTGAAATCCCACAATGGTGCTGCTCAGCAGAGAACAATGAGTCAAATTCCTGAGCCTTCCCCACAGGTTCAGAGACTGAGCTGACAAATAAAGACAGCAGAGTTACAGTGCCTTAGCCATTCTACACCCAGTAGCTGTTCCACTGGCAACCCCAGTGGGGATACTGGTTTGTGTATGTGTGTGTCCCTGTTTATGTGCACATTGCAGGTTGGCTAGAGATCCCACTGGGAGCACATGGAGAGGTTGAAATATGGGGGATGGGAAGAGAGGAGGGAGCTTGATTCTTTTTTTCTCTCTCTCTTTTTTTTTTTTAGGAGGTGAAAGACTGCTTGCTTTTTCTAGTGTAATCAAACCCCTGAGAACGAAGAGTTACAAAGCAAAAGCTGCACTAAATGGAGTGATGATTAGCACTGATCAACATTTTTTGAGAACAGAGCACTGACTTTCTGTGGGAAGTTATGTCCAATTGTCCTGTTGTTCTTTAAAAGGTTTTTCCTCACACTAACAGTATGGGTCTTTTGCTGTCCTGTACCACATTAAACTCGGCCTTACAGTGCTTTTCTATGGGTGCAAATAAGATTGAGAGAATAGCATGAGTGTCACTTAGCTAACACGTACATACACTGTTGTGTTGATAACCTGTTCTACGCATAATTCGGGTTTTCCATGAATGGTGAGTTGTTGGGTGGAGAGAAGCACCTAAGAAAGAACAACAAATTCCATATTTAGACACACATACTGGCATTTGCCAATCACCTGCTCACTTCTTCCTCATATTGTAAGTCTGTCTTTTTTGTAACCATACATTAGACGTGCTTTACTTTGATTCCTCACATTATTTTAATGTAATGAGATGTTCGTAACATTGCTTTTCTTTATATTTATCAACCACAAAATATGAATAGTCCATTGCAAATCTTTCAGTGTCCAAGTGGATGTCTTCAGACAGAATTTCATCCGAAGATGTTGATCTTACAGTAACTGAAACTAAAAAAGTCCCATTCTCACATGGGAGCATCTAGAATCAAAGAGTCATTCTTATTTGTGCCTGATAAATGAGTTGAACAATTAATTAATTTAAAAAAAAAATAACTTGACAGTCAATATTCTGTCAATTGCCTTGGTTCTGAATCTAAATACAATAAAATTTACAGTGTATTTGGAGGATCATTTAACCCATATTGCTTTCCAGCTTATCTTTGCACAGTCAGTTAGTTACCAAAATGAATTCTGGGGGCAATTAATGTTTTTCCAGCCTTTTGGCTATGTGATTGCAGTTTACATTGGTGATGTGAGTCTGTGCCTCTATTACACAGTTACACCCACTTGCTCTGGTTTGAGGACAATTGCCAAGTGGTTCAGAGGCCATAAAACTCCTCCAAAACGTTTCATCCTGTGCAGGCATTTGAAAGCCATTCACACAGCCTTCCCTGCTGCCCCCCTTCACTCAAGTCACAGTTCTGTGTCACCTTATCTCCTTTGCTGGTTTCTGTAACTTAATGAAAATGAATAGCCACACACACTATGGGAGTTGCTGATCTGACCAATTTAGCACTCATTTAGTCCTCTTCTCCGTCACTGGTATTGTTAAAAGTGGTGGATCTTTTTCTCTGGTTTACGTAAATGCATTTCATTTTGGAATGACTTAATTTCTAAGGTCTCTAAGTCTGACTTACATCTACATTACATTTACATTTAGTCATTTAGCAGACGCTTTTATCCAAAGCGACTTACAAGTGAGGTACAAGGCAAGGATAAGGTGTGGGATAACGCAATAATAAATGAATATATCTGAAAAGCCTTAAGAGGATGGGCTTTCAGTCAACTATCAGCATCTGCAGGTTAATTCCTCCTTTTGCATGCTGGTATCCTATTCCAGTGTGTGTGTGGTTTAAGGCCAAAAACTATCTCGATGTAGGCCTCTGCATGTTTACTTGTAAGTTGAACCACAAGTTTCCACTCTGTCCTTTCTTCTTTTGATTGGTGGTGGCACTGTCCCCAAGGAAATCTTTTTTCCTTTTCTTTCTTTCTTTTTTTTTTTTAAACACAGCAGGAATCTGAAAATTGCCCCCCTCTGGATCTAGAGTCTATATTATTTCCATCCAATCACATTAGGTGACAATCCAAGTGTTTGTGTTAGGCTTGTGTTAATTTCTGTTAATGTATGTGAGCTCAGTCCCTCTCTTACAATTCAAAGTGGATTCCTGTGCAGATGGCTGACCAGTTAGTCTTAAAATTCTTCCCTATGAATTAGCATGCCAAGGAATGAGAAAGGTCTGATGAGGCTAACTGGACTTGACTTGTGTGGTGGCTAATGGTTAATGAGTCAAGATTAATTTTCCTTTTGATTCAGTGGCAGTGCAGTGCCTTTTGCTCACACGTAAAATGCCATCAAAGTGAACTTTGATGCTAAAATGGAATTGCAATGTCTTTTAATATAGTCTTTGGTAGGTAGGGTGAGTCCTAGAATGCAGAAGGCATAATGTGATGTGTAGTGACTACACCACAAAAGTAGGCAATGCCATTATATTAGGAATATTAGGTAAAAGTTGGCTGCTTAACTCCTGCTTGTTTTTATTACAAGTTACCACTGCACAGAATCCTATTTATCCTGGGAAATTTGCCTTAGCTTTAGGTTAGCTATAGTGCAAATTTTTAAAACAAGTGACTACAGGTGATTCACTGCAACAGAAGACGTTTTTGTTTTGCAGCAGCCGCATATATGTTAATTGAGGTAATCCTGAATATAATACTCAGGAAAAATACTGAAATCTCTAATAAAATAAACTGTTATGTCAAAATTTTATAAGAAATAGCATTTAATCTTGTCTACAGCCCATACATAAACTGTCACTGAGGTGTAAATAGCAGCATTTTAGAAAAGTAGCTGAGTGGGCACAGAACACATGCAGTACTTTCACTTGTAACTACACACACATTTTACGTAGATGCACTTATCTGCTGTTAAGTTACATGTGCCTAAAACGTAAAGCGTTTTGCAACTTGGATGTCAAATGGAATATGGATGTCCGAAAACCTGTCTGAAGAAGTGTGTGTGTGCGTGGTATGGTTGTAGTGAGTGAGTGTTTCTTGCAGCTGACAGGTCTTTCAGAGGCAGGGCGCAGGGCCATGTAGCTGCAGCTGCCCCCTCTCTGTACACTCTTTGATGGGGAGAAAGATGGCGTTTACTTCTACAGCACACACATATAAACACACACAAAGGCTCCTTCTTCACTTTGTTGTCTCAACACTACTTGAAGGTCCACTAAGGGGTGCATTGCATGCATAGGGAGCTCATGTTTGTGCGTTTGTTTATTCTTTCTAACAGCAGCGGTACACTGAAGTACACAGAATATTTTTGTTTTCCTATTATTCTTGTTTTCCTAATATTCCTATTTTCGATACAGCAGTTGGTAATGCAGCTTATATGTCGATGGAGCTCCAAATAGTAAAAAGGGGACGCCCCTGACAATGGCATTTCACAGAAACACACACGCACACAAATATAGTCACTCATTGTTGAACCAGCCAACGGACTTAAAGGTTCCAACTGTTACTCTGTTGATGCTGTGTTTGGCTAGCAAATATAGCAGTCCCACCTGTTCCTTATTGGCACTTTGCCTACACCTGCTCACACTGTTATGATGCATCCTAATAAAACTGACGGATACTGTACAGTAGTTCATCTTAAGTTAGCACAATTTCTTTTTTCTTTTTTTGTACTGTGACAATGTTTTTGCCAATTACAGCTGAAATGAACTTTTTCTAATAGACTGTTGTGACATTATTTGACATTAAGACTCCCTCTTTTGGGCTTTTATCTTGTGTGACCAGGTTTGGATGACAGCCTGCAGCAATATGTGAGCAACTTTGAGCGGGAAAAGATCAGTGGGGAACAGCTACTAAAGATCACACATCAAGACCTGGAGGATCTTGGTGTTGCCAGAATTGGACACCAGGAACTTGTACTGGAGGCTGTCGACTTACTCTGCGCTCTGGTCAGTATACCTTTGCGGCTGTTTGTGTGGTTGATTTTATTGAAGAACATCAATGTATCTTTAGGAAAATTTTGCAACAAAGCTTGGTCACCAGTGTTCTCATTTTCCACACTAAATTAAAAACTCAGCAAGCAGTTGTGGTTTGGCAGCAAAAGGAAGCAGTGATGCAGAAGGGCTAATCATTTACAACACAGCTCAGTGGGGTGTGAGGGCATCACAACATATGATGCATCCCAAAGATGCTGGTGAGCGGTAATGTCACACAGAAGAGGACAATTCAGGTCAGCAGTGCCTTGGGCTTAATTTGAATGTGTGATGCTGAGGGAAACTATTAGAGACGGTTAACGATGACAGTGTGATCTGTTTGATAGATGACAGCTCTTAAACCCTCCCCACAAGACACACCAAATACATGCTGTATGTACTGAATAAAACGTCAGCCAGGTCGTCCATTTCACTCTTACTGCTCTTAACATCAAACTTATCTGAGGCATAAGTTAAAGATCCTCTGTTTGGCTCATTAATCACTCTGGCATTAAGTTGCTGTCTAGGAACTGCCATCAGAAGGTCTTTCCCTTCAAGTAGTGAGGGTGAAAAAAGCAATGCAATCAATTCATGCTCCAACTGAAAGTAAACCAGGTTTTCAAGCAGATGGGATCGATTAGGAGTTTTATCACTTCCTTTGACATAAAACTCTCAGATTGTGCTCCCTGTGTTTTGATCAGTGTCAGCATTTCTGTCTTTATGCTCTCTTAAAATGCTTTAAAATAACCGTTTGGGGCACAGTTATTTTTAGCCTGACAAACTTTAAAGTTTAGCCTTTTCTCTCCTGCTCAAATGGGCTTTGATCAACTTATTTAATGTCTCAGATATGCCTGTCTGCCATCCCGGTACACTGAAGCTAAGAGTGACTTAGTGGTGATTCTTTTCTTGTAGCACACATCTCAGTTTCAATTACTGGCTCCTTCATGCAGGGTTGAAGTTATGTATATTGAGCTATGATATACAGTCTATGGCAGCTATTACATGATTGAACCCTATTTTGACTGATGACGTTGTTCTTACCAATCTAAATTTAAGCCCAATTAAAGATTAAGCATCCTGTCCCATGACTTATTACAGTATCTGTAACCTGTACCCATTGCAGGGAACACATGGAAACTCTTGGCACATACAGTATACTGTATGGTTGCCTTTTTTATTTTGATGGATTTACTTATCATAGAACATGTACCATATGGTACATCCTGTGGGCCATAACCTCTTTCACAATCAGAATAAACAGAACCAGATTTTTTTTTGTTCACATCTAGAACCTTTGAATCAAGAAATTCAAATCTCTTCTCAATCTGCTTCATAAATTTGGCCTCCAAAGTGCTTCCTCAGCCTAATTTTGTTATTATAAGCAAGTCCTTTTACTTTCATGTGAACTTTATTCTCCCTCCAAATGTGCTGCTAATTTGGTATACTGTGTCTGCATGTATTTGTGCAGTATTGTCTTATGCAATTCCGTAAGAAAGTGAGGGGCACATCACCCTTCCTCTCTTTTTCTTGGCACTTTAATCTGGAATGCTGGACTCTCAGCAACCCTTCACCTCTGACTGAAGCAGTGCAGCTAAATGTTTTTTCTTTTTTGTTGTTGTTGTTTTTTTGTTGCTGTTCTTTAGGGGTTTCCTTATCAAGAATTAGGCCTTGGTCTCTCGCAGGCCCCATGGGAGGAAGTGGGGCCCCTCAATAAGCATAAACTGAGACATGGTCAATACTACAGATAGAAACAGAGGCTACCCGTACCCATATTCTAACTATTTTGTTAATCTTCATTTAGTTTTCATATACAAAATGATTTCATCTAATCATATCACCTTTATGTCCCATTAGCAGTTTCAAGCTTAAATTAGATAAATGCCAATTTGGAAACTTTGAAACATAACCTTCTCTTCCAAAAAGCTTTCAAGACCCAACCACTGTCTGGGGACACAGAAGGAACATTTCAGTTAACTTTCCTGGACTTCAGTGAGTTGTGATGTCTTCTCCAGATTCAGTGTTGAAACCCAACTATTCCTTATTTGTTTTCAGACCCTACTGGTACATTCAAAGACCAGCATCATGTGATACTCACATTGTGTCTAACAGCTTTTAAAAATAGAGTATGGGACGGATTAAACACCAGTATATAGTTTCTTCAAAGAGCCCCAACTAAAGTCTCTACAAAAAAGCTACTGTGATCTTGATTCTCTATTAGCTAAAGGTCTGTAAAAATGCATTGTAATAATTAAAATGTGCTTAAAGTGCTGTTGTGAAAAAAAAAAGCAAATTCTGTGATTTGAACTACAGACATGGTTTTTCGCTCATCCGGCAGTGTCAGACAAAGGCTTGCTGGACATCTGTGGACCAGTCAGAGCTGCTGTGACTGTGTGATTAGCCTGCTAATGAAAAAGCCAGAAGCAACATTCGATCTGGAAAATGCTCACACTGCCTTTGTGCTAAGCCTCCACTTTGACCATGTGAATAGCTGAAAGAGAACCAAAACCACCAGATAATTTTTTCCCTGGTCATGTTTGCTCATCTTTTACAACAATCCATTTTAAGTCAAGTATACCATGCGAGTAGCTGCCTGCAGCTACTGTTTGACTAGCAAAATTATTCCAGTGGTTTCTTTGAGACTGGGATGAGTGAAATGATTTTTTAGTTTTTTGGGGTTTTTTTATGTTTAAGTTCATGTTGGAAAGAGACAGTGGAATAAAAGCAGACACTAACCACTTGCAGATCTCCTTTGCTATTTGCAAAACACGTGCTGTTTTATTCGTTGCAAAGCATATTTATCTACTGGCACATTGCACATACAGCAGTGTTGCTGGCAGCGATGCAACACCATGTAAGCTGATATTTACCAAGACAGGAGCAAGCGTACCCTTTCCCTGCTTAACTTTAATAAACCCATTACACACAGCAGACCCTACTATTCAATCAAAACATTGTGCAGACTTTAAAACAAGTTCTTTGAAATATTTCCTCAGTCTCAGACACAAACTTCAGTCTGAGAAAAAAGCCTGCAGCCGAGCGTAGCTCAGTACCCTGCAGTCATTCAGTTCATAGGTGGTTTGTTGTGCATTTATTGACCCTTGAAGACAAAGAACTTGGCTTCTTTGTGCATGTGATTAACGTGTAAATTTGAGGAATGCGAACAAGAATCAAAAATTCAGACTTTGATCTGCTTGATAGAAATCATGTGACTGCATGTGCACATCCTTACCCTACAACAAATCTGTAGAAGAAAGGGAAAATTTTATGCATGTGATGTCCTCACGCACAGGTGCACTTAAATCATATCTGTCAAAGTGATCCCAGCCTTTTACTGTAGTGGAAACAACGTGTCTTCCTGGGGAAAAAGACTCCACAGCTTTAAAACAAACAATTTTCTTTCTGGTTGTGCTCTTATATATTGTTTTACACAATTTAAATTGTGAATTAATTCACTCTTTCAGAACTATGGGGTAGAGACTGACAACTTGAAACATTTGGTTGTGAGAATGAGAGCTGCCACCAACAGCTTACACATGGCCACATCTGATCGGAGGAAAAGCCCTGCATATGATGGCAGCACCCCGTGCAAACCCCCCAACGACTTCCTTACCTCTGTGGTGGAATTGATTGGAGCTGCAAAAAGCCTCTTGGCCTGGCTTGACAGGTAAAATCACTACCACCACCAACATCTGTGCGTTCTTAACCAGACAAATCTTAATTTGAAACTTTTGAGGTATTGCTCTTTGTGAACATACAATATATCATCTATAATGGGAGCAGAAAATAAATCACCCCTTATGTGAATATAATAGAGCAGGTTTAAAAACAGTTGGTCCTAGCCATTGCATGTCTCCATGCTGTTGGGCAAGTTTACAGGAAAGAGGTTTAAAGCAGAAATGCATCCCACAGTGAGCTCAGATTGGCCAGGAGTCCCTTCTGCTCTCCTGCTGACCTGCTCCAAAACCTATTACATCATAAAGTCATAGCACATTAAGCAGATTCACAGTTTCAAGTGTTAGCTGTTTGAAATTAAGCTTCCCTTTTTTGTGCTGTTCCTTTTGTGGCTGGCGCAGTGATGTAATGGTTGTTGTGATGATAATTCTGCTAAATGGTGCTAGTTCTGCAAATTAGCATCCAAGTGACAAAATGAATTCATATTTTTGCATGGTTAGTAAATAAATGTTACAGAAAAATGCTGTTCTTAGGTCGTTATCTGTTTATTGATTTTTCTATTATTGTAGTAGCTGTTAATGTAGCTGTTAATCTGAATAGCTGACATTTTTACAGCACATACTGGTTAAGAAATGCAAGTGTTATGCCAAATAAATGTACGTGTGCACATAAGAGTATTTGGTAAAATTTTAATGAATTTGCACGTAGTTTTTGTATGTCCTTTTTTTTTTTTTTTCCCCCAGCTGCCAAGAAAGCAGCAAATTAGGAAAGTTGTTGGCTCCCAACCAGGGGGGGTCGTGCTTAAAATTGGCTTCAGATCCAATCTTTTATAATGAGCCTCACTAAAACATTTCAAGGACTGCATAGTTGTTTTTGGAGACATTTTTGAGATTATATGTAGACAAGGGAGAAAAACAGTCAGAAAGGGAAAGAAAATGGCACCAGTGCATTGACATTTAGACCTTGTGTGTCTGTGGCCAGTCACTAAAATACAGTAATTAGCAAACTTGTAGCTCACCCTATGTCAGTAAGCTACTTAAGTTATATATATATTCACTATTTCTGTCTATAACATGTATTACTTCACACTGAAGAAAAATTTTAAAATTGTGCATTTATACAATTTTAGTTTTCTTAACAACTCCACATTCCATCACTGTTTCCTAATGTTCTCCCTTTCCTTTTTTTGTGTGCTCGCAGGACGCCTCTTACAGGGATCAGTGACTTCACAGCCACTAAGAACAAGATCATTCAGCTGTGCCTGGAGCTCACTACCACAGTTCAGCAGGTCTTCACACTACTTAGTTCAACAGCCCTTGGAAAACATATACACACAACAGCTTTTTCCACAGAGCACAAACCAGCCCAGGGGCACAGATATGCAGGATAAAGTGTAGGAGAAGAGAGTTATGTGAAATGTGGTCTGGCAGCCATGGCAGAAGCCTGAAGCCAGCAGTCTGAGCACATTATTGCAAAAACTGATGTTTTTCTTGGTATCTTTTCCTTCTCATGCTGGCTAATGAGGAGAACCCCTTAGTGCGGGGATGTTAAATGGTAAACGTCGTTTTTGTGTTTCCAGTTTCATAAAAGCCACTGGTGCTCTATTAAAAGATGCCTGCCAACATTCCCTAGGTTGCTGTAGCCTCTCAGCCATGTGGTTGCCTGTTTTTGCTTCTTCCTCAAGGCTCTCGCAGTGGGAGACCAAACTGTCTGAAAGCACTTCCTGTGTGTAGGTTTAATGCACGGATGAGGAGGTAGACCATCTCAGCGCCAGCAAATTTTCTAATGGTTAAAACATGGCATCAGCTAACATTCACTGTACCTTCTGCCTTTTGAAACATAGGATCATGGTGAATTTTGGGGTCTACTGTCAATTTCATTCAACTGGTAGAGGTCGCTCATACATACAGTTGAAACCAGATGTCTACATACACTGTTTAAAAAGACACACAACATTTTTTTTTTCTCACTGTCTGAAGTTAAATCCGACTAGACATTTCCTGTTTTAAGTTAGAATTTTTAAATTTTTTTCTATTTGAGAGAGAGATATATATTTTTTTTGCTTTCTTCAAATTCAGAAGTTTGCACACACTTCCTTAGTATTGAGTAGCATTGCCTTTGAACTGTATGATTTGGGTCAAATGTTGGATATCCCTCCACAAGCTTCTTACAATAGTTCTGTCCTCCTGACAGAACTGGTGTATCTGAGTCAGGTTTGAAGTCTTGCTCGCACACGCCTTTTCAGCTTTGCCAACAAATCAGGGCAATGTGAAGGCCATCACAACACATTGAGTTTGTTGTCCTTAAGCCACTGTGTGACTAATTTCACAGTATGTTTAGGGTCATTGTCCATTTGGAAGACCCAATTGTGCCCAAGCCTGAACTTCCGGCTGAGATGAGAGTCTTGAGATGTTTCTTCAATATTTCTACATAGTGTTCTTTTCTCATGATGCCATCTATTTGAAGAAGTGGAAGTGAAGTGCACCAGTCCCTCCTGCAGCAAAACACCCCCACTCAGTTGGGATGGTGTTCTCTGGCTTGCAAGCTTCCCCGTCTTTCCTCCAAATGTAATGATGGTCATTATGGCCAAACAGTTCAATTGTAGCTTCATCAGACCATAGGTCTTTATTCCTTTGTCCTTTCTGTATTTCCAAGCTGTAATCTGGCTTTTTTATGTTGCTTTTGGAGTAATGGCATCTTCCTCGCTGAGTGGCCTTTCAGCCCATGTCGGTACAGGACTCGTTTCAATGTGGATAAGGACACTCTCTTACCAGCTTCACCCAGCATCTTCACAAGTGCTTTTGTTCTGGGGTTGATCCACACATTTTGCACCAAAGCACGCTCATCTCTGGGACACAGAACCCATCTCTCTCCTATGTTTATACTTGCTTATAATAGTTTGAACAGATAAACGTGTCACCTTCAGGCATCTGTAAATTATACACAAGGTTGAACCAGATTTGTGGAGGTCCGCAATTCTCTTCCTGATATTTTGGCTGATGTCTTTTGATTTTCCCATTATGCCACAAAAGGAAGCGGTGTGTTTGACGTGTGCCCTAAACATACATCCATGGATGTGCCTCCAGTTAACTCAAATGTTGTCAATTAACCTATCGGATCCTTCCAAAGCTATGACATCATCATCTGGGCATTTCCAAATTGTTTAAAGGCATAGTAATCTAATGATCGAAAAAAAAGTTTATTCTGAGTTAATGTCAGACGTTGAAAAAATTTGCCTTTTTAAACAGTGTATGTTAACAACTGGTTTAAACGGTATATGTTAAACAGGGTGTTACTGAGTGCAATTAGTTTGATGTGATAAGCAACTCTTTTTACACCGCTAGTGAACGTGATTGCTGAGACTGGGGGTGTCATTTTTAGAGGGTTATAGTATCAAAATAAATCTTTCCCACAGTGACTATTTCCTTACTAGAGTTTGGGATTTCAGCACCTCTAGTGATTTTCTGTGGGTGTCTCAGTCATGGTCATTCAGGAGAATTGAGGGTATAAATTTCCCACACTGCCATCTGACATAAAGAGAATGTAGAATAAACTCCTGATACGTGCTGAAAGAATCTTGTGACTAGAGTAGATTAGTTTGATGGAGGCTACATGTAGTTTGGTCTCCTGTTAGTTTTAAATCAACTCACAGAAATGTAAACGTGCAGAAACAACGAACAAGGTTTATTTACAACAAATTCCATCATTTTAGTACATCCCATTTCTTTGGTCCATTTGGGCTCACTTTGTTTTTACAACATGCAGCCCAGAACAGTATAAAACAGGTTGCACAGGAGAGTACCACAATGATTAGTTATGAGGGGGGGGGGGGGGGGCAGCGTGAGGATGAACCAGCTCGTTCATGAACTTAAGCCAAGAATTACTGCTTTTCAGATCACACAATTTATGTGTTCTGCCTGAATGAAGCCTGTGTGTACACGCACAATGGGACACAGTCGTAAAACTGAACGCATCACCCCTCTTGGCTGACCCAGTGTGGAGGTTGTTCCCTTTCAAACGACACATTTTTCATTGATCCCCAAATTGTTTTGTCCATTCATCCCACTGCTGAATTGTTGAATCAGATATGGAGTCTATTTCTCTCTATTTTAGTAGAAAATCCTATTATGTAGGTCTAAAGCAATTTCACTTCAGTGTAGGCAGCTACACTCACACAGTTCCTGTGCCAACACTTCTCTCTTAAGGCCACTTCATTGCTCGACCATGCAAATCCACTGTGGTGGTAGATCAAAGGCCTAGAGAGCAGCATACAGAGAGTCATCCGATCCACAGCGGCTGTGGGATCAAGTCCATAACGGGCAGGATCAGTACACTCAGGGAATTGTCCCTAGTCCTTTCCCAGAGCTCAGTTTTGATCTGGCTTCTGTCTGCTAGAGGGGCTATGGTTTTGACATAGATATAACATTGTGGATATCATGAAGACAGATATTTATCTGCTGTATTATTTTCACAGGCTTCGGTGGTATTATGAAACAAGAGAAATTTTCTGTAAACATTAAATCTTGATGTGGTGTGTGGAAAGCAATGTCTGCAACACCTACTGATACTGTTTTGTGTCATGACCTCTAAACATCAAAATATGCATTTTTTTGCTCCCCCCCGTTGGCTCAGTCAACAGTGTAGTCATCCGAACCTGGGCCATTTGCTAAAAGAAATATGCAGTTTTCTGTTTATGCAAACACAGCAAAATTCTTTCTGAAACCACTGTGTTCTTGGCTGACTGGAGAAAATATATTGTATGTATGTATATGTAAAATGAAACTTTATGACTGTATTTTTATTAGTTCTACTTGTGTTGTGTTTTGTACAGTATATTATTTGACCAAAAAAGTTTAGTCATACAAGCAGACACTTAAACGCACATTGGAAATTATATTTAGGAATCCTAGGATTTACTCTGGTTTGATCACCTACAGCCATAGACTATCATGTAAATTTTGTCAGCCCAAATAAACCAATCAAATGCAAGCAAACTGCATTTGAAAACAGGCGCTTTCCTTTAGCCCAGGGGAACGGAGAGCTATGGAAATATGGAAAAACTTGTTCGACCCCCATTTGCTCACTGCACAATGGATTTACAAAGGGCAACAAAGCTGGCTTTGTACATTGCACATGTCTATACATGCCACTAATGCAGCGAGGGCCATAACACCCTTTCTTTTTGCTTTGACAAAAGCTGGTGGCTTGAGAAGGCTCTCAAGAAACAAGAGAGAAGTTTCTGTGCCCTTTAGTTTTCAAAGAAGCTTTTCACCTGTGTTTTGATGGATGGCTTCCCTTTAGGCATTCCCAGCAGCACAGAGCCAATTCCATAAACAGCCATGAACCCCCCCCCCCCCCCCGCAAACTTGCCCCCGTGAACCCACAATTTCCCAGTCAGGGGCCCTTTCACTGCCAACAACACAGTTGTCAGGAGAAGCTGTTGCCTCAGCTGTGTCCAGTCCAGCTGCGGTGTATGTGTGCAGTACAAGGGATGGTGACTCTGAGCTGATTTTGTAGTTTGGATCATTGTTTCTTTCTAAACAACAAGATCACAGCTACTGTCTACTCTTTGACTTTAAGACACCCCTGCCTCGCCTATTCCACCCACTGTTGGAAGCGGTGACAAATTCAAATGTTTCCAAAACCGAAGCATTGTATGTATGAGAGATCTCTGAGCATCGTTACATGTTTTGCCCCTCCACGCCTTCTGCACTTTATGACTATTTAGTTTGTATGATATTTGCGATTCAATACAGTTTATTGAACCACACCATCCATTATGCAATTACAGAGGCCCTAGAATTTAGTCAAAGAGGTAATTTTAATCTAAAAGCTGTTTTTTTGTGGCTGTTCTCCATTTTTCTCAGTTCTATAACTGGAACGTTGATTATATCGTATTTACCAAACCCCTACTTTTTCTCTCACTAGCCACGAATAAACCCTTCCTCTTCCCTGTTGTTTACTGCTCACTAGTTTAATCTGTCATTACTGTCTTCTGTGTAATAGGACTGCAGTGTTTACGAGATGGAAGAGAAGATCCTTGAAGTTGTAAGTATACTGTATCTCTAGTCTTTTTTTGGCATAATATAAACTAAAAGGGGACCATGAGGCTTCAATTTGGGGGTGAAAATCTGTCTTATTGTTTTAGGTAAATGTCCGTTTATGTAGACATTGTGAGACATGCTTTCAGCAGCAGGCTCGGTTTTCTGAGTAAATGAGCAGATTGGTCTTTAGGATTGTCAATGGAGGAGGTAGCTTTAATACGCCCCAGACTTGTTGTAAGACTTGTTGGACCAACACAGACCTTTTTTTGTGCTGTGTATCTCTCCCTCTCTCTTTCAGACAACTGTGAAGTCCACAGTAGAGCCAAGACTTTCTTCTAAGTTTTTACATTGTCCTGCTCCTGTTTTTATTTCCACGTTTTTTCAGTTCCGTTTGCTTATTCTGCTTATTCTCCTCTTTCAAATAAAGCATACGCTATCTGCTCAAAAACGAATTGTACCAAAGAAAAGATGACAGATTTCAGTTTTTGTCCTTAAGCAAGGGGTGAAGCAGAAAGGATGGTATGCTCTGGACGTTGAGTTAATAACACACTAATGCCTCCTTTCAGACCATTAAGCCTGTCACTAAAGATGAACATACACATATGGGTATACAGCGAGCGAGACACCTAACTGCTGAAAGATAAGGTCTTTGCGCCAAGTGTCACAGGTGGATGTGCTACCTGGCATGCTTGAACTTGTAAAGCACACAATGTAATTTTGTCAAATGTCTGAACTGCCTTTTTTATTAATTTTATTATTGCTGTATTTTAATTTGCCTTTTTCTCTGCAGTCTAAGATTTTGAACAGCATCTGTGATCAGACGGTGAGAACGACCTCTGACCCCCTGATGAGCCAGTCTGCCTGCTTGGAAGAAGTCCAGCTGACCAATATCCAACCAGGCGAGGGTCTGGTAAGGAATGCTTGGAGACTTTTCATCCTTTTTAGTGTCTCTGACTTCTTGGGTTTGTAGACGAAGATGCCTGCAATGTGTATCAGATTGTTATGCTTCCATTTCTTTCATATATTAGTCTCCTTTTGGCAATATTTCTTCCTTTTTTTGTCTTATTTTTGGTTGTTGTTTTTTAAACCATAAATAAGATTGTCTTGTGGGTTTTTGCCTAGGGAATGTACATTAAGTCTACCTATGATGGGTTACATGTCATCACAGGAACCACAGAACATGTAAGTATGAAAAAAGGGCCACCAACATTACATTCAGCCCCTTTCCGTACCTGAATAATTAAATTATTGAAAGTATATTTCATTGTATGACACATGGCCAACTCTTCCTTTTTACACCTCACCCTAAAGAACAATATTGTTATGAAAATAATTATAACTCACTCTTATCCTCCTCCTCCTGTTCTTCCTCTACATCCTTCCCCTTTACTGAGGACACACTAAGCTACAGCATATGAAAGAGTTAAGAAGTGCTAATCTGTTAGGGCAGTTGTTTGTTTCTGCACTCCAGTAACCAGTAAATGTCACAAACACAATGAAAGAAGTCCTACCGTTTTCACACACTGAGACAACCAGTCGGTGACTAATACACTAGCATCACTGCCACAGTCAGATCCTAATGCCTCCGGTCTTTCATTGTGAATTATGACCTGAATCATCAGCAATAATGAATAGTTAATCTAGTTTGACATCTGTGTGGCATGAAAAACAAATTGACTGATATTCATATGAGTGTTTTCTCACGATTTGAATTAATATTTGCTTTGCGAATGCGATTCAAAAGAACAGCTGTATTTAAGCAGAAGTCACACTAAAGTACAGGTTTATCAGAAGTTGTGTGTTAGGAGCAAGGGTCTGTATTTAGTAGTTGTTCACCTTTTTATGATGTTTGTTTGTTTTTTTGTTTTCTTTTTAGTCACCAGCAGACCTGTCCAGAAAGATCCATGCCGGTGATGAGGTGATCCAGGTTAACCACCAGACAATGGTGAGAGTCTTAATTCATTGTCCATTTTAAAAAAACTGGTAGATTTATGACATACTATAATAATAATAATCCCATCGAGTGGTGCTTATTTGTTTGTTCTCATCGGTGTAACCAGGTGGGCTGGCAGCTGAAGAACCTAGTTATCAAACTGAGGGAGGACCCCAAAGGTGTGGTTCTTCTTCTCAAGAAGAGGCCCACAGGCACAACAAGTTTTGCCCCTGCCCCCCTCAAGAACATGCGCTGGAAACCACCAGTACCTCAGGTATACACATACGCATGCACACTACCGTACACACTTCCTTCTTTCATCATGGGATGCTAACAAAAGCCTGTGTCATTGTGAACCAATTATCAGCTTTTTAGGGAGTTGGTTCTGAAACAGCAAGTTCAGACAGGTGTCACAGAGCCACCCTGAGAGTGCTGCTGGCTGAATTGGCTAAAGTGGAGTTTTTCTTCATCGAAAAGTCTCATGATGTTGTTCAGTGTAGGAGAAAATCTGCCAGCTTATACTGTTTGGTTAGATTGTATCAGATTTTTTAGAAATATCAAGTCAAGAAACATCGAGTTTTGATAATCTGTTTGGCTTTTCCTTCTTTTCTTTCAACACCAATGCCACCAAGTTGTAGTTGAAATTTTGCAAATAAGGTTTTGTTTGACTGTAATCCAATTTGTTAAAGGGGACTCAGGTGGTTGAAAGCCTTGTGTGTTTACATTAGGGAGAATAGCAGAGAGCCAGACAATAAGCCTGCAGTAAGCTAAGGCTACCAAACTCAAGCTCTGGCATTGTCTTATCATGCACAGTCTGTTTTCGTAGACTGAGAAGGCAAGATGTGACAAAACCAGATAACAGTAGGTTTCTTAAAACAGCAAAGTACTTTTCAACTCAAAGGTGGGTAATATCAACATGTCCACCAGCATCTTGTTTTAACAAGTAGTCAGAAGGATCAGAGTTAGCCATCTTAGTTTATCTGTGATAACAAGGCTCCATGTGGGAGAGACAAATTTCTCCCTGTCTTACAGGAATGAATACCACTGGCTTTGTAATACTGTATAATTTGCACACAGAGGATAATGATTCATGAGATGTTTAGTTTGTCATTAATGTATTACATCTACTCTACTGTATCATCAGACATATCATTTAGGGCTGATGAGAATGGCAGCAAATAAGAGATGGACTTTTAGTCAAGGGCACAATGTTGTTGAGCGTCAGGAAAAATTGCTGTGCTAAATAAGCAGTATATAACAGTAAATAACAATTTTATGGTTATGACACACTGGCTATTTTAGGCTTGACATAAAAAGTTACCTCCAACAAGACAGTTTATACTAAAAAAGATCCACCTAAATGTCTCATAATTTCTGATGAACTCCTCCCAGGCATTAGCAAGTCAAATTCAGTCCTAATTAGAGAGAGAGAGATAAATTTAGCTTGAAAATAAGCAGATAAGAGAAGGCACGTGATCACTGCTCATCAATATATGTGAAATTAGTACTAATAATCCAATTGCTGTTTTATTTTTCAGAACAATTCCTCCTTGATCAGGACAACGTCTCCTTGCAGTTCAGCTAATGGATCCACCAAAAAGGAGAAGCCACCTATCCTGGACTTGTACATCCCCCCTCCTCCTCCAGTGCCATACACCCCACGGTGAGCTTTCACATATTATATGCCAAGATTTTTAAGAATGAAGGAGGCAGCTGACACACTGAGTGATTCAGCCAGCCCTCCTGAGACGACGTTTGCACATTTCCTCACCCAGACCTTTAAATTTGGTCGACAATGAGCGTGTCCTGGGCCCATGACAGTTTCCTTCCTACTACACATTCAGCTTTTTTGAGCCCACTCTGCCTCCATCCGTCTCACTACATTCCTTATGCAAAGGCTGGTTCATCTTCCATCTTCCACCTCCAAGAAGACCGAACATGATCAATTTACTAAAAATGCTTGTGGGACTTCCTGTAACATTATTTATTTCCAAATCATCCCATGTGTAGTTCACAGCTTCATATTTTGGCATGTTGTGCTGTGATAAATAAATGAGCATTTGGTTTTTCTGCAGAGAGGGCAGAACAGACTCCTTTACCAGCATTAGTAAAAGACCAAAAGGTTCTGAGTCACCCAACTCCTTCCTGGATCAGGAGAGCAGGAGACGCTGCACCATTGCAGATTACGACAAATTCAACGTTGGCTTTCCCATCGAAGCCAATGTGATACAGCCCAGAATGAGAGAGCACAAACTTTCGCGTGGTCAGTATTTTGTAATGAGAAAATACTATGGACAGTGAGTAATTGTGTTCTTAAAATAATCCAATTCAACAAAACTGAAATGCTGCTTCCAGGTAAGCCCCGGCCACTGTCCATGCCAGTGGATACTTGTGTTGGAGTGGTAGATCCGTTTGCTAAGCCCTGGGCACAAGGAAGGAAAGGTATGTGCACAAATGGCTTTGATTTTAGGTTACAATCTAAGTGACACTCTCCTTCATTAATTTTGGCTGAGAGACTGCACTACTATATACACCTATCGGCCATAACTTTAACTATAGTGGACAGGGGTAAATTGCAAAAAATGTAATGCTGGCCTTTATTAACAAGTGTTGGAATAAAGTGCATCCCAATACAGTGCTTGTCCGTGTTGTCATGATGTTTTCTAGAAGAGAAAAAGAAATCACATTTGTTTGAATTTTATTTTGTTTTTATTCTGTCTGTGCTAATGCATCACTGCACAGTTGATTCCTTGTTATATTATAAAAGTTAGGTGTCATCTGTTGTATAGCAGCCAAACATTCTGCATTATTAAACGCTTTTCGGTGAGCACTTCTGTGTTACTCCTGTTTATGAATTCATAATTTTCTCTGCATTAAGGCGACGACCTCCTGTACAGATACCTGAGCAATGAGAGGATCCCCACCATAGCAGAAGAGGTTCCATCAGTGTCTCCACCCTACAGGCCTGCAGGGGAACGCCACCTCGTCCGAGTGGACCACATTCGGGGCAGTCGCTACTACTCCAACACAGACCTCCACAACAGTGCCACCATTCCCTACCAGGAGGATATGAAAAAGGCCCCTGTAGGCCCCATCTCCAAACGCACAACGGCTGAACGCTCACTACTGGTCAGTTGGATCATGCGGCTTAAGCTATTGACTCACTGATGATGCGCTTCCTGTCCAGGGCTTCCTGTTCCTGTCTTGTGTCCTTCCTCAGTGCCTTTAAGTTTTAATGTCCAGCTGTTTTTCTATTTTTTATTTTTTATTTTTGGCAGCTTTGGGCTCTCTCACACTCCTCTGTCCCCAACCTCCATATTTCCCTGGTGTTACTACTACTACCAACTACTACTCCTCACCCCCAACTTGCTTTTTTTATTACTTACTACATTAAGTGCCCACCCCTTTAACACTGCCCACAATCTTAATCTTCTTTGACGACAAGTCCCATTTTTGCCTCAAGAAGCTACAGTTTGTTCAGGTTCATGACACTTTGGCCTTGTATGCTGTTTGTAGACACCTCTGTACATATTAAATTATAGCAAGTTTCTGTCAAACTGTTCTCTCATACTATTATTTAATACTTCGAAAACGTGTTCATTATCAACTCAAAGCCCTGTCACTTCAGCTATTTGCTTATTTTGAATTTCTTTGCATAAATAAGTTGTAAAACTGTCAAACAAGCAGCATATTTTGTTAGTAAAATTGCTTTTATTTTCATGTTACTTTTTAAAATGATACTTTTTGTGATCACTTGGATAATTGTCTGCCAATGGTTGCCTCTTGTAAGCTATGCATATACTTCAGAAAAATTTCCAAACTCACTGTAGTTGACATTGCTGCATTGGTTGATGAAAGAATATTTATATCTTGTCAAAAGCAAAAGTCTGTGCTGGTTTTAAAGCTATGCACTCAGATTAGTAAACATTTATATCCTGTGTTTTAGTTTACTTGGCAATTATCCACCTAAAGGGTCCTATACATACAGCTGGTCGACAGTAATAACTGGTCTTATAAAGCCAGTGCTTTAAAATGTTTTTGACACGCAGGTCAAATGGCCTTATATAAGCTCATGCTATGGAAAGACCACACATCACTAGAGACAGAATGACAGTATTATTTAAGAACATGCAGGGAAGAAGTGTATATTGTTGCTTTATTTGCCTTTTGTAAAATTTGCATAGCATTTTATTAAAAATTGCGGTTATTTCAGTGATCTTTTGTATTGTCTTTATTTTACCATTGGGTGTAAAATTACTGCTCAAAGTGAAGTTCTAATTTTGCACATTGGGTAATGATTTTGAAATTTCTCATGAAAACTATATTGTTGAACTGTGTTATTGTATATTCCCTTGACATGCTCTAAATAGGATTTTAATATTATAAAAGTCTGCCAGTGAGGGGCAACTTTTAGCGATTAGTGACTTTCACTCGGGCTAAATGCAGGATCGAACTGTTGAACCCTTTCTGGCTTTCTGACATGTTTTGACCTTTAATGGGAACCATGCTTTTGTTTTTATTAAGCATGGGATGTAACAAGATAGCTAAAGTCAAGTTACCTTCTCTCTGTGTCTCAGATGGTGATGGTTATGTAACTACTTCCCTCTATGATGAACTTTAAATTCCAGCTGGTGGGGCCATATGGTCAAGCAGGTCTTCCATCTGGGGATCTTATTCCTGCACATATGTTTTCTTTAAAACATTTAAATGCAAGGTTAGGATTTCTTTGCCTGACAGCCTTTGTCATGTTTTTAATTATTTGTAGTCTTGGTGCTTAGGATCAATACCTTTCACTGTGGAAATCAAGAGTTGACAGCTATAATAAATGACCCACCACTCTCACCTCCTTCCACTTCACCTGTGTTTCCTTGTGCATGAATGTACTGGTCAGGACTGACGTCTTTTCCTAAATGTCCTTCACTTCCTGCCCTTCTCTGTCTTGTTTTGCCCAAGCTTGCCAAATTATAGTTGCCTGCGGTTCACACTAATTTGCACTTTCTGAAAACCAGTGGTCTGCTTAAGTACTACCCACACTTTGTTTAACCTGCTGCTAAGTTTGCTAACCACTTACATGGTATGTCTGCACATCACAAATGGTTACACAGGAATAAGATGTTGAATGTGCATGTGAATGACTCAAATTCAAATGATTTCTTTATTGCTCATATTTCACAATCTGGAATATATTTCAATATGATCAATATTTAGTGCTCCATGTATTTTCTTTTTCTTGAAACTACTCATTATTTCCATTATGCTACAGTACAGAATTATCACTAATTGTTTGCAAGTGACATCAGAGGCCACATGCTTGTACTGTAAATGTATAATTTACTTGCCCATAACCTGAAGATGCCTTCTGGTTCAAATTAAAAGCCGTTTAAAATACAAAGGGCCAAAAATCTGATCAACAGTAACTTTGATCATAGCTTTCTATATCTCAATCCAACACAGGTTTTAAGAAAGACTATAAAATAGTAGTTGACTCCATCTCCTTTGTGTGTTAACACGTAAATCTTTATGTATCACAGGGAGCTGATCGGCACTCTAGCAGTGACTTCCTGAACCGGTGAGTTCCTCTACTTGTCCATCCTACACACACACACACACACATTGTTTTGTAGTCTATAGGTCAAATGAGACCCATAAGAGCAGGGTGGGTCTAATTTTTCAAGAGGGAGTGACACTAAGCACGTTGTAGCCTTTAAAACAAATAGCTGTGTAGGGTCAGTGTGTGGGCTGCTTTTCCTATTTCAGAAAACCAGGCAGAGGCTTATACAGACCATAGAAACACTCAGACCCATGGTAAAAAAGGTGTGGTAAAAACAAAATTTTCTATCCCAAAGAGACTGTATTTTAATTGATTAAAAGTAGGATAGTAACGGTTTGTGTTAGAAATAATTTCCTCCTGCACACAATGTATATCACGCCTCTCCTTCAGTCTGACAAGAAACAACCAAGTGAATGCTTTCGTTAATTTACAACGGATAAATACATTTCGGGTTTTTTTGACACATTGTCTCATTGGGGCTCCAGTGTGCAAGATGCTCCAACATGTTCAAGTCATCAGTGCGTCTGCCCTTTGCTGAACACCCCGGAGACACCTTAATATGCCTGAGAATCTTTGGAAATGTCACTGTAATGACAAATCCTGATTCTTCTGCACTTCATACTATAAATAACTCCATCCCACTGTGAAACATGACTACACTCAATGACTGCTGTTCCTCCTTCTCCTGTTCCATGGCCCCTGTAGCTCCTACAATCTTGGATGTAGGACCTGAGGAAGTGTGACTCTCCACATTAAGACTGTGATCGATGACTAAATGCCTTGCACAATGCCACCCCCTGCCCCTCATTGCTGTTCTATTCTAAGAGGCACGCACAAATGCATCATCTCCGGATTGATGCACACTTTATCAAAACTCATTACTCACATTTAGAATATGTAGGAAATGCTATAGCACATCTTGCAGATAAACAGGTGACTCATTGTCGGTAGAGCATTTTTAAACATGTGACACTGATGTAGGGAATGGAACTTGATTGACTGTGGATTTAATCAGGTGTCAAAATAATTTGGGCTTGTTAATCTGTAAAGAACAAACAAGTTTTTCTTCTTGACAAAGCATAAAATGTGATGGTACATCACTTACAGTTACATGTCACTTGTCCAAACAGAACTACGAAAAAAGCGCGGACCCCTTTGTGTGGGTGGGAGGAAGAACATACAGTCTGTACAGAAGTTGCAACACCTGCAAAATATATCATCGGTATCTCCTTTAGCAAAGTAGCTTAAGAGGAGACAAAGGCATGAAAATTTATGGATGACAGGAGGAGGATACCACAAAAAATGTTAGTAATCAAAAGGCAGGAAAAACAACCAGAGACAATTTCATACCCTGAAATTGCAGGGTGAGGCCCAGATGAGGTAAATTGAGTATTTTGAGCATTGGGAACAAGCTTTCTTGTCTGCCCATGCTGCTGTGGCTGGTTGCCAAACATATTATCAGAAAAACTGGCACACCAACTAAATGCCAAACTCTAATAGTCTCCATAGGATCTGTTTTGTTGAGGCCAAATCAAAGGGAACTGAATTGGAACATATATAAAGATAATGAATGGTTACAAATATTTGGGGAAACATTAAGTATGTGTTAGAACTTTTCAAAAGACACTATGTCTAATCTAAAGTATGAAAGTTGGCAATAACTTTTTTTATACAAGACAACATTACCATAAAATACAGTGTGACATGAGGTTAAACAGCTTTTTCAAATTGTGCTTATTGTCCCTACTTTGTTTTTGCAGGTATTATCAGCCACACGTACAATCCTGGTCCTTCTCCCAAGCAGTAAGTAACCTAACTATCAATCCTGTTGCGTAAAGGTAGAAGTGTCTGCAGCCATACAGTCTGTGGCAACATCTGCATACGTTAGTGTGACTTTCCTACATCATCTGTGCAATGTTAGGAATGCCACTGGCCTCAGCCTTGGCAAAGGGGAGTGAGTGGAAGTGAGAGCCTACACCGCATTACAACTCACACGGCGCTAAGACAAAATACACACATGCTGTCTCACACAAAAAGGACCACACTACAGAAATGCAACCTGCATGTTATACTGTAGGTAGGTTTCTGCCAGCCGGAATCTTCAACCTGAAACAAAAAAACAGGAGCGGAATGTGGTGTTGTTGAAGTTTTACACAAACAGTCATGGTCCCCAGTAGATGAATCCTTTTCCTCTAGGGTCACCATGAGGTTACTACATAAGGTACTGATACCAACAGGCCCCGCTTTGCTTGTGGCAGGTGGTCTTTAGCAAATGTTACATGGAGAACATGGAAAACATTAAATATGCTAAACATCAGCGTGTTGCATTTTGACAGTGACCATGTTAGCACTTGGTAAATGTTAAATGGCCACTTATAGATCGCTTTTATCCAAAGCGCTTTACAATGTCGATTCCCATTCACACACATACACCGATGGTGGTGGATGCCATGCAAGGTGCTTATCTGACAATCCGGGAGCAACTTGGATACTTCGACAAGTAGCCGGGACCAGGGACCGAAACACTGACCCTGTGGTCCGTGGTGACCCTGCCTTACCAACTTATCCATTTTGTCGTATGTGCTGCCTGAGCAAGCACTTAACTCAAACACACACAATTGGTTAACGCAGCTAACTCTAGACTCTCATCCATGTTTCTCTTTGAATGTGGATCTAGGAGAGAACTTATCCTGGATCTATTAACTACGGCAGTAATAAACCGATCACAGGGGTGAACTAAGCATTGATTTCCTGTGTTTAAACACACACGGACACACACACACACACTCACAGAGTTTGGAACACAGTCAGCAGTGTCATGCAAACAAGTCAAAATGATATAGATTTATAGTCCAATGGTGACTTGTTCTTGTTGCAACAAACAAAATAACCTTGACACCGTTATCAATCTGTACTTTATATAGAATGGAGGGGGAGGGAATTGATATTTTATTGTTTTTTTCCTTTCACTAGCTTCTTTCTTTTTGGATTATTTATGTGTACAGCTGAACAGACACACCTGCTGCACAGAAGGATGTGGTTTAATTTCAAACCAAATCCTCAATAGCAGTTCAACACTTCATGTAGACTAGAGCCATGACAGCTCAGTGCCAAGCAGTGACAGGAGCTTTCATTACCAACAGCAGCAGGTGGGGGACACACAGTGCCACCAAGCAAGATAGAATCTGATATCATTCTCAGCCTTGCACTCTTCCCCCTTTAAGCTGCGTGACACTCCCCTTGCTGAATAATAGCCACACTGTTTACCCCCTCTCTACCTTCCTCTTACAGTTTCTGGGTGGGGGGGGGGTGGGGCATTAGCTAAGTGCCGAGGCAATTCTCAGCATGGATCACGATGGGAGATTGAGCGCCACAATGGTGTGACCAATCAGCATTCCCATGAATTCTCTTGCCTTTTGACATAAGTTGCAGGCAAGATTATCTCAATTGTACCCAAACACAATTTCTGCAAAAGTCACAGTAAAGTGGGTTTGTAAGGGTTTTTCCTCCCATCACAAATACCAGAAGAGTGACTTGTGTTTAAATCATTACATTCATTTGATTCATTACATTTAATTGAAATGTACTGTGTCTATGGGTAGCACAAGTAATTTGATACTAATTAGAAAGCTAGGATGAAATAACATACAGGAATCTATGGTGTGAGAATGTGAAAGACATGGTCACTGCAGACCACAGTACAATAATAAGATGGAAAGAGAGAAGGGGCCCCTGCCTTTTTAAAGTGGTTTCAGCAAATATTCAGATCTTTTTTTACTTAAATAGACAGAATTTCCATGTTGTCAATCAATCTACACTCAGTAACCACAATGATGTAGTGAATTCATACTGGGAGAGTGGGTATGTGAAAGCCACAGTTCAGTAAAAAGACACATGACAGCCCAGTTAGAGCTGGTCAAACAGCATAAGGAAAATTAATCTCTTCTCTCTTTATGCACACTGTGTCTGGTAACATCATGCACTGGTCATCACCTGGCTAATACCATTCCTACTGCTTAAAGTACAACATGCTGGTGGCAACATTATGCTTTATGAGGTGCTTCTCAGAGAGTGGTCAGAGTTGAGAAAAGATGACTAAAGCAAAAAACAGACAAGTCTTTGAAGAAACCCTGGCCCAGGGTGCATGTTTCCTGGGACTGGGTTCATCTTACAGTGCACCAACTCAAAGCATACAGTCATTGTGATGAAGTTTGGGCTGAGGGAATGGGATAAACTGTGCCAAGAGGCCGTTTAAGTGTTGGCAAGGGGTTTATCATCATAGTGAATTATTTGTCTGATTACTTTAATAAATGAGAGATTTCACATTATTTAAAACACATTTATGACAAAGAGCATGTTTTCATTTGTTATTATCAGTAAAGTGTAGATCAGGTGGAAAAATAGCATTTAAGATAAAATCCACATCATACAAAACATGTGCAAAAAGAGGTCTGAATACTTTATGAAGCCACTGCAAGTAGAAACGAAATGGAGACTATAATAGCACAGGACTCAGGAATGCGTCCGCTGGTTTACCGCCATCAGACAGAACTAGGCAAGATCATCTAGGCCTCTTCACAGATAGAGCTCGAGCAGCAGTGATGTTATGGCTACAAAACCCATCTCCCCAATGAGACTGAAGAGTGTTGATAGGCAGGCCACAGCTTCCTGAAAACATGAGCAAACTCTGTAACATGAAACACTTCTTTTTCTTTTCCTCTTTGAAGGAAATCATGTAAGTGGGTTAAAAACTCTGGACATCTAATTTAGCTGGGTTATGACCGTAACAACCCTTAAATGTCAGTGGTTTGTGATATTAAACTCAGTAGGTGCAGGCATTGTTATTTTTGTTCTTTGTATGGCAGGTATTTGAAGTTCAGATATATTATTTTACAGGTCTTTTATTTGTAGTACCGTAGAAGAAGGAGATTGAAGCCAGTCTAAACTGTACCTGTGTAGCTTCATAACATTTAGTATGACATGTAGTATCAACCTAATGAAAGTTGTTAACTTCACTTTTTGGTATCTGTCTTTAGTGTCTCACAGTGCTGTTACAAAGCAGGGACTTAGTGACGCCTAGCGGACATAGATTTAAACTACAAATACTTCTTCGAATAAAGAAATTTTCTCCTAAATGTAAAACACTAAATACGCAATTATTGCTTAACACATCTTTTTTTTCTCTTTTCATCGCATTAAACAATTGTATGTTACTAGTTTGACGTAGAATTTGGGCGTTTCCCTCTTTGGTTTCGGGGGTAACACCCACAGGTCCTGAACTCACCAGAAACCAGGTCACTCCTCTTTGAACCTCTGCAGGTGTTCGCCGTCATGCTCACCAAGCTCTGGTCAGACTTTGAGAGGAGTTTTCGTGCCAAAGTACGTGCGTTGAGGTTATGGTGGCAGGTACAGAAACACATTTTGTTGAAAGTATTTAAAACAACTCAGTGCGACCTGTTTTTAGCTTTCCGAAGCACTACACAAAACGAGAGCCTTCTGACCAGACTACAGGTGTTTCTTGTTTGTTGGTTTTCAGTTTGAACCTTTATAGGCTCTGGCAAAATTGAGACCGGGATGGTGACATTCGTTTGAAGTGTAGTGAGTTTTTGTTATTAAAATATACTTTATCAATATTAGTATTGATTTAAAAAAACAGGGGGGGAATATCTGTGTCATTTAACATTGGAAAAAATGCGTTTTAGGTTTTGGAAATCTAATTTTGCTATAAGGAAGTTTTCTTTTTGCTTTTTGTAAATATTCTTATGTATATATAAGAATTATTTAGTTAAATTTTTAAATTGCAATAGTAGCGCTGTAAAATTTGCAAACCTTTCTGAAAAGCTATAGTCACTGCAAATAGAAATTGTAAAAATTAATGTAGATGCTTTTTTCAGGGGGGCACATAACCGTTAACTGAACTGTCTGAAACTGAAAATGTTTTGATCATTTTTCATCTCTTATGCTCACCTTAGTCAAAGACAATGCTACACATCAATCTTTAGATGCTGTGGTTCAATATGGATCTCAAAATGTGACATTTTACCGCTCACACCTGCCAAAAAAAAAAAAAAAGTCCAACAGGAAGCCAGTTTCTAAACACATGCGCCGTCGGCTCACAGCTTGTGCTGTGGGTTATGTGGTGATCATCATCAAGCTCCCACAGGCAGAGAGTTGACTCAGACACCCGGAAAATTAGATATTATGCGTTTTTGTTTTGCAAGCTAGAGACACACATGCATGTAGACTGCTCCACTGAAGCTCAGTCGAGATCAGAGGTGGAAGGTGTGGTTTGCTTTCACTGTGTGAGCGTGAAGAGTCACAGAGGATACCTGCATTTGGAAAGTTGTCACAAACCAGGTATGAGTCTTTTATATGCTTTTCTGCTTTCCCCATCCTCACTGGGGATATTAGTACCTTGAGTTTGTGGTAAGAGACTAAGTGTGATCAACTGCAGAAGGACTAGACCTCAGGACCCTGTGACCACACATGTTTAAGGGTTGGTTTTGTGTGGATGTGCCTAAAAACACCTGTTTGCGGGAGACATTTCTAATAGAAATGGGTGTAAATAGTTGAGATTGCTTGTCTGTGAAATCCTGCGCACGTCTTTGCTGTATTGTATCATGACAAGCTTATCAACTCTGGTGAGTTATTGTGTGTATGTGGACAGACAGCTTTGTCACTTTACAAATGAGGAACTCAAGTTTGCAGAGGAAGTTGGTCAATAATGGTCAATTTGGATTTCCCAATATCTTTGGTGTTCCATTAGGCTGTCAGAGAGCAATGTGTAAAATGTTGTTCTGTTATTTTTGAATTTTTTTGTGCTGCCTAAAAAAAGTCTGTTTAAGGTGCGATACCAGGAGCAGATTCCCGTTAGTCATGTAGCCTGTGTCACAGGTTACATGAAACTGCTGACATTGATCATTGTGGACACTTGTGCTGTTAGTCAGTCAGTGCTGTCCATGAGCTTTAATCTTTGAAGTTTTCGACCTTTTATATTTTTCTGACTCAGCTTCCACTTGCACAGAAGGACAGTTTCTTGTAGCTTTCATTATTTTGCGCACAGTACCAAGAAAGACAATTGTGAAAACTTGTATGTAACCATGACATCACTTCCTCTTGTCACACTGGAGCAACTATTTGCTCATTTTCTGCCCATTTATCTCTGGGTTGAATATTGTCAGCCCACATCTGATTAAGTTGAACCTTCTGGTTTCTTCCAACAGGCTGCCTTTCCGATATCTGTATACCCTTCTATGGCTGCTGATGACTACAATCCTGTAAGTGTATCGTGTGTGTGTGTACAACTAATGAAATAGAAAAGTAGCTCTGTCTCTTTTAAATTTTGTATCCACTTCTGCTTCTCCTGTTTTGTGATGACAAGGTATAATTTTTTTCTGACAACCCTAGGTGGATTGTTTCGTTTCTGTTCCTTTTTTTTTAGCTTATTACTCGAGGTAGTATTAACATAAAAAGGAGGCAACAGTTAAAAACACACAAAGAGACTAAATGACAACCCAAAAAAAGTCACAGTCTAGTCACAGAGGAGGATGTTGGAGAGGCAGCACGGGTGTAGGGTGGTGGGGGTTAATGTGTGTGTGTGTGGAGAGACAGAAAGAGAGAAAGATAAAGCAGCAGTGAGAAAATGCATGTGACACTCAATGTGAGAAACAGGATGTTCCAGGCAGCCTCTTCTTCTCAGCTACTAATGTTTTGTTCTTCTCTGCTGACACTCTGAACTCACATTGTCCCCCGCTGTTGTCCTCCCAAAGGTCTCCCTCCGACACAAATCCAAGAAGAAGAGCAAAGGAGGTAAGTTGTCACCGTAGGGCTCTCATCATTTTGTCTGTGTGGGCACCCTTAACTGTAATTTCAACCCTCTGTGGGCGTATGTAAAGTGGCAGGGCAATTAGTGTGTGCAGCAGGCTTTTAGACAATGCTTGGCTAGTTTCACTTCAGTTTGCATTTTTTTTAGCTCAGGCTGGAAGTGTCTGGTATCCTTCTGAGAAGCAGACTTAAATTCTCATGTTTTTGTTATTACTGGCTGATTCATAAGAACAATAACAGGTAGGCTACATGTAGCATCACATGTCGAAACTGAACTGTTCCTGGATGTTGTGTGGGTTTTTCTCTTGTTTTATTTTTGCACTTGGTTTTTGACCAAACACCATGACCTGTTTCCACTTGAATGAAAATGATTTTTTTTTTTAGTTATGATTTCATACCACTTGCTTCCTCTAATGCTATGTTTGAACTTTACTGGACTGTGTCTTAGCTTCTCTGGGAACAGAGGAGACAAGGTCTTTTTGCATTTATGTATACCGTTGTTTTTGGTGTTTTTTTGTGCATAGGCAATGGTACAATGAGCAGAAGACGAGTCTCAGTCAAAGACCTCGGTCAGCCAGACCACCAGGGCTGGCTGTACAGGAAGAAAGAAAGTACAGGCTTCCTGGGTATCAAATGGAAGAAGTTCTGGTTTGTGCTGAAGAAGACAGCTCTCTACTGGTACAGCAACCAGCTGGTGAGTATCATTTCTAAACCACCTTTTCATCAGGAAGCCCTCGTATGACAGACGGGCTCTGCCAGTGTCTGATATAAGACACTTCTGTCATAGCTCACCATTTTTAACAGAAGTTACAATTCAAGTTCCACAACTGCCTAGTTGCACAGAATTGCACACAGTATGTCACACAGGGATGGGTTTCTCTCTTGCTCTTCTCCCCATTGTCCTCGTGTCGCTCTCAAGCTCTTTTCAGCTTTGAAGCTATTACTGTCATTAGGTTATTAAAGGCTACAGTGGTATTTTAATGAGTACGATTGGTTTTCAGTTAATATTGGTGGAGTTGTTGGAATTTCTCCCCTTCCTAATTTGTTTGAGAGCATCGGTTGTGTTGTGTTTAGGTTGTGTAAAGCAAATGGCACCATTTAACTACCGTACACGTCCTTGTTATGGCAATAATTGCTCAACAAAGTGAAGAAAAATAAACATCATTACTTTG
This sequence comes from Channa argus, assembly GCF_033026475.1. Classification (NCBI taxonomy): domain Eukaryota; kingdom Metazoa; phylum Chordata; class Actinopteri; order Anabantiformes; family Channidae; genus Channa; species Channa argus. Next base: position 7,360,906 of record NC_090212.1, read on the forward strand.
ACACATTACTTAAAAATCAGTCAATTCAGACCAAAAGTTACCTTTGCTGCAGAGGCTACGTAAGTTACCATTACCATTAGAGTCCACGTCAATGCTTCCCAGAGTTCAAGTAGCAGGTGCGTCTCAATACCAACTGTATGGAGGAGAATGATTGAATTTCTGCAGTTAACTGAGACCAATGACATTTGACAAATAGATCAGTAGAAATCGGTACTTCAAACTGATGAGTCAAAGTTTATGATTCTTCCAGCTCCTGTTTCTTTGTGTGCTGCAGAGAATGTGAACTGATGGTGTTTGTGTGTGTGGTTTACACTGTGAAGCACTGAGAAGGAGGTATGTTGTTCTGGCGGTGCTAAGATGATTATTCAAAATTAAAGACAAGCCTAACCAACGTGGCCACCACAGCAATGTGACAGACGGTCTGACATTTTTATGTCTCTGTTTGTGGTTCTCTGTCCCGAACCAGTTTGTTCATTCAAAGTTACACATTTACATCTTGAAAATTGTTATTAAATTTTCCTTGTGCGGCTATTTTCAGCAGTGGATGTATACAGATTTGGTGCACGTGCTTGAAAGTTCGTGAATCCTACAGAATTTTCTAAAATGCAACCAGTTCTAAATCAACAGGAAAAGAATGCAATTAAACAAATGACCCAAGAACTGTGCATGTGAAGCCAGGAATTCAGTAACCGCTGTGATCCCCTTTTGCAGCAATAATTTCTACTAAACATCTTCAGTAACTGTTTATGAGCCCTCCACATCGGCTTGGAGAGCTTTTAGCCCATTACTCTTTACAGAACATCAATAAAGGAGTGTTGCTTTGTTTTCTTGCATGAACTGCCTGCTTCAGGTCCCTGCGCTGCAGTATTATGGCTTTATAATCAGCACAGCCATTGCAAAACATTACCCTCTGCTTTCATTTTTGGTAGAATGAGTTGTCTGCAAAAACGTTTGTTGTGGTGCTGCAAGATCCAGTTTCTGTTCAACTTCAGTTCATGACTCCATACCATGCAAGCTGTCTTAGTCCAGAGGCAGTAAATCAGGACCAATCCTTGCACTGCCACCACAATTTTTCACATAAGGTTCTACTGCTGCAGTGTTTTGTTTTCCCCAAACATAATACTTCTTATACAAGCCATTGTCATTCAAAAGTTCTACATTCCACAAAGTTTCTTTTATCACCCTTCTGTGTTATCCACATAGCGTTTTGTAGAGTAATGGCTTTCTCCTTGCAACTGCCATTTACACCATTGTTGTTCTCCTGGTGATGGACTCATTTGTATTTCATTTGTACTTGATCCACCTGACAGTCAGCTGGTGGGGTGTAAACTCTTCTGTAACCTTTTTTAGCCTGTTGAGCATCAACAACTCTTCTACAAGACTGTGTTTTCATGATCAGACTTTGATAGTGAAGACCCAGATTTCTTACCTTTAAATAGGACAGGGCCTCTGACTCACACCTGATTGTCGTCTCACTGATCGAAACACCTGATTCTAATTTCCCCCTAAAAAAAATAAATATTCATAGAGATTCAGGTATTTTTGCAACTCACAAATATAAGAATGAAGGATTTCCCACAATAAATTTGTTATTAAGGTATATATGAGTGTTATTTATGTTATTGGGTTTTCTTTTATCTAGTTCAAGAATTAGTGTGAACATCTGATTATAGTGTAGGTCATATTAAGGGTTCACTTATTTTCTAGCACCCTTGTTAATGTTCATAAATTTAAACATGATTAAATGGCAGTAACTCTTATGAAAAATTGCATTCTATTTAAAAAAAGCCAGATATTATGTTATACTATGTATGTCAAATATTAATTGTTATTTAATAAATGAATGCAAAACTTATTGTAAGGGTTGAGATTATTTGTAGAGGAAATCATTTTTCTCCTCTACAATGTTTTTGGGGGAAAAAGAGAGAAAAAATAAACTTTCATCATATTCTCTGAAAATCAGCACAGTTTGCCACAAAAAATTATTTCATATTTTGAAGTATTATGGTAGTGAATTTGCAACATTCAGAAGAAAAAAATTATCTGCAGCACTAAATCCATCCATTGCAATCAGATGAAATTTTATTTCAGCTCTAGTGCTTATCAGAAAATTGTTTTTGCTCAAGATTTCTTTGCAGTCTAGAGCAAAAGCCAAATCCTGTATACAGCGTCAGGTTATTTTAAGACACTGTACATGTAATATAGATTGTGCTACAGATGCACTATGAGGCACTGGGGGCTGCAGATGATTCATACTCAATATTGCCACAGTTGTCTTCTCACCAGTCTGTCACTGCAGGAATGGCTAAACAGTGTCACCATCTTTGCTGAATGTGACAGTTACATAACTGATGCATTTGATCATATTTACTGACATGACTACGTCAATCATATGCATGCCACCATCATGTAATGAGAAAATATATACCACTATAAATAGAGGTAGCATTTTGCAAGGTAACAGAAGATGTCATTGTCGGGAAGTGGTTTGAAAACATCAGTTTGATTTAACAACCACATGTTGTTCAATCTGTGTATTGCAGGCTGACAAGGCAGAGGGCTACATTGACCTCACCAACTTCATGATTGACAGAGCCCTAGAGTGCAAGAAGAAACAGTAAGCTCACAGTTATTCTCTCTTTTGTTCACGTTTTATGACAGTAAGACTTTAAAAGCCACTACCAAGTAATAGTTAAGATTTTTTAAAAAACTATATCCATATCTATTGTTGGATCTGAATTACACAAGAGGTTTCCACACACACAGTGACAGGAAATGTTGAAAATCTTCAAAATTATCAGGGAAGTAGAGTTGTCATAGAATTTAAGTTAAGTTTAAATTTCATGAAAAACGATTACACAGGAAACATTTCATTTTGTTGAACGTATCCTTTTTTTGTACTGATCTTATCTTATCTCATCCCCATTTACTTTTCTTCATGCAGTGCCTTCAAAGCTTGTCACCCTCAAGTCATGATGTTTTATTTTGCTGCTGAGAGCCAGGACGAGATGAACATGTACGTATAAAAGTACATCTATTTATTTATTTAACATGTTGTCTAAATGAGTCAGACATTTTAAGTTTAATAACTTGTTTTTGCAGATGGCTGAATAAGCTTGGACTAGCCTCCATTCAGTATGAGCAAGCAGAACGAAACACTGCGGCTGGTAAGCATCCATATTGCCTGTTACTGTTGTTCATGGGCAGGGCTAGAGGAGTGGCCTGGTGTGGCACTGGCTAGGGATGGATGTTAATCCTTAAACATTTCTTATTTGTTTATGACTGTTTGGAGTTAAAAAATATCACATAAGTTACATATTTGACAATTCTTACAATGTACAAACACTTTATAAAGACATTATTACCTATTAACATACTATTAATATTAACTTTATTATTTCCAAAAAGGGTTTTTAAATTACAATTTAAAACTTTAAATAAATCTCCCAATGTAGCCCACCTGTTTTGAGCATGTGCCCCAGGCTGGCCATCCCAATAAAAACTTTCTAGATCTGTCCATGCTGTTGTTGAATGAAACATTGATTGACGTTGCTTCAAACAATTTTTTAAAGAAAAGTAGCTTTGTTTTTTACCTCGATAAAAAGGCTTTATTAATTTCTTCTGGATTCTGGTTGTACAGTATGTGGCATGTTTTTAACTTTAGCGTTTTGCATCTCTTCACAAAAATGTGAATATTCAGAGTGTTATAGTGAAGCCAGTGACCATGACGAGGCTGAAACCACAGACATCCCCCCTCCACCGTACACAGAACAGACAGCGCAGGACTCTGTGGATGCAGACGATCCACTTGGTAGCACACATCAGGTTGGTTCTCGGTCAGAGTGATAAACAGCCTACACCGCACCATTAATCACAACTATACAGAAGGTTGAATGATGAAGTAACTTTAATTTAAAATCCACATGATGTTTAACTGAACAAATGCCCGTTTAATTTATAGTATATTATGACATCTGACTAAGTTGCATTTGTCTTTCAGGGAACTCTCCCTCCCCCTTACTCTCACGCAGTGGCTAGTGAAGCCAACGGTTCGTTCTCGTCACCTGTCAGTACAATGACATCACAGAGCTCCGCCTCCTCGCTTGCCAAGCAACGGCAGTCCTGGTTGGACCTGGTCTCACAGGCATTTCCTCCAGTTGGAGAAACAGTGGTGGTTTGCTCAGCTCAGGTACACTCACAGCAGCCTCCACACGAAGAGACAGAAGAAGAAAACGTGCAAGGCTTCCAGATGTTGGAGAACTTAGCTGCCCTGGACTCTTCAGATATGGGGTCTAATGAGGGAAGCCCCACTGCAGAGGTGGAGGCACAAAAAGATGATTTACATGTTCAAGATGAGGGTAAGTTCTAATTTTATTCCTTTTAATTTGTCACTGTTTAGTGACTTTTATATCCTAAAAACGTACAGGACTGTATTTTAATAAACCATGTTGATTTTTATTTTTTGTATTTTTTTTGGGTGGGTGGGGGACTTAACTTCCTCTGGTTTTAGGAAATCGTTCGTACAGATTAGTGGAGTATTTTTTGTGTTTATAGGAGAATAATTTACTACAAAGCCTTCTGTTTCACATAACTTCGGTTAACGTCCATGATCAAAGGAAAATATTTATCAGACGTATCTCTGTTCCTTTAAGGAGTTTTAATGTATGTACAATCCCTCTGATGTGCGGGATCTTGATACAGTGTTATTGTTATTTTATTGCAGAGCATCGTGGGAACAGCTCAGATGAAATGGAGAAGCTGTATATTCATCTAAAGGAGGCCAGCCTCTCACCAATAGGAGATCGTAAACCATCTACAAAAAGGGAATTCAGGGCCTCCTTTGTTAAACGCTGTAAAAATCAGATTGTCAATGATAAACTGCACCATATCAGGACACTCAACAGCTCATTAAAGGTAATTTTTTTCCCCTTAGTCTGCCTTTCCTTGACTTCTCTGCCTTTTCCTCCCAGTTTGTTGTACATCATTCTGTGTAGAGCTAGCAAAAAAAAGGGGAGGGGCTTTCATAATAAATTAATTGCAATTGAATTGTAATTTTGAGAAATAAGCGGAGCTGTGTGCAATTATTGAATTTTTTCCTAATTTTCCTTGTTGTCTTCTCTGACCTAGTCAAAAGAAGCGGACCTTTCAGCGATAGAACAGGTGTTGTCAGACCCACAGCTTACTTCAGACAAGTTTAGAAAATGGAAGGAGGCCAATGTCCACTTGGTGCAAGAGATTTCTGTTAAACACAACCAGCAGGCGGCATTAGAGGCCAAGAAAGCTGCAGCACCAGTTACTGCTGCTCCTGTGGTGGAGACCAGTCTATAAACACTCCTCATGACTGTTTTTTACTGTGTCTATAATAAACGGACTTCACACCTGCATGATGTGGATGTGCACCCATACTGCTGTTCCATAATAGTGGACTAAAGAGCTGTACAACAACTAACAGAATCAATGAAGGAGCACGTTTTTAGTTCCTAAATGGAGGTGGTGCAGATACTAAACAATTTTCAGGTCACATTAAAATGTGAAATGTGTCTTTGTATTACTTGGTATTAATGTTACATTGATTAATATTAGCGAAGTTTGCTGATAGTAGTTTTTATGTTGTAATTTTTGAACCTATGGATAAACTGTTTTATTATATGGAATGATGGACTATGTTGAAATAATGGTTCGGTTGCTCTCTGCAAGGAAACACTTGTTTTGTTTTTACAGTTTTATCCATTTTGATTTTATAAGTAGTACACACATTTTTAACTGTCTCTGGCCTTTTATTGGTGCTGTGCACCATCACTGCCTTTTACATTGTTGTTATAACTAGTCTGAATGATTGGTGTGTGTTGTTCATCATAGAAACTGTATACTTTTTAAGACTTTCCAGAATGAACACCGGAACCATAACAGGAACAATAGCAAATAAATAATTTTTACATCAGATTGGAATAGGACCAGAAGTTCAAAACATTGTTACTGCAAAGTATTTATAAAACAAAGACATTAAGATATGTAATCCTCTCATTGTAAAAACAAAGTATTCTACTAAACCAAAACAAACCATTGACCACAAAGTTTGACGTTAAAGCACTATTTGTTTATTGCAACTGTGATAAAGATTTTACTACTAACTAATATAAAACATGTATAGACTATAATACAGTGATTAGACAAGATGACAGGGTAGTATTACTCCTGTCCATTTACAGAGAGGATGCGCTGAGAATAATTCTCCAGGAAAAAACTTTTGTTATTGAACCAAAACCCTAAATAGGTTATTGGGAGGCCATTAGATGTAAAGTCATTAGGTAACTGTCCATTCAGCCACAGCTCCGGAGAGCAACATATAGAGGCAGCTTAGGCCAAGCAGGTGCCTCTTGACATGGTAGCAGTATCTACTGGTAGGACTACGACTAAGCTCCAGCAACAAAGATATTTTTTTATTCCTGAATTATGTTTCAGTTTTTTCTTGTTAAATATTAACTGTAAATAATTTGTGTGTTTACATGTGATGTTAATTCTGGTACAAAAACCAGTGAGCTTGTTTGTATACTTGGAAATAAAGTATTATCACAAAAGTGAATAATTTCCACTCGTGCGCACTACGGCGGCGCATTGCACTCACCTAAGAAAAGCTCCTACTTACGAGATACGGTAAATACAATCTCGTAATTACGAGTTATTTTCCTCGTAATTACAAGATTCGGATCTCGTCTTTACGAGATATGTTTCTCGTTTTAATCATGTAATAACATAAATGTTTTAATCAATAATTATGACATGGATTTCCGAACATGCCTTAGAATAATCGTTTTTAGAATTTTTTCAGTATCACAGTATTTCAGTGACAGTTTTCAATACTTCCAAGTTCAATTTGCGGCCGACAAGGTGACTATCCGTGTCCATGGCAACACGATACTTCCTGTTTCTTGTAGCAGTTGGTCACACGAGTTAATTATTTACCGTTTAATTTGACACTTTTCTAAAATACTATGTCGAAAAGAAAACACACAAATTGATATTTAAGATCATATTCAGTAAGTCTTTAAATAGCCTAATTAAAATTGAGAATTAAGAATAATACTAGACAAAGCATTTCCAAAAAAGAAAATGCACTGTGAATGTTTCGGCGCTGGAAGAATTTTACAAACAGCTGAATAAAAGCTGAACTGTCTTTGTATTTTGAGCTGAATAGCTGAAACAAGATGTCGGCTCTTTATATAACCTTCAAAGCCAGTAAGAAAAACTTCAAAGCATTGTCCCTGTTGATCTAATCGATGACATCATCGATTTTTAAAAATTCTAAAAATTATAAAAGATATTTAAGAGCCGTATACAAGCAATAATGGCAAGCAATAATGGCCATTATAAGCTGAACGTTTTGAAATTTGAACCGTATCATATTATTACTGCGAATGCTGCAGCATTTTACACTTTTCTACACGTTTTGATCTGCTGATCTTAGGAAATTATTAAACATTAGATTTTAAAAGTTTTCCATTGCGAGGAAGTATTGTGTTGCCATGGATACAGAAAGTTGAATCGTGGGCTTTAACTTTGCCTCGTTTTTAGCCCATATGTTTACATTTAGCAACACTAAATGTGCCGAATTGGCTATTAACAGTTCATTTTAGCTTTTTATCATTGGACTTAAAGATAACTCACTAATATTCTCGTTTCAATGCAGGAAACTTAATAACGTGACGATTCTCAAGCAAGTTCCTAAGCGTAGCTTTCAAATTCCTGACTCAGAAGAAACATACAGCGTCATATGCTGCAAATAGAACCTCGCTTTATAGACTATTTGTTGGCATTTTGGAAAGCGAAGTCCACCGAATTAACTATCGACATTTTATTACTGTAAAGTTTGGAAAGTGTTGTAAACTGTCACTTAACTACTGTGATAATGAAGACATCTTAAAAAACCTGATTATTCTGTCAGGTTCGGAAACGTTATGGTATTTATAAGATCCCTAAGTCATAATCTCGTCATTACGAGAAACATAACTCGTAATTACCAGGTCCTTAGCTCTGTAACTCGTAAAAACTAGATCAATTTCTCGTAATGACGATATCCCCAAAGTCTCAAATTTGGAAAACATGTTGTGCTCAGAAGTGAACGCTAGGAGTCGCCGGTCTCTGTAGATTTCCCCATTGAGTTTATGCGCCATATTGGCAGTCTCCTCCATCTCGCCAGATGTCGAGAGCATGCATGTCTCAAACCGGTTAATGAAGAGACACCTGTAAATATTTACAGCCACCTGCGAGCCGAAGTACAGCATCATGGAGGCCGTAAAAGCCTTTAACAATGAGGTTTGTATGAAACAGTTGCAGATCTGTGAACATATTGATAGTATTCATATTTGCTGTCGCTAGCTAGCCGGCTAACGTTAGCAGAAAAAGAGAGGAGAGCAGTTTTACACAAGGCCGCAGTCTGTGTACAATAACATAGTGAAAACGTTAGACCGCTCTGCGCCTTATTTATGTAGACAGTCCATACTATATGTGAGGGAAATGTTTTAGATCACACCGTGTGATATCACCAATTTAGGAGCAAATGATTTTCTATAAGCTAGTGATAATGGTGACTCGTTAACTAGCTAGCTACAAGTTAGCAAAACCGCCTCAGTTGCGTGACATAACTTGGTGAGAGAATTAACTGCACACGGATGAGGGAAAAACGCCCGTTGTTGTTAATGTGACCTATGTCGGACTGCATTTGCGTTAGCTTCATTTTATTACTAAGTACCTAACTAAGATGCACACACCGCAACAGATTAGAAATAATCAAATGTTAGCATACACAAAATGCTAGATATGCTAGCCACCAAAGGGCTGAAAGCTAGTACTGCAACCACGATTTGTCTGCATTCAGACTGAAGTCTGTACGTTGGCACAATCATTGTAAATGTTGACCTCACTGTCCCTCACAGCTGACAGCAGTGATCTATAAGGCATATTTCAAAGCTGACAGCAAACAAAACGTACATTTTTAACTTTTAATGATTGCACCAAAACGTGCATGTTTTTCTAGTGATGAGCAGTACATACAGGCAAGCAGGGATGATGCTTTAGGTTAAGTTACCACTTATTCAGTCGTTAAAGGTCTATTAGTTAGTATTGTGATTTATTAGCTCTGTGTAACAACATTTGTTGTGTGTTGTGTCCTTTCATTTTGCAGCTGTACTCACTGAATGAGTACAAGCCTCCCATCTCCAAGGCCAAGATGACTCAGATCACCAAGTCAGGAATCAAAGCTATAAAAGTAAGTATGTAGTGTTAAAGGATGAGGTGGGGAATAAAGAAATGGCCATCACAGTGAATTGTCCAATTGTTATGGTTATGACTAATATTTAAGTATATTAGTGCAGTTAAATTTCACATGAGAAGGGCCTTTGTCCTCAGCAGATTCTTTTTAGGTTTTAAACAAACAAATCTATTGTAGCCAGCAATACAGTATGTCTCAAATTAAATTTTCAGTCTTTTGTCTAAATGCTACCTTATTACACAGTGTTTAGTGAAATACAAAAGATTTAAATGGAAATCACTTGGCGCGGATTTTTTTAGCTGAAAACAAAATGTTGCTTTGTTATATACTGGGTCGGCAAACGTAAAGGCCAGTTAGCCTTAGGCAAAAACTTTTAGGCAATTGTGTTTTGTTATTGATGATTTATAAAAGATATAAAATAGCCGTATACAGGGGGCAGCTATAGCTCAGTTGGTAAAGGCAGTTGCTTAAGGACCAAAGGGTGAGTGGTTCAATCTCCGGCCCTGGCAAGACACTGAACACCTAACATCCCTCCCCAGCTGTGTAGTGCCTAGTCCGGTAGAAATTGAGGAGGGTTGAATCAGGCAGGGCATCCAGTGTAAAAACTGTGCCAAAGCAGACAATGATCCGCTGTGGCGACCCTGAACTCACAGGATAAGCCGAAAGGAGAGTAGATAAAATAGCTGTATGCAAGCAAAATGTCCTTTATAAGCTGAACATTTTGAAGTTTGAACTGTGTTTCTAGCTCAAACTATGCCGAAGTAATTAGTAATTAGGCACCAAATAACGTATAGAGAATGGAAGTCACAATACTAAGAAGAAGAAGGGTTAGGATATCATTACTGTGAACATCGGTAATGTCTCTTATGCAGTAATACTAAAATCTAGATGTGAGTGGCAGGGTACCCAAATTCTTTTTGCAAACTGCTGATATCCTTCTTATGTCAGTTAATGAGTCCATTACTCACCAACCTCTCATCAGATAACTGAGTCTCATATCCTATATAAATATAAGAATAACTAATTTATTTTCAGTGTACTTATTTTGTGTTGTAACACTTTGTTTTGGATGGTTTTATGTAAACATGTCAATTTCTCGTGTTTGTATCTTTTATATATTTAAAATCAGACCTTAAAAAGTTCAATCAGATGTTACTGTCCAGTTCCCGCTTTGTCTTCTTTAAAGTTTTGAAACTTGAAACTCCTGTTAAACAACAATATGTAATAAAATTTGTTAGGCTTGTGAATAAATCAGGCAGTCAAAAGGGGGGAGGGATTTCGCTAGGAAGAGTGAAACAACATGCTAGCATGATGCATATGATTCTATGTACATGTGAATTTAGCTCACAAGCAATTTCCATAGGGGATACATATGCTATTTCATACCATGAGCAGAGTCCATCGTGTGATGATTACTATTTGTTTTAGGTTTTAGGGCTAAGGACCTTCAGCAGGCCTGAGATCCTATGGGGCTACAATATCCCCTATTAGGAATAGTGGATAGAAAATGCAGGGGGGGTTGACAGTTATATGCAGATTCCACTGTGTATAAGTTATAGCAATGGTATATTTAAAATTTTTTAAATATACAACAGTATTTAAAACAGATATATGTAACATGTAAAGAGCCTTTTCCACTGTGTAGTGTCAGATTGAGTGCTCTACTACTTTATTTACCAAGTGCTTTTCTTTCCATTGTAAATATGATGCTACCTGGACACAGTGATGTCACCTTATTGGTATCCAGAGAAATTTAAATTTGATTCGTTATAACCCATTGACAAGCCAATGGCAATAGCTGCTATGAACCCAACTTGACATTTAGTGTGTTGCCAAAGGCGAGACATATGGACAGGAACAGGCAGGGATTGAACCACCAAGACCGGGACTGGTGGGCAACCTCTCTACCTCCTGAGCCACAGCAATATGAGAAAGGGCTGAAGGCAGTGAGACATTAGGCTGCTTAAAAGAATCATACAGGAGAGTTTTGGACCCCATTCACTGGAGTTTGGTTTAGACAAGACAACTGTGGAGAGAATGGTGCTGAAACCTCCCTCTGACTAAGTAGTAGTCTACAGTATTTTTACGTTACCATTTGGTATAATCTCAGCTGACTTGTAACCTAAAAGTACTAGGCGCCACCTGTAACCTTTTGTCTGATTTAAAAGCAAAAAAGTAGAGTCCAGTTGAGCTGGTACTATGCAGTGGGATATTGTTATAAACTAAATAGTATGTATTAAACATGCAGGGTTTTCTTTTTTGAAGACATTATTCAATTGATTATTAATTGGTGGTGATCCGTTCAAATATAGCGTATTCACATGCTGCTGCCGTTAATAAATAATTTTGATCTATTTAGAAGCATACAAATGTATCTTTCTAATATCTTAGTTATAAATTGAGTAGATGTAGTTACAGTAATAGGTCCTTTTCACAGAGCTTTTGACTTACAATTGTAGGGAAAGCCCAGATACTGTATTTCTGATGAAGTTAAAGCCTGTTGTTTTTAACTGTTCCATTAAAGTTAGGAAAGTTTGACCAGGAGACAGCAAGCACAGTACCAAGACCCTGCAACAGCAGCAAAAAGAAATGTAACCATTGTTAATTGTAATGTTTAGACTTGTGCCTTTGCTGTTGTGACATGTCAAATCTCAATGCATCTTTCTAGCATTAGAGTACTCGGCTGCTATTTTTGCCCTGGTTGGAAGCCAAGCTAAAGGTTTACTGTTAAGTTATTGCTGACCATTTCATTTAACTTATAATCAATCTTATTTCTCTAGACAAACAGAGTAATTGCTTCTGCATGCCATAGTAGTTAAAATGTTTGAAACTAAAACAGTTGCAGTTACTTAGCAAGTATTATGGTGTGTACAAAGCAACTAAAGCCACACTCAGCCACAGTGCTGCTATGTGGTCAACTATGTTTTGGTAGCACTTAGTTACTAATTGTCATTGTAATTGTGGTTGGCAAATGAAATTGACTTAAGCTTATGAAGATGTTTTGGGTTTGCAGTTTAGTATTATGTAAACCTGGAGCAAAATAAGACGTGAAGCAGCCTGTGCAGAAAGTCAGTCAGAGGTCTACCTGGTTAGTCAGAGAGGCATGATGGATCAGATTGAAAAACACAGATTAAACTCTTGACAGAAAAAGGCATCAGTTTATATTTCAATGTTGTGTTTAGGTTTAGGTCACAAGTCGTGCCGTTGTGATGTCAGCTTTATAGATGTGTGATCACGTGTCATTGATGTTCACAAATCAGATGGGAATTAAACATTTATTAATTGGAAGACTGAACCAACTAGTGGTGGAAGCATCATACTTTATTGTGATCATTTTTATATAAACTTTTCAATGTTACACTTTTAAGTTTGAAACTTATCTTAAAGATCCTGTGGTCACATAATGTTTTACCCTTTCAGGTCTTGCAAGTGGCCTTATTGGAAATTATATCCGTGATAAATCTCTTCTTCTAACAATGCCAACCAAAAGCTGCTATTTTATCTAACAGTAGCAAACCCAGAATCACATGTTAAAGATGGATCGTTATAATTTGATGCTTTTACTTTTTGGTCAAATTCTCACAAGGATAAAGTAATGTGAATAACACTTGCACAAAATAATTAGTAAACACACAAGAGACATTGTTTTGTTCACAATCTTTAATATGGACTCAGCTCTTTATTTTTATTTTTATTTATTTATTTTTTTTAAAGAAATTAAGGCCATATTGCTAAACTCTAAATTGCCAATTATTTCAGTTTTTTCGGGGGGGAAACTTGCAATCAATCACTTGTCATCAGTACTTATTATAAATTATGCAAACGGCTGGTTTCCTGCAACATGGGCTTATTAAAAACCTCTCAAAACCAAAAAGGCTAACCAACAATCACATACCAAGTCCCAGTTAACATCTTTTATATTTTTTCCAAAGCTGCTCCAGCATCATTTTCTGAGATGTTTAGGCTAAAAGTGAGAGAAATTACTTTTTAAAACACATGGCTCAGTTGAAAATGTTAAGTTCAGGATACCAGCCATTTAATTACAAAGCTTCTGATAATGCATTTCCTTTTTCTGTTTGTACTCTTATTTCTAGAGGAACTGCTGTGCTTATGGTGTTACTGTGCCTAATGTTGCCTGTGAATAACACCTGTTTCCCCTTCCCTCAGCAGCTCTCCCAGCTCCCCCAAAGCACTGAAAGTGAAGCAGGAGGATGGGGTGGAGAGAGTTACAAAGAGATAAGAGAATCCCTAACCAGCTTAGGTAGGAGTATGGGTTGTTTCACAAGGAAGATGGAAGAAGACTAAAATAATTTAAATTTAATTTGCTCCCACACACCCAGAGAAGTTGAGCTTCTGCTGTTGTTAATTGTAGGCCATAGTTCGTCTCTGGTTGTCATGCGTTGGTCGATGTTGGCTTTGAGGTTTAGATTGTATTTGAAATTGGAGGAGCAATCTTAAATTGTTTGGTGAGTGTATTGCTGTTTGGTGTAGATAATGCAGTTATCTTTTCACCATTCTTGAAAGTTAGGTCAGAATATTTTCCCTGTTGCTTCACAGAGCATATATGGCTTCGGTTTATGTTCAGAACTTTTCAGGAAACCTTTCGTTTTATTCATGTGCATATTCTGCTTCTTTAACGTAAAACAGATTTAAGTAATTCAGAATTCATTCACCACCCTCAACACAATGAATAAACGCAACATAGATGGGTAAAGTTGGATTGTTCTGAGATAATATATTTTAGTGTCTTTTTCATAAAATCACTTTGTGCAGACTCTTAGATGTTAGTTAGTTAGATGATTTATTAATTTGTTAATTTCATTTGTCCCTCAAGGTTGTCTGTTTCACAGTGTGGAAACCCTGAATGTTTTGAAAGAACAGTAGTGATTCTCATACTCATGTAGTAGATATATATGTTGGCACATAGAGAGACAATGTCATTCAATGTCATTTGTTTCTACGTCTTGTTTTAAAGGGTTGATGATAAGTGGTGCTCTTTATTATACAGCACTATTAATATCCATTAAGTTGGGGCTCTGTGCAAACTACACTACAGCTACCAGCAAGGTTATAAATATACTGTAATAACAGTTAAACAGTTAAGAACAGTTAAGTTAAAAAAAATTGTTTAGGAATGGTGGATGTCTTTAATATATTCAATATATTGCTGCTTGTTCTCTGCGATGGAGTAAATTACTTAATCGCAAACATTGATTACAAACTGGCACCAAGTGTTTAGCTGCAAGCATGAAACTTGCTTTGGTCTTTCCCCCCTCTCTTTCTTGCAGGCTTCTGTTCTCAAACTTGGGAGTGCTTGTTCTTGGAACCTTACACAGAAAAATCACCAATAATAAATTAATTCTGCAATATTAAAAATGTAGTTAATTAACAACTTAATTATTAAAGCTAAAGATTTTTTAGAGATTTTGCGATTTGGCAATTCCCAGTTCAGGACCTCTGCTGTTCATAGGTTACCACTATCAATCTACCTCTTACTTGAGTTATGTGACATTTAAAACCAATGCACCCTTTATGCTATGCTAACAAGTTGTAGACAGTGAAGAAACTGCTGTCATAGTGGTGATATTTAAAAAGTTCTAACCGCCGGCAACACTTGCAGATTATTGAATAACTTTATTGTTATATGTCTGTTGCATTTTGGTCTGTAGTCTTCATCAGGGTCTTTACAGACTGTTCAACAATCTGCAAGTGTTGCTGCTGATTTGATCTGTTTTACATAATCTGTCCGAGAATGATGATATCCACAATCTTTTCAGAGTATTCTCCTCACTTAATATCCATTAAGTTAGGGCTCTGTGCAAACTACACTACAGCTACCAGCAAGGTTATAAATATACTGTAATAACAGTAATGTAACCATAGATGCCTGCAAGTTAAAAAAAATTGTTTAGGAATGGTGGATGTTTTTAATATATTCAATATATTGCTGCTTGTTCTCTGCGATGGAGTAAATTACTATATCGCAAACATCGTATTCTCCTCACTTTCATTTGCCTATAGACTATTTATATGCTAGTATTTTATAGACTCAGAACTAAATAAGCAAATACAAACCAATTATTTATAGACCTTATTGCCCAGCCCTAACATGTTTGTGGGCGAATCTGTCAGGTGCTGCAAAGTTTATTAACCCAAAAGAGTTTGTTACTGTTGTTGGTCTAGCATCTACCATATGCATGTTGGGAAAAATGCAGTGGATTAGTTGGTCAGATTCCTAACACCACTTGGAAAATTTTAAATGTTTGAGTCGCATTTGATTTGTTGAACCATTTCCAGGTAAAACAAATAAATCCACAATTAAATCTTCAATTAAAGAGGTGTGAGCTTGGCCCTCATCTATGCTTATTCTGTTTGCAGCCTAATGTGAGATGTTATTGGCATTAATGCAAACAAGTCGTGACACTAATATAGTCAATGACTGTCTTTAAACGCACTTAAGTAACGGGTGTACTCAGAGAAATCAGCTTTCTCTGGTGATCCACATACACACATAACTGAAGAGTAATCTGATTTCTCCTCTGACTTATTTTAGAAGCCTGGCACAGAGATTTTAACGATATAATGACCAAAAAAACACAGGTTTTTGACTTTTCTTTCTCTACGTTTGCGTGTCTCTGTTTGTGTTGGAGCAGAGTGACAGTGCATGGGGAGAAAAGAAAAGGCGCGTGCAGCTGATCAACAGCAGTCTGAATTTTAAAAATCCAAGGGGGAAAGTGATTTATTTAGACTTCTATGAGACACTTTCTGTAAATTAAATATTCTGTTGGACCTCAGCAGAGTTTGTTTTGAAAAATTAGGTGGCACTACTTTCATTCATTCTTTATGTACATGCGTAGTTGGAGAAACCTGATTAGAAACCTGGTTACTCATATACAAAGCAGAGTAATCAGCGTTCACTGGCAGAAATCTACATGGGAAAACCAGGTTACCATAATCCCTTACCCAGATTTTGGAAACCAGCTTTCATGTATAAATGAAATCAGCTTTTCTGACAAAGCCGACTGTAACCTGGTTACTTAAATCCATGTAAACCTGTTCCATATTAAGACATGACACATTTTTTATCATAGAGGCAGCATATTGATGATATTCTCCAATAAATGTAATAATTTTGTAGTTATTTTCACAGTCAGAGATTTGTTTTAACTAGTTGGTGGACTGTACATTATGCAAGTGTCTTACAAAATCGCTGTGCTTTAGGTGTATGTCTTAAATTGTCGTCTTTAATATACACAATGTGCAAAGGCTACTGAAATCCTTTGTGTAGTATATCGTGATTTGTGCAGTCTCCACACACCTTTAGAACTAAGGATTACCTTTTACCAATTGTCGTAAAGTTTGAGAGAATAAATGCTGATTAATGTACACCTCAGGCGAGAAGAGTCTGATAACATAAATGGACTATTTGAATAGTATCAATGCGTTACCTTTCTATCTTGGCCTCTGATTGAACTGTAACTTCTTAGGAAACTACTTACACTGATTGCAACCATGTTATCAGCAATAATTAGTGACCGTTTTGTGTGACTCTTAATTTGATTTTCTCCTAATGGTGGTTTACAGGGTAAATTAAATAAAAATGGGGTAAAAATTTTAATTCCTGTGTTAAAGTCCATCCATAGATGTCCATGCATATATATGCATATAGGTATGTATATTTGAGTTAGTAAGCCTTTATTCCCTTGTTTACCATGAATTTAGGAATTTGCTCCATAATTAATAAAGTCCAAACATCGACAGCATCAGTGTTATGACAACTGCTGTCTGCAGGGATGCTTGGGTTTAATTTGTCTTATGCTGTTTATTAGTAAAAATGTGTAACTCTTACTGCTATGCTGCTTATTAAGTGGGGTTCTTGAGACACACTTAATAGCTGTATAATTTACAACTTTGCAGACTGCTGTTAGTGTACCTGTGTAAGTACCTTTTAGAGTATATGCTCAAAATTCTTTACACCAATACAGCAATATGGTCATTGTGCTTCTTTTATAAAAGGCACATTTATTTACACATTTATTACACAAGTATTTAGTAGCAGAAAGTGTAAAACTTCCCAACATATCTCCCTCTAAACTGAGCATCCTTCATATGTTATTTTGTTTTATCCTAAAGTCTACCTCTCTCTGTCCGTCATAGATACATATAACAGAGGTGTTCCCAAAGTCTTTTAACATCCTCCCTTGCAAAAAGAAATGTACTTATATGGTCACAAGTAATATATAACTGTATAACTTACATGCCGACCATTTTCACCAGGTTGCCAGAGAATACTGAGAGAACTTAAACTGTACGACCTGTGTTGCTTGTCATAAAAAGCTTGACATAAAAAAGTTTTACAGAAAAAAATTATAATCATCAGAAATTTGAACATGTTTGATCTAGACACACATAAACAGTAGCTTATCAATGTAGATTAGTTTCTTTTTTTTAAGAATCTGTTAGACTACCACCCAGCAGTTTTAGAAATGGAAGTGGCTCAAGAAAAACCCCAGAGTTACCACCTTGTCAACAGGAATGT
Organism: Channa argus; assembly: GCF_033026475.1. Lineage (NCBI taxonomy): Eukaryota > Metazoa > Chordata > Actinopteri > Anabantiformes > Channidae > Channa > Channa argus. Next base: position 7,378,713 of record NC_090212.1, read on the forward strand.
TAAACTGTTACTGGCTGTATAGATCTCTAGTTTGAAGTTGCACTAAGACTTCCATTAGTGAACTGATAGGTAATATTTTATTTTACTTTTGGGTTTTTTTGTTTTTTGTATGCGTGTGTTTGTTTTTTCATCTTATTAAAAATGGCTACCATTCCAATAAAGAAAACTCAGATTGAAATGGAGATAAATTGCACAATGCTAACACCTAAAATATGTGGTGCTGTTGTTGGTGTTGTTGGTGTTGATTATCTAGTTATGTTGTTTAAAGCTGGTCAATATCCTAATGTCCTAAAGTCCATTTTAAAACCCCACACCTTTTAGAAAACAAAACATAGTAACCACATGTTGCTGTTTTTCATAATCACTTGTTGAAAAAAATTATAATGCAAAATAAATGTTGCGATGTTCTTTTCCTTTGCACACTTCTGCTTTGTGCTGGATCAGTTGCCCAGAGACAGGTCCACTAGTTTTTTCGTGTGTGTAAGACGCTAGAGTTCAGAAGGTCTGAGCCTATGGTCTGTGTGTAGAGGTGAAGAACCTTATTATAATATGATTATAGTTTGAGAAAAATGATGCTGTTTATATTTAAAAAAAAAAAGAAAAAAAAAAGTTTTCCTAAAAGTATTTACAATTTGTAACCTTTAATCAATCAAGTCAGTGCAGATGTCTTCCTTCAGTTTCTGTCCTCCATTAAGTATTTTCCTTATCAGCATTCACTGCTTATCCAAATTGAGTAATTGTATTTACATCAATTTAAAACAAGGTTTACTGACGTATATTTATTATCTTAAAATACACTCTCGCAAGTCCTTATTTTATTTTTATCTTCTTTTTTTTTTTTTTTTTATTTATTTTTTCCATTATAGCACAATCCTCCAATTTTTATCTTATTTTATACTGGTCTTGACAGTGCTTGTCTCACTGCCCACAACCTGCTAACTATTCTCTTAGCCCTCAAGGACATGTTCACAAAATAAACAGACAAATTATAGACAAAATAATAAGATTAATGTAATGATATGTGAAAAGAAACATTCTATATAACATGAGCTATCAAACAGGATGTTAGTTTAGGCTACATAGGAATGGTTTGAATACCTTTTACCGCTAAATCAACAATTGTGTGAATTATACCCGTTACCCTTTTAAACTTCTATTTTCTTTGTCAAGCTCTTTTCCTGGTATTACTGGTCAGTGAGAAAGATCATGTTCCATTTATCTTCCTGGTACTGCTAATACACTTCAACTTTATTTACTTTCTTCTGCTTAGATCTGTTTTCTTTCTACTTTAAAGCTTGTATTTATATATGTATATACCTAAAGGTAATGTCATAAAGTTGGTCTTCAAAGAGATCATCACCTTTCTCATCAAGTTATTGGCCACAGTGATCATTTTAGATTTGACAACTAGACTGATGTTGACACTTTTATTCTCAAATTTGTGACTTTGCCATCGCTGCTAATCTTTCTGGACACAGCTGACTCTGAGTTACTTAAATGGCAGGTTAAATGTTTTGTAACTGTAACCTGGAAATAATGTAGAGCTAAATCACAATCTTGTCTGATGGACTTTGCAGTTCACAATCTTTATATAGATCATTATTAATTTTAGATTCAAAGAGTTGTGTATGGCCAATGTCACTGTCTGGTCTTTGTAGGTTTTCAGACTTAGATCAGCTCAGTGGCAGCAAGTGTACTTAACTATTGGGTATTTTTATTTGACATTAGCATGCAGCATTATCTCTAAATGAAGGAGAACTTTGATTTTGACAGCACCTAATGTGACTTGCAATTTGTTCAATTTATTGAAAGAATTTCATTTTTTACTCTAACTTTTGCACCAAATTTCTCTATGTGGTCCCAGTGATGGTCATACACCAGTCACTCTCCTACTACTTTGACTCCATCTACTGGCTATTTGTAGAGTAATAGATCAGCTTTTATTAATCAAAAACTACAGACACATTGTGGTTTAAGACACATTTTATTAATACAAATCCATAGTGTCTCAATCACCTTGGCCACAGCTCTTTAGACTATAATTTTAGGGAAAAGGGTAAAATCCTTATATGCATTGAGGAATATATTTATGTACTTTTGCACTGTACTTGTTTTGACCTCAAGGTCTAAAGATGCCTGAAGTAGTGTTGGGCTCAAATTAATTTAAATAAGTCAAATATTGGATTTTGAATAATGGGGAAAATGCCTAAATCAGAATTTAGAATTGGTGCTTCCTCTGCTGTCCCTCAAAAGGCAGCACGAGAGGCTTGAGTTACGGCAATGATGTCAGCTCTCTGTGTTTTCCTGTAGATGTCTAAGCATTTTTTTACTTTGCAGCAGGTGAAGACCATGAAATAAACCTAAGAAAGGTCATGTTACATCAGTGATATGGAAATGTCAGGTGTCCCAGATCCTCTCTCTTTTGCTCCCCTTTGTTTGCAGGCTTTACATTAAAAGAAGGTGTCATTATGTCTCTAGAAATGCTAGTATTAGCTGCATGCTGCTGCTTGAAACCATTACTGTGTGATTGTGTGCTGTTGAGACATTCAGGGACAAAAAAACGTGTTTGTCAGGATTTTTCTAAAATGCATTTACTATGAGTAGGCCTTATTATTTTGGTATTATTTCACATTTGGTCTTGGGGTTAACGTCTTGCTTTTAACGTTTATATCAATGAGATACATATGGACCTGTGTTATGTTACTGTGGAACAACATGTAGTTTTTATAGTTATCCTTGGCTTGAGTTCATGAAGATTGAAAAAGTCAATCAAAATTGTGAACCATCCAGATCAACGGCTTTCGGTTTGTTCCTTCAGGGGTCACCTCAGCAGAACGTGTTGCGCAAGTTTATTATTTATCATAGTTGCATGCAGCAGATCAGCCATTAGATATCTCCTGTACTGTGGACTGAGTTTGGAAGCTTGGCTTCAAGATTTAACTTAATTGCAATAGAAAATGCAGTTTCCTTACTCCACTCACTTTTTGATCTCGCTCTCTGCAGCCATTTGTCATGTGTAAAAAGCCAAATAGAAACCCAATTTTGCATATGCATGGCAGAGAAATGTGTGTCCCCCTTAGCCTGGGTTTTGTTAAGTTGTTGACTCCTTGAGGGTCATTGAGATCACTTGTGAATTATTGTCCCACTTGATCATCAAGTGCGTTGTTAGGCTCACATTTCAGTGACAGTGTACACCTAAAAAGTTTGACCCAGAGTGTACACTATCACTGAGTGTCAAGTGCGTTGGAACTGAAGGCGCCCTATGGAGGTGAAATGTCTTGAATAACTTAAAGCAAGATCAGTTACCTGTGAGTGGCTCCTTTGGAATGAGGCTCAAGACTGCAATTTCAGAATTGTGATCACACAATATTAAACCCCTTAAATCTCATGTATATTATTCCTGCTGTAACTGTGGTTTGTTGTGTGGTAGTTCTTCAGAGTTGGCACATTTATAAATTAAAAGCAGAGATTCCAAACTGCAGGCTGTGAAGTAACATGGTTTTGCAAAAAGGTCTGGAGTTAAAGTTTAACTTGGTCTTCTGTATTTTTACTTCGTACTCCCCTGTCATTTTCCAGCAGCTATATAGCAAACACAATATGCTACCTTTTAGTAATTCCTCAGCATGCTGTATTATTATTAATAATTGAGCCAAACTGTCAAAAATTGATGCCTTGAACAAGCACAGCCAGTATTACCAGTTAATCTGGAGAGTTTCCAAAGTGCCAGTTGTCAGTTCTTGTTAGTTCAGTCCACTCAGTTCTTGTTAATTTGTTAACTTTTAATTTGTAGTAGTCTTATTCAACCAGAGTAGGCTGAATTAAGCTTTTAGATGGATTAAGGATTTTAGATGACCAGGATAATATAAGTGATAGTATTGGTCTTCAGATTTGTTTAGTTGAATTGAGGTACGTGGGACTGTTGTAGAGAAACCTTTTTGTTACCTAATCTAAAACCAACAATTTACCTTTGCATTGTTAGACCGGCTGGAAAAAGGTTATAGCAAAACAGAGGAAATGTTAATCATTACACAATGCAGTTTTGTATTTTTTACTTCTTTTCTCTCAGGTTTCAAACACTTCAGACTTTTTTGCCTTCTATTTGACATGCACTTGCATCATCAGGTGCATCATCAACAGACTCTGTTGGAGATTCCACTGGAATCAAAATAATACCCTAATAATACTCTGTCATATCAGTAATATTTCACCTGAGCTGGGCTCTCTTATCTGGTGTCAAGAAAGCCCCTCCCCACCAACACAAACAGCAGAGAGGAGCAAAAAAGAGACAACAGTAACAGCAGCACAAGTGTACTTTCAGATCCATTAATCATGGTCCCTGCATCAATCAATTGCCCATAAAATCTTGGAGAATCTCTTTGCACGCACACTCTCGTCACTTGCACTGGTTTAAACACCCAAGTGTTTACATTTTAAGCTTTTGTTTTCAGTTGCATATGTGACGATTTCATAGAGCAAATGTTTGCATGCCAATTGCCAATGCATGGCACATAAATAAAGATTTTTCTTATTCATCACAATTTAAGTACTCTTGCAATCTGTTGCAGTGATGTGGAAAATAGATTTTTTTTTTTGTATTTTTTGTTAGCACCAATATGTACTAATGGCAATTCTTGACAGCAACTGGCAGTAAGAAGAGGAGCTCCTTTGGAAAAAAATTACATGTGTAACCCACATCACAAGAACATTGTCAGGGATGTTGAAATAAACAGTTTATACCTTTTAATGTATGAAATGAGTCTGTACTTGTCTGGGACATGCAAAGTCAGCCTTTTGGCAGCATGGACACAGATGTTTGGGATACGTGCGTCTGTAAAGAGTCCACTCCAACCCTCATGGATAGATGCAATTTATATTAGATATACCAAGTCAAACATGTTGGTGTGGAAATCATGAATCAGTGTAGATTAAATTACTGCTTTTGATTTCACTTAATTTGTTTGTTTTCTTTCTTCTCATTTAGTTCTACAAGCATGTTGTGCAGAGTGTGGAGAAATTCATTCAAAAGGTCAGTTATATTTAAAAAGGGTCACATCTTAATCTGTGCATTACAGTTTGAGAACTAAACCATAAAAGAATGTACAAAGTCATTTTCCGTATTCTCTCTTGCCTGTTCCACAAATTACTTTTGTGCAGTTTGAAGTGTTAGTTCAGTTGTATAAAATTGTACATTCATTTCTTAAGTAATGCATTAAAGCTCACAGACAGTAAATTCATAGATTGTTCAACTGTTTTTCAATACCCTAACACCAGCTATCTGTTTATTACAGTGCAAACCAGAATACAAGGTTCCAGGGCTGTATGTGATTGACTCAATTGTCAGACAGTCACGACACCAGTTTGGCACAGAAAAGGATGTTTTTGCCCCACGTTTCACCAAGAATATCATTGCAACGTTCCAGCACCTCTATCGCTGCCCTCCAGATGATAAGGTCAGCCAGTTTTTAATAGTTTCTATCCCGGCTCTATCATAATCTGATGAAAAAAGAGTGGAAAATAACACTTAAAATGTGTTTTTAATAAATAGCTTAGGCAATTTACATTTAGGTCATACAGCACATCTCTCTCTCTTTTACCCCAAATTGTCTTGGACCCCACTGGGTTTGGATGTCAGTGCAAAATGTGTCTTATATGAGTGAGGCTGAAATAGTAAAACATCATGGTTTTTGTTGTTTTAGGTAAATAGTTTGGCTTTGTCCGTCTTTATCCTACACCTTTCCTAAGGCACAGTGCCTTCAGCTGTTATGGTTATGTCACACTTGCTTCTGTCGTGTGTTATGTGTTTCCAGAGTAAAATAGTGCGAGTCCTGAACCTGTGGCAGAAGAATGCAGTCTTCAAGAGTGACATCATCCAGCCTCTGTTGGACATGGCTGCAGGAATTCCCCCTCCCAGTGTCACACCTGTGATGCCTACCAGTGCTGCCCCAGTCAATAACACTACACCTGGTCAGTCAGTGTACACAGAAAGTATAAGGGATTACACATACCCATCGTCTCTGTTAATATGGCCAGATAACTTGTTTAATCCCACCAGATAATGTGGTTACCTTATGCTTTATATTGCAATCTCTATTTCTCTCTATCCAGGCACGCCAGCCACGCCAGCTACACCGGCTAACATCGTCCACAGTCTGCCTGACTGGGCTTCCCAGATTACTAATACAGACACTGTGGCTGCGGTGGCACAAATTTTACAAAGTCCTCAGGGACAGCAGGTTAGTAAACATGTCCACCCACCATCCAAGTTAATGAGTTGTTGAAATGAAAAGGTTTTGTTTTGACTAAATAGCAATCCTTAACAATCTAAGATGATTCAAGAAAAAGCATTTTGCAGTTTGTGTAGGTATGGAAAATAAGTAATAAGTGGAAAATCTGTCTTATTATTGTACTTTTTTATACCTTTTTGTAGCTGCAGCAACTGGTACAAAGTCTGCAGATGCAGCAACAGAAGCCCCAGCCATCTCTGCTGCAGGCCTTAGATGCCGGCCTAGTGGTGCAGTTACAAGCTTTGACCGCTCAACTCACTGCTGCTGCCACTGCCAATAGTCTCAACCCCCTGGAGCAGAGGGTCTCCTCTTTTAATAAGGTAATAATACAGCCATCGGTTTTTAGTTACTTATGTCTTGGCTTCACCTAACCCCCCAAATTCGTGTTTGTATGTCACAGAAACTTTTGGGTCCTTTTGACTTCGGAAATGATAGAGAACGTGGTGAAGACTCTAAAAAGGATACCCCATCATCTCAGCTGTGAGTACACTTATTCACTTTATTATAACCTTTTTTCCTCCTACTACAAAACTAACTTGTCAATAGTGATTCAGATTTCTTATCCTGTCACTATCAGCTATATTCGATGTGTTATTTTTATCTAATTTTGTTGCACTTCCTCCAGGCCCATGGTGTCTGAACCCATCAACAGTTCCCTCTTTCATCAGTTGGCTGAGCAGCTACAACAGCAAAATCTGGAGCAGTTTCAAAAGCAGCTGCTGGAGCACCAGCAGCATCAACAGAAGGTAGCTGGCTCTCACACATACACATACACACACAACACTGCTTGGGTTAGAATGTTTGCCATGACTTGTGATGTGCTGGAGCTTGGCCTGGTTTAACAGATTTCTCACGATGTTGTACTTTATTGTACGTAGGTAGGAAGATATCATTCATTGCAATTATTCAATTGAATTGGATATATGTGCAAATATGTGGATGTCATCTACATATTTATGTTTTAATATCCACTAGTGGTCAAATGCGCATCTAGAGAGAGTGTGACCAGTCAAACATTTGACAAAAATAAAGCTGCTTATAATAATAATAATAATAATAATAATAATAATAATAATAATAATAGCTGCATATTTAAAAAAAGCGAGTAAAGCTCAAAATGCTTTATAATAGCTTTTATTTCCATACACGCAAATGCATTGGGAACACTGCACATTCTATTCCAAATCATACATGAAGAAAAATGTATCAAATTTGTTATTACTTTAAAGAAAGTGTCTGTATTATTCTTTACAAATTCAAACATTTACTATATAAACTGAAAACTACTTGAAGGTTTAACTTTCCTGTGAATCACTGAACTAATATTTAGTTGTATAACCACTTTCTGAGAACTGCTGCGCATCTATGATGCACAGAGATCAACTTCTGGCATCTGTGAACAAGCAATTGCACTACATTTTACAATTCCTCTGCATTTCTTGGTTTTGCCTCAGAAACAGCATTTTTGTTGTCATCCCACAAGTTTTCTGTTGGATTAAGGTCTGGGGATTGGGCTGGACTCTCATAACATTAATCTTGTTAATCTGGAACCAAGTTGCTGCTCGGTTACTGGTGTGTTTAGGGTTGTTGTCTCGTTGAAACACCCTTTCAAGGGCATTTCCTCTTTGGCATAAGGCAATATAGTGTTTCAGTGCTACATGGGTACAAGCATGGCGGCCCGTCATGCCAACAAGACATCCCGCCATGCTTGCATGACAGGTAAAAAATATTTTTATATCTAGTGATGTTGCGTTGAAGACCAGTTTGCTTCTTTTTAACGTCTCACAGGTAGGTACAAAGGAATCCGAGAGACATTCTTTTTTAACGTGCACAAGTTTCACTGTCTGTCCTACATCCGCTCTACTCCCCTTTTTACTTGCAGAGTGAGAACCAGCTGTTGCAAACAGATGTTGTTGACTTACTAAGGGCTGTACGATTTGTGCGTTGAAGGACTTTGTACACAACTGAAGTGCACATTTCTCTTGTCTGTTCGTCTATGGCCTCTTTGCTCTGCAGATGTGTGCACGCGCAAGCTGAAATTACTTATTTAATGTTTACAATGCAGAGCAGTGATATTAGCTCTAATAATATGATTTTGTACTGTTAAACCAAGTCCATACATAGGCAAAAATAAATTATATTTATGGGATGTTGAATCTGATATATTGGACTACCCCCTGGCAAGTTCCAGTTTGTTGGCCTCATAAATTTAAAATGAATTGTTTAAAAAAAAAAATTTAAAATTAAAAGTAACATTTATTTAAAAAGAATTGCACAGTTAAACATTTTCTTTCATAACTGGCATGTTTGGCAGGAATATTCTGTCATATATACAATCAGCGTAAACAGACTGTTAGAAAAGAAACATCCCAGAGGGCTTTAATTAAGGCCCCTAGTCAGACATACAGGAGAAATTATTTGTGTGCAATAAATACATCTTATTAGTATTCACTTTGTTTTACTTGACCATAACATGGAATTTGCCAACCAAACATGCTACAGGAGAAATATATATCCCAAATGTTTTTGTGTGTGCGTGCAAAACCTATATTATCCTCTTACCACCATGTGGAAAAACTGATTTAGATGTATTCAATCACTAGTTTGCTAGTATGCAATAAATAGGCCCAACACTATAGTATAAGAAACATCCCCATATCATGATGCTTGTGCCACCAAGCTTCACGGTCTTCACAGTGTACTTGAATGCAGATTTTGGGGGCAGTCAAACTGTCTGTGGCCCCTAGACCCCCAAAAGGACAATTTTGCTTTCATTGGTCCACAAAATGTTGCGCCATTTCTCTTTAGGCCAGTCAATGTAATTTTTTTCAGTAATGGGACCCCCAGCAAGTTCTTGCCAATAGCTTGGCTTCACATAGGTTTTTTCTACTTGTTACAGTACTCACAGGTAAGTTCAATGAGTTTAATGATCACCCTGGGGCTGATCATTGGCTAAGTCTTGGCCATTTTGGTTAGTCTGTGATTCATTTGAGGGGTATCATTTGCTGAATTCTTCTATATCTTTTGGTTTTGGTCTACAGTTTAAAGCAATTGCGATCATTATAGCTGAGCAGACTATCCGTTTCTGCACTCCTTTATGTTTTCCCCTCTCCAATAAACTTTTGAATCAAAGTACACTACAGTACTTGTGAGCAATGTCTGGAATGATCCATTTTAAAATGTATTATAACCAGCATTTACAACATTTGCTGTCTTCGTCCTTATATAAGGAAACCCGTTTATGCACAGAATGAATGACCTCACTAACTGAACTCCAAACTGCTATTATTTTGAACATGCTGCTTTTAGCTAATTATTCTATTACACAGACTCAACATCATGCATGCCATGACTGTTTGGTATGTTGGTTTCTATTACTCTACTACACTTACTAGTAAATTATTTGCCATGTATGAATATAATTTCTACCAAAAGCGGTAATTGATCTGGTTAGTGATGTGGTCAAAATAATAGAAGTCCAACAACTGTATCTACAATTTGAAATGCCTACAGCTACCTCGTTAGATGTTTTAAATAATCTACATTTAAAACATATACCACTCTTGTCATTCTTCCAGGTTATGGGCATAGAAGGGCAGGACTCAATCTTTGGCCAAGAGAATGCCGTTGCCACTGCTCAGAACAGCAGCCAGCCACAGCTTCCTGAGCCAGATAACAAGATAGATGACTCCATAGACAATCAGCAGCAGGTATGCTTGCAATGAGACATTAGACAATCCATACTTTTGGGTGGGTGGGTTATACTTTTGCATTAATTTGCTTTGAGAATAAAGGACTTAGGACAAGGACTAAAGTAACTTTTACTTTATGCCTGATAGTAATTGATGCATTGCTGTACTTTTACCTTGTAATACTGCATAGAGTGGAATGACCATGTATTTTTTTCAGGACATGGACCTGGATGAAGGCCCAGATGGAATGGAGGAAGAAATCTTTGAGGCGGAGGAGAAGAAAACTGTTAGTACGCGCTCCAGAACAAGCTCACGGTCACGCTCTAGGTCAGCCTCGAATATTTCTAAGATCTTTCATTTCATTTCTGAAAAAAATTTGTTAAATGTGCCTGAAACATTTTTAAATTGTCTATGTTCTGTAACTTTATTAAGTTAAGTGTTGCCCTCAAGGTTCTTGAATGCTTTTTACAAGAGTAATTATACGAGTTTGTGATATTAGATTTCTGTAGTCTTTTAATTTTAAACCTTGGCTAGTACCTAACGATAGTGCGTATGGTAAACAAATGCTAAGTACTGTCAACACTGTTGAGAAAAAGTCAGTCTGAAGAATTTTTTCTTGCATTTTGGTGTTTTCTCACTGTAGGTCTCCTAAGAGGAGAAGGTCCAGATCTCGATCTGGCTCTCGGAAACGTAAACACCGCAAGCGATCGCGCTCCCGTTCCAGAGATCGCAAGAGAAAGTCATCACGGTCTTACTCAAGTGAAAGACGTGCACGGGAGCGAGAGAAAGAGCGGCAGAAAAAAGGATTGCCTCCCATACGATCCAAGACTCTAAGTGGTAAATGGAAGTCGTTGTTGAAAATTGTATTGTTTTTTTTGTTTTGTTTTTTTGCCACTGTCCATATATATCTATATATATATATTTGTTTCTCTACCCTTACTTAGTGTGCAGCACAACTCTGTGGGTGGGCCAGGTGGACAAGAAGGCTACTCAGCAAGATCTCACTAATTTGTTTGAAGAATATGGCCAGATTGAGTCTATCAATGTACGTAGAACCTAAACCTTTATTTTAGTCAATGCATGTTAACCAGTTCTTGTGTCTACCAAATGTACAAATGAAAATAATTTGGTGAGCCCCAGTTATTCTATATTGCAAACTCAAGATGTTTCTGATGGGCTGTTATTTTCCACTGTATTTGTTTGTTAGATTAGATTTATACACCAGAGCCTATTTAATTACACACTGGGGCTTTAGTAATTAGACTCTCTCATGTTCCCTCTACATCTAAAACTTAGTAACCTTCCCTTGTTCTGTAAAGTAATTTAAATGTTTGTATGTGGCTTGGCAGATGATCCCTCCCAGAGGCTGTGCTTACATCTGTATGGTGCACAGGCAGGATGCCTACCGTGCCCGCCAGAAGCTTAGCACTGGCTCCTTCAAGATTGGTTCTAAGGTTATCAAGGTATACATTATTTTCATAATCTGATTCATTGTATTTTTATTCTGCTTGTGATTTCACATAATAGAATTTTCTTTGCCCTCCAGTCATATAACCTTAGTTTACTTTTCCGTTTACAACGTTCTGTGTATGCTCCCGCAAATTACTTTGAAAAATTCAGTTTCTTGACCTTGTGTGTCTTTAAACCAGATTGCATGGGCCCTGAACAAGGGTGTAAAGCAGGAGTATAAACAATTTTGGGATGTGGACCTGGGTGTCACCTACATACCATGGGAGAAGGTGAAGCTCGATGACCTGGATGACTTTGCTGAAGGAGGAATCATTGATCAGGAAACTGTCAATGATGGTAAAACACAACACACAATAAAACATTAAGTTCTTTTTTTGGCAATGACCTGCTGACTTAATCAAAATGCTTGTTCAATGTAAAATACACAGAGTTTGAACACTCAGATTAAAGAATAACAGATCTTCAAACACAGATGCTTCTTGGCACTTGATCAGCTGTTTTGTTTTCGACCCTATTCCCTCAGTTGGTTATTTGGTTATGATAATGATAATGCACAAAATCCCTAAAGAAATCCCATCCCTCCCACCCTCCTGGAAAACTTGAGACAAAGATTGAAATGGAAAAACACATTTAAACTTCCAAATCCAAACAAAGCATTGGGTGATAGTTTTGAAATTTGTTTTGAATTTCTTTTTCTCTGCAGAGTGGGAAGCAGCCAAGAATGCTGAGCAGACAAAGGAAGTTACGAGTCAACCAGTAAGCACAGAGACTACAGCAGTATCTAACTCCCAAACTGAGACATACAACCAGCAGGTTACTATGATGCCTGTACAGGTACTGTAGAGCATCTATTACACACAGATAAAAATGTAAATAGGCTGTGGTGTCCACTTAAAAAAAATTATGTAACTGGAGCAAATCAAAGTGACCTTAAATTCAGTTTTGTAATGTATATTTACTGGTGAGAATTACATTTTTTGCAGGATGTAGGACTATCTTGATCTTTTTAACCGAAGGCTTTTTAGAAAACGCTAGGGCGACCTTGCTTTTAAATTACCTTAATAACATGTGCACACTCTTATCTTTCCCAGCTACCAGTGGCACAGGCTGTTCCCAGTGCCGTAGGTCTGGTGCCACCTACCTTCCCTGTCTCCATGGGCATACCCCCACCAGGTTATGTGCCGCCGCCACTCTTCATAAGGGCTGGCTTTAATACCTCACAGCCTCCACCAGGTAAATATTGCTGGCCTCATAACCTCATATAAGTGTTATACATATTGAAATTCATAATCTTAAAAAAAAACATTTTCCTTTGTCAAGGTTTCATGCAGGCAGCACAAACAGCAGCCATGGCCCCAGTAACCATTTGTAAGTGTTTATAACATGCTATTCCTGTTACTAATACATGCATATTGTTTTGAGAATTTGCAATGTGTCTTTCGAAGGCATTTTGCTGAGATTTATTAGGGCTGGTTTATATTTACATTCTCCTATATGACTCTATAGCTCTAGTGCAGCCCACAGTGACCTCAAGCCAAGAATCTGTCAAGAAATCACCATTCAGTGCTATGATCCCTCCGACCAGCACCATCCCCGGCAGCTTCATGTCTTCAGCCATCCCTGGAACCAGTGTGTTCAACCCAGTGGGAGTTCAAACTCAGCAACCCAGTAATGAAAAAACAGCCCAGGCTGCAGAGGGAATGGATGCTGCTGCTGCAGCAGAGCTCACACTGCAAGGTGAAGCACTGTTTTCCATGAGAGAGAGATTTTTTTCTGATCTAAGCGTCTTTGATTTATATGCATTTATGTTTGTAATATAGAATTTAAAATAATTCTTTCTGTTATTATGTTTTGTTCTCAGGAATGCAGAATGCAGTCCGCAGTGGGATGGGTCTCCTAGGCATGCACCCTACAGCTTCCCTAACCCATTCGCTACATCAGTCAGGTCTAACTGGGCAGAGAATGCCTGGTCTACTGCCTCTAGAAGTGCGGCCTAATCTCCTTCAGCCTGGGGCTGCTGCCCGCTTTCCACTCCTCATGCAGCAGGGCTCTGCTCAGCAGGCTGCCGGTCTCCTTGACAGTTCCCTCCAGGCTCAAGCCCGTGCTAGAGCCCCCTTCTCTCAGATGGACCCCTTTCACAGGGCTCCAAACCTTACAAATGAAAATGTATCTAAAACAGAAGATGAGTCTTCCTCTGGTGCTGATGAGGGCAAAGACCAGGACTACCGCTTCCCCCCTATGGAAAAGCAAAGCACAGGCCTGCTGAGGACCCCTCCACCAGAGCATAGGGAGCCTCTTGGAGGTGGTGGTGGTGGTGGAGCAGCAGGAGGAGGTGGAGGAGGCAGGCCTCCCTTGCTACAGACTCCAGGGACGCAGCCAGCCAGGACCAGCCTAGTGGGACGTCTGCAGGCCCTTGCAGGCTTCACTCCTGATAACCGTTGGAACCAGACCAGAGGGGACTTTGATGAACGAGGAGGGCAGCAGCCTCCTGGTGGTCCAAAAGGGTTCCAGGAGGAGCGTTCCACACCTGTGCAGAACTTCCCCAACCGTTTTGACAGCCGTCCTGGGACAGCGGGGGTAGTATCTGGGGTTCCTGCCAATGCTGGAGCAGTTGGAGGGCCTCAGTCATGGAACCGAAATAGTGGTTCCACAGCTCCCTTTGACAGTGAGTTGCATCAAGACTTGGATGACCGAAGACGACCGTGGGACAGGCAAAGAGACAGAGATGAAAGAGATTTTGACTTCAGAAGGGAGATGAATGGTAACCGCCACAGCAGAGAGAGAGAGCGTGAAAGGGACAGAGAAAGGGATAGAGACAGGGAGCGATGCCGAGACCGCACCAGAGAACATGAACGTGACAGGGACCGTGACAAAGAGAGAGACCGTGAGAGGGAACGTGAACGTGGAAGCTGGACACCTCTGCTTCCTCTACCTACACCGCTACTCCCAACTCCACCTCTTAATCCCAACTTGACCTTGAACCAAGGCAAACTGCTTGCACCACTAAAATTAAACCCCCAGATACAGTCGCGATTCCAGTCCCCAGTCCTGCCACAAGCCCAAGCCAAACCTCTCTTGGGTCTAAATCAGTCACTGCTTCCTGTTCAGCTCAAAACTCCACTTCCATCACAGAACCAAGCAGCTGCTCCTGAACCCCAATCACAAACCCCAGGTCCGTCTGAGACACCTCAGTTGCGGTCACCAACATTGGCTCACTCACCTGACAGGAAGATCCACAGCCCATTAGCTGAGTCTCTCACCCAGGCCAAGTCACCACTGGAGCTGGAGACATCACCACAAACCGCATCACCAACCCAGCTCACAGCCCAATCCCCTTCCATGACCTCGGCCTCTCCAGACACTAAGACCCCAAGCCAAGCCTCACCACTGATTGAGGGCTCATGCCGGGACTCACCTATGGCCTTCGGACAAGCTACCACCCCCCCTGAAGAGCAGACTTACTCTCTGGAGAAGCAGGATGAGGAGAAGTCACAAGACAGCGTCTCCTCGCCCCAACCTCTGTGGGTCAGTAGATCAAGCATGGACGATAGCAGTGTGGCTGAACCCACACCTGACGCCTCTTCTGAGCTTTCTCAAGGCCCATCCTCCAGCTATGTGCTCCCTGAAAGTGAACTGGAGCAGATGCAGCAGGAGCAACTTGTCTCTCTTAAGGAGACAGACAGTGAACAGAGTGAGCCCATGGAGGAAGCTGCGAGTCAGCCAGTGGTAGACACTGTCACAGACACTGAGGGGACATAATCATCACTCAGTAGGTAAAAGATCATTTTGTAAAGTTGTCTCTTCTTCTCTGTACTCATGTCAGCAAATCACCACCACAGGGGACACGATGAATACTGAGTCAAATCAGTAATTCTCCGATAACATATAACAAACGATTTTATCTCCTCCAAATACAGTGTACTTAAATAGAAGGCTCGTTAGCTGTTTTATTGACAGAACATTTTGTTTGTATTTTATTTTCTTTTTTAAGTTGTAATGCCACCCCACCAATTTTAATTAATCTAAGTCTGATGGATTTTATCGTATTGCCTGCCAAAATGTTTTAAATATGTATGCGGAAATTGGGCTTTGAACTTCCTATGGAAGAGAGTAAGAAATCCTGGCTGTTTAACAAGGGATGAATATAGATATACATGATACTTGAAAACAGCAGTTGCTGGCCCAGTTTTATGTCTTTTTTAAAATGCTGCTGCAAAGTTTTCAATGAATGCTTTTGTGGTGCTCCACAGTGCTTTCTACTTCTAAGCAGAACAAATAGCCTGCGTACAGCGAGACCAGTACCTCTGCTTGTAATTGAAAAGAATGAACGAACATCTTTTAAAAATGAAAACATGAAAAATGTTGTATCCCCAAAATAAATGTGTGTAACTTGTTTCCAATTATAAAGTGAACACAAACAGCAAATGACATGCCAGGGGTAAGAAAACGCAAAATGAACAGCGAGATGTTTTCATGTTGGGTGGATATTGTTTTAGTTTGAAATAAACATGCTTTGTCTGTTTAAAACACATGGTTTAGGACTGTTTTCTGACCCAGGACCAGTGGAAACTAAGACTACTTTACAGACTCATACACACTGTGTGCTGTCACTTCAGTCGATTTGATGTTCTCGTAACTCAAGTTGCTGCTATACCATCCATCCACAGAGCACTTTGCTGGATGCAACAGTGGGACTTGTAGTTTTAGTTTTAAGTTTCTGATTACTTCAGCCTGTATGTTTCTTTAAGATTTTGCTGGGTGACTGTTGAGGATGGGATTGTGCCTTTTTAAATGGATTTGTTGTTGATGCTACCCACCACTACTGTGAGATGTACACTAGACTGTGCGTGTAACTCGGTTTCAGACAGATCTATGAACAGAAAGCTACCTGCACAGAATCGACTGGCCAAGCATTTGAATGGCATCTGCGCGATTTGTACAGCACTCACCTAGAGAACAATATTTACTTCATCATTCTGTGCATGCAGGCTTGTAGCCATGTTTTAATCTTCCTGTTATTCTTGTTCATTTCATACCTGTAGTGCTTTTCTGTTGAGACATACTACTAGAAGTCCATAGTCTGCTGTTCTCTCAGACCAAATGTCTACTACAGGAGTTGTAATGTTGAATAAAGGTTGAAGGTGCATCAGATTTTCCCGCTCCTATTGTCATGAATCCAGGTTTAGGTTTATCAGTTGAATTTCTGCAAATGCACCAACACTGTAGCTTCAAACTCGAGAGAAAAATCCAACCGAGATCAATACCCAGCCCTAAAACTTAAGCAAATTAAGCCAATGAATTTGTGATTGATTATTATTGTGTCATATATTTGCCTACAAGACACCAGAAATATCCAGATCCTGCCTCCTACAACATTACAGTCCCAAAACTAAACAAAACAATACATCCTGTCTTCTTTTCCAGGGTTCAGACCTAAATGTTGAAAAAGCTACCCGTGACTCCTTCCACTCTGCACTGCCAGGGCGATTCGGCTGCTACAGCTGGAAAAGTGCTTACTGAGCACATCGTAGCACCAATCCCCTCACTATTCTCATTTATGTCAGAAAACACAAACTGGAAGATTTATTTTAACCACACGCAACATAGTGTTTTTTTATTGATGCCATTTTAGTAGCTATAAAGACACGATGGGGAAACAAGCACAATGCATCTACCTCCAATTACACCTCCAGACTTATACACTGTATATATACACTGTATATAATACACTGTAAAGTACAAATTTCATAGTTTGGCTCTACATTAAGCTTTGAGACACTCATTCAGGGAGGCTAGCAAAAAAAACCCTTTGAGTTGTGTGTCCTCAATTATGATTCAGTCCATACATTTGTAGCTCTCACTTTGTTCCCAAAGGCCTGGGCAGTCCCCAGGTATGACCTCCTGCTGACTTCCGCACAGAAAGACTTGACGGGCTGATATTTTGGATCAACCACTATCTGCCCTGAAACAAAAATGTCCACAAAAGATTGACAACAATAAAAAACAATCCGCACTCCACAGTGGTTCGGCTTCCTTCAGGCAATTTATGTTTAGCAGGATAACGGGCATGTTAGGCTTGAATTGGGAGACATCAGAATGAAATATCTATATTTGGCTTTCAAATAGGATGAAGCAAAGGATTATGTCAAATTTTGTGCATTTACTATTTTCAAGCTGTGCATGTAAAGCCAGCATAGCCACAGTACTGATCCAGTCTAATGTTGCTCTTGTGCCAAGCTATTTGCACATTACTGCCAATTTATACCCTGTGGTAACAGTGGATGAAGAGGCAAGGATTACCCCAGCTAGAGCTACAAATGTCCTAAATAATAAGGACATGCTATCATGTAATAATGCATTAATACATTGCTAGTTCACACAGGTGGTAGTGCTAATGTCTGGTCTTGATTTTACGATAAATACAGAGTCAAGATGCCAGCTGTGAGGAAGTGAGTTAGACAGTGCTGAAGGTTGGCTTGTAAACCAACTTTACTATGACGTGGGAAAATCATAAAATCTTTTCCTCATAAACAGTATTCACACACCAGGTATTGTTTTCCTGTTGCAATTAAAAGGCCTACAGGCTGCAGCAGTGTGTCATTACTATGTCTCACCATGTGAGGTCAGTGTGGTACTGCATCACTCACCATTTTAGCAGACAGGCGTGTGGTCTGTGCACACTGGGTTCTTGGAGTGCAACGGCTTAAAATCTGCAATGCTCACCTCACTTACCTTCTGTGCTTCAGTCTCACTGAGACAAACAAAAGCCTGCCAAGGTCCATGGCGAAGCTCATGAAATCCCCTTTGAAAAAACTACAGGTCTCGACGTAAGGATTAAAGAATACAAAATTGCTACCAGGCAGGCTCTTCACAGAAATTAATATGTCAGATACCTCTTTCCGTACCCCCTTTTTTTTTTTTGGATCGATTTAGAAGCAGTGTGAAAAATGGAATGATCTCCTTTTAGTGTGAGTCTCATTTCTCCAGCTTCTCGGTTGCTGCATTCTTAATTGATTAAAGCTATTGATTAGGCCTCCCAAAACCTCCAGACTATAATCAGCTTGTGTCTGCCATGGCCAGATATCCAGATATCATATAAGCACACACTTGAGTCTTTGCCAAGTGGAGAGAGATGGAGTGTCTGCATTGCAAAACTTCTCCACAGATTCATGAGGATGAGATATAGAGCAGATTTTAAAAACAACAACAAAAAAACTTCTGCAGGAGAGGAATCCTCTATCTCGGCTCACACTGAGCAGCCACAGTAATTACGTACCACTGTGGGAGATGGCATGTTAGTTTCCTCTGCTTTCAAGAAGTCACTCACTGCCTGCTTTTATCAGAGCCAGCAGACTCATGTGCACACAGAGGTGTCCAGAGTTCTCTTCACCAAATCACAATGAAGTGTGAATATAGGTAATTCGAGCAGAAACCCTGGAGCAGGTACTGTAGTTCAGTGGGATTCAGTGGCTTGCTCAAGGGCACTTTACAGCATGGTTACCTGCCAACCCTCAGGTTAGGAACTGCTGCTCTTTTAGAATGAATTCTAAATTCATGCCGCCAGAAGGGTTTCACTTTATACATTTTCAAATAAGGAAAGAAGGCACAAAATGCAAAATGTGAAGATGAGGTTGTGACCATAATAGTCCCCAGGGTTAATGGCCATTTATGTGATGCTGTAACCTATGGTGCTTTTTGCAGATTGCCATTTGCAGTGAATAGATACGACTATCTATCCTATTACACATTAATCATCATCTATCTATCTATTATTATATATAGATGGATAGATTAGCACTAGTTGTGGGGCCAGAGGGGTGACCAGGAATTGTAGTGGCCACCCGATAACCTGATTGGCTACCCAGGTCCCTGTAGGTAGACACCCCCTACCTAGGTAGAGCTTTTTAGAAATGTCAGCACAAGAAGAACTGAACCAATCTAAGACTAGATTTAAATAAATAAAGATAATAATTCTAAGCAATAAATAAATATTTAATTATATGTACACTGTAGCAGTTGCAGTCAGACATAATATCCCTCCAAGGGTTGGATTCTTATGTCTGTTTACTGTTTACTATTATATTTATCTAGAAGTTAAAAATGGTGGAGTACTTAAAATACTTAAGTTCTGTACCTGGCATTTATTACGCTAAAAACACACAACATACATTTTATTCTATCTGAAAAAATGTTTTTAAATGGGAGTTTAAAACCCTTTAAATCATTTTCCAAATGTGACAAATGTTCCTATTATGAGCATGCGCCCCACGCTAAAAGGGAACAATTACCTGCCGACCTTTTTAGTCTGTGTGTGAAGTTTGGTGAATATTTGACTTTTACTGTAAAATCATCAGTAAATGTCAGTTTGTCCAAATTTTATAGCCAAATGGCTTGAAAATAAATGACATTTCCATTAACTGTATTTTTGTTTGGTTCAGTTCTAGTTGATTGACTGATGAAAGCAATTAAAACTGTATGAAATGTGAGCTAAATGCTAATGTTTAATCTTAATCATTTTCTCTACTTTGGTTTGTGGTAGCATTGTGAAAATACTGACACACAGATTAGAGATACAGAACAGATTACATTCTAACCTTTTGAGAAAAGAGCCCCGCATTTATTCCGTATCACCTTGAAGTAAACTGAAATGTATGTATTTAGTTTGTTTTGTTTGTTTTTTTGCCCTTGACATCTTAGTAAAGCACATATTTCAGCCTCATGACAAACATGGTCAAGTAAAGTCATTAGAATATATGTTTTGGTGTCTGTACAAAAAATGAGAAAAGTGAGAAAAGTAGCTAGTGCCTAAAGCTGCAAAACTATTTTATTGGAATACAATTATAATGTTTTCCTCTAAATTGTATTGAGTGTAAGTCAAAGTAGACTGCAATAGAAATACTCTAGGAAAGTACATGTACCACAAACTTGTACTTATACTTGTACTTGTACTTAATATAATACTGAAAAAAATAATTGCTAGCGACCTTGTGTTTAAAGTATAATAAGGTTGCCAAAGTCTCTCAATACATCATCATTTAACATCATCATTACTTGGACTGGTAAAAAGATAATACATTTTAGACCTCTCTTAACAAAATATATAAATACGAAATACAGTACATGTATATTTTTCTTTCTGAGCTTCATTAAACCCAGACTTTGTAGTTGTGCTTTAGTGACCATCACTCTACTTTTGTTTCTGGCTTTAGCAACTAGTGTCATTTTTACTCAGTTTTAATCAGAGAAATTTATTTCATCCTTTCTGGGCCAAATAAAAATTTGGTGGCCAGTGTTTGCTTTTTCTTCCATGCCAGCAGCAGGAGGAGGCTGAATTTGCCAAGTCAGTATTTAGGAGGTGTATGTGTTTGTTATCAGTGGTCTACATGCCTGTCACTGAATACCTTTTCCCACACACACACACACACACTGTGTGTGTATTGGCAACATGTCAGCGGTGCCACAGTGTGACCAGAATTAAACCCATTAGTGCAAATGTAGTTTACACAAGCTGAGACAGAACATTCACGTTGCAGGATTGATGTCTACAAATGTTGCCTCTGTTAACATTGTTAGTTAGTCCCTAATCTGCCCTTTTCAAAACACAAATATCTGTAAACACACATGAATTGTTTACATGTGACTATCTGCCCCAAAGTGCCTGCTTTCAGAATTAGACGTGTTTTGCTGGTGCTTCTGCTTCTCGTCTGAAGCTGTCTGCACTTATTTCAGGGTGAGCGTTGGGTCATAAGGGCACAGAAGAATAAAGGTCACCGCTGTTGGAGACACACGGAGGAGTTGGTACAAATGAAGGAGTAGTCAAGGAGACACTGATAAGCACCTTTTTTGAAAAAGAGGACCACGGTCACAGCATGAGGAGTGTTGTGTGTGATCTGGGTGACTGGGGAGCTTTTTAAATCTGCCAACACAATTGAGGAATATGTGTGTGTTTGTAAAAAGAGGGGCAGGGACGAAGATGTATTGAGATGCTGAGCAGGCAGGGCAAGCATTGAAAGCATAGCGCACCGTGCCCAGAAATGAGGGAAATTTGGAAACATAAAATGCAAAGCCAGGCAGGTACTGGCCGCAGCCTTCTCGCTGTCAGTCTTAACACTAATGGTGCTGCCATTATAGCAGGTGTAGGCATACTGTTCTCATACACACTCATTTAACATAACGGACCCCCACAGCATGCACAGCAGTTTTCTGATTACATAGGCTCTTCTCATTCTTGCACTCGTGCAGCCACAGAGGGATGTGTGATGAAGTACCAGCACACACACTCAAATAGCCTTGATGCACTGCAGTGGTTTTATATCCACTCTGTTCTCCTGCAGTCTGTGTCACCTCCATTCACGTGTCTGTCATCGTGTCTAAAAGAAGATTTTAGAAAAGCTGCCTATTATAAAGGCTGACTCAGTGTCTTCCTGCAGATGTGACACCTGGTTCATCAACAGTCAAAACAGGCCTCACTGTTTCCACTGAGGCCCATAGTGTGTGTGTGTGTGTGTGTGTGTGTGTGTGTGTGTGTGTGTGTGTGTGTGTCTGCCTGTCCACACACGTGAATCTGTTTGTTCACCCTATAGTCTCTCCTTTTGCTCGCCCCGTGCTGTTTGTTAGCGGCAGCAGCTAGCTGGTAATTAGCCCTGAAGGCCTCCTCGTTGTCTGCAGGTTTGTTTACGATTGCAAGAATCCAATTCCCTCCTGAGAGTCGGAGGCGTCACTAAGAAGTGTGCGCTAGAGATGGAGCAGATGGTGTCAAATGGAAAAGTTGGGAAATTCCTGACTCACCAGAATCTTGCAGGAAGGGGGGGAATAGAAAAGGAAGGTGACTGAGTTGTAAGGATCAAGGTCCTGCAATCAAACCTGGGGGTTTTAACTGATCATAATGACCTGTGTTTTACAACTAAAAGGAAAATAAAGCAGGTGATGTAGTACTGTGTGCTTTTTTAATAAAATGGCTACACTTCACGCTAATTATATACAAAACGACAGATCAGAAAGTTAAATTTTCACAGAGTTTAAAATGTGTTTGGGCTTGGACATGAATAAAGTTTCATTTGTGTCACTAAATAATGAAACATCGTCTGTTTTGGAGATGGTATGTCCCAATCATTTTGGATGGTCTACAGAGCACACAGTTAGCTTTTCTGTGCGGGGTAGTTACAAGAGTAAGTGACAATGGTGACACTTTGAATTTGGACGATTCTAATCAAAAACCCAAAATATCTGTAGTTTAATCTTAACATCAAATTAATATGTTTTTTGCTATTTTCAACATTATTGAAAATAGCTTTTTCTTACGCAGGAATATCCAGCTTGTCAGTGGCCAATCAGCATTTTTGGGTCTGTCAATAGCAGTGGTACTTTATTTTAATAAGTGTGATTTTAAAGGTTTATCTGTTCATGAATCCTAGAAATCAGATTTTCCTGGAGCTAATAGCAAGTGGTTAGAATTTAATTGGACAGGTTTCCATTACAAATATACTTGTTTACTAATGTTTCTTTAATCAACTGTTATTTTCTAAATTGTAGTGCTGATATGTGTTTTATTCTCTCTTGTTTGAAGAGGATCCTCAGAAAAATCCTGAAATCAGGGAAACTCTTCTCTGACTGACTAGAATTGTTCAATCCCAGTCATATATACATGAAATATTCTGGGTTCCTCCGTCACCAGAGGTGGTAGAAGTACACAAACTCATGTGACTCAAGTTAAATTAAAATATACTCCACTGCTGGTAGAAGTACCCCTTCAGTTTTCTTAAATTAAGTTGAAGTACTTGCTCTAATGTACTTAACATACTAAAGTACAAGTGCTCTACGAAGAAAACAATGTATTTTATTAAGTCTATCAAGTCTAGACCAGATTTGATTCGACAAACTCGAGGGTGAAAATAACAAAAAAGTAACTTAAACTAAAAAGAACAATATTTTTGTAGTGCAGTAAAAGTAGCCTGAAAAGAAGGTACACAAGTAAAGTAGCAGTACTTGAAGAAATGTACTTAGGTACCTAGTAAGTACCTTTGTCTCATACATACATTTTATGAATTTGTTCTTTAGAGTTGGACTTGCTTTTATAAACACACGAAAACCTTTATGCCTAGACTCATTTGAGGATTTCCAATTCAAAGTGGTTGCAGAGAGCTGGTGTCCTGCTCACTAGTAGTTAACCCTGTGTTGAGAGCGTTGAACCATCTTTCTGCTGCTCCTCCAATCTGTTAAGTGTGTGTGAGTGTGAGTCCGACTTTGTCAGTATCACCCATGAGGGGTCCCCTGCCACCCCACTGATGGGGATTAAACATTCATGATTTGTGATGTTTATTAATGAGCAGCAGGCATCAGGGATCTTCAGGCTGTCACACACACACACACACACACGCACACGCGAACTATAATCAAATACTTGTTTTTTTCTTTAAAACTCACAAAAATTTGCACTTTTTCTCATACACTTACACAACCTTCACCTCCTTCACACACTCCTCCTAAATTATACACACACTTTCACAAACATGATAGTATTGATTTGATAGTAAGGTCTGGTGTGTGTGTGTGTATAGATCTGCTATTGAACTATAGATCCACTGGTGTGTTAAATAGAAAGAGAACAGATTTCCTGTGTCAGTGTGTCTCTCTGGACCACCAGTCTGAACTCTCCCAGGGGGTGGAGGGATCGACTGAGGACCTCGCTGAGCACATCTGTGATGGCCGGCCCCTGCAGAGGTTGCAGTGTGACATGGCCTATCTGCAGCAGATGTCACACCAGTGTGTGAGGGAGCGAGTGTGTATGTGTGGGCAATCAGGGTTGAGAAGCCCATGACCTAGAGAAGTTGTAGAGGAAGTGCTTTGTGTGCAGTCACAGATTAGTCGTTTGTGTCACTTCTTTCCTTCTCCCCTGTTCCGTCTTATGAAGATATAGCGGTAAACAAAGAGGAACTGTAAACATAACCAACAAAATCATCCTATAAATACTGTAATAAATTAAAACTCGTTATGCTAAACTGTCTCTTGTTTGCGTCTCTAAATTTTCAAGCTTTGTTTTTCTATTTTCATCCATGTTTTTTCCTCCTCTGATATGACAAAAAACTGAACATGCTTTGTCCTGCAGCCTCTGCAAATGGAATGACAAACGAGTAATGAACAGAGCTGCGCTGATGCTGCACTACTCCCATCCTCCCCGTGTGATTCTACATTTATTCTCTCTAACCTCTTTCTCTCCCCGTGAGTGAACTTACCCCTTTCTCCCCATTTTCTTTCCTCCCTCGTGCTTTACCTTCATTGTTCTTTCTCTACACATCCATCTCTCATTCTTTTTTATTTCACTGTGCACTTCACCTCTCACCTCTCTCGTTCCTTATTCCTTGTTCTCTGCTCTTTGTCCTCTCCTAGCTTCACCTTTTCTTTTTTTTTTTACTTCCCAATGAAGCGTGTTATAGTCTGGTCAGATTCCCTGGCAAGTGAGCCTCTCAGTGGGAGCCACTGCCTGGATCATAAATCTAACAAAAAACATAGTTTGAAAAAAAAAAAAAACACTCAAATCATGCTATTTTTAGCTTGAATTTCCATCATGTACAAAGAGGATAGAAAGAGAAGTAGAGTACCCTTCAAACCGAGGTAATTAATCTTAAAATGCCATTCTCTCTAGGGTTTTGCAGACCTTTTTGTGATTGTTGTGGCCTAAAATGCCAGACTTCTTAGATGCTTTTCTAAAAAAAAAAACTGTTATACTTCTCAATGTTCTTGTGATGTTTTAAATTGCGAGATTGTTCAGAAGTCACAGGGTATTGGGTTTTCTGCAATTGTTCCAATTGTGATATAAGTTCAACTGAATTTACACTTTTAGAAGGACGTAACTGCTTGGTTTACTGACTTACTACTGACTTTAAAATTGGTATGCATCCCTGAGGGAGCCGTTTTGGCAACATAGTATTTTTATGTTCAAAGTAAAATTAGTAATAAGGTAATAAAAGTTTTAGTGACTTTAAACACAAATACTAAGTCAATAATATCAAGAATCATCTTTTAAAGAGCCTCACATTTGATCATCTCACAGCAATCTTTCTTTTTCTAGTTTAATGCTACATAGCACAGCCCTCCAGTACACACACAGTGCTGCTGGTGATTTATTGAGACGTTATAATGGGTATGAGTTATTAACCTCTGAATAAAGCGTACAAACTAAACATTTTGTAGTATGAATAAGGACCATATGGCCTATTCCTTTGATTATTTGTTAAAGTGTATGGTAAAAACAAAGTCTGCAGTGATGTCAAGCTACAGAAACAAGGTCAATGCCTGTGTAATTTATTGCAATATTCCTACAAATGCTACTTTTATGAAGCTGTTAAGATTGAGTCAGATAGGTAAAGCTCCCACTAATACCTCAACTTAGTACTTCACTAAATTAAACAGAAATTAAAGTGCTAAAAAGAAGTTAAATTCAGGACACGAACCAGTAATGACCTTAGGTTGAAAAGTGGAGGAGATTCATGAAGTTGTTGCAGAGGGTTTGGGTGATGGAGGGAGTGGTATTGAGTTAGTGGAGATTCTGCCTCCACCACCCTTTACCTCTTTCTCTGTCCTTTCTTTCTACCCGACCTTATTACCCTCCCCCCTTGTCCTGAAAGTCATGTGGACCACCTGGGAGAAAAGGAGAAACATGAATATAGCACTTATCTCGAGTGTAAGAGTTACTGTGTTAGGATCCGCGTGGGCCGAGAGCTATCTGAGAGAGGAGAAGAGACTGCATCTATCTGGCAAGATGCCAGGGGGTGGGCAGACCTAGAAAGGAAGAAGGGGAAAGAAGATGTGGTTGTTCTGGTGAGCTAGGCCTTTACATCCACCAGTTAATAGCTAATTGCACTTTATCGCTATATATTTTTGCAGAAATGTTTTGTATGAAGCGAAAAGCTTCCATCACAATATCGTCACCTCATCATAATTACAAGCTCAGCTGCACAGCAAAAAAACCTATGTAGCAATTAGTGGTGTGTGTGTGTGTTAGCTATAAAAGAGGCCTGACAATTACTTTCTAATATGTGCTTTGTGGTTTTCATTATATGTAATTTGGATGCATACGATTTTATACTTTTATATTACTCAGTGCAACATTTATATCTTGAGCTGATTCCATTCCAACTTCAAACTCATCTGCTGTTCAGTTAAACTTCTATGAAAACAGTAGAAAGGAGTTGCATACGTTTGGCTACTATATTTCCATATATGCAAAGCAGCCAGATTCCATTTAGTATTACAGCTGTGCAAATTTAGACGGCACATTGTCATCTATACTAAAATGTTAGGATGTCACTCTGAAACCATATACCTTGACCTAGTATATACCTAGTAAATTAACCATTGGCTAAACTGCCAAAAGCCTTACTGAATGAAGCTGCCAACAAATACACCCAGAATATGCAAAATGTTACAAAATGCCCTTACACACGTGACTAAACAAATTTAAGCTTGAACTCAGCACTGTGGTGAACTCCAATGAACCTCACACAATCGGCACATCTAAAGCTGTGAGGCTATGTTCTGTTATTTTGTCTGATACCTGTATCGTACATGCAAACCGCATTCCCATGTTGTCTGTCCTTTTCACTGGGACTTCACATTCACACATTCACACACTTTGCTGTCAAATCAAGCGTTCATGCACAGACACGAACACAGACACATACCCACACCCACATCACAGAACACATGAGAACTAATAGGATTTCACAGGCTCAATGAAAAGAGCCTCACAAGTATACATCTATTACCTATTATTAGCTAACTATGCTGATAGGTAAACAATACACACACACACACACACACACACACATAGCTGTGAAGAACACAAACACCAAAGAAGACTTGCTGCTACAAAGAGAAAATGTTTTGACAGCTTTTCTTTTGTTCACAGGTTCCATACAAATATTACACCTTTATTATTAGTCTCATCTTATCTCAAAGCTTTTAAAGGTATAAAACAATAGATCTGTTAATTCAGACAAGGATGATTAAAAACCAAATGTCTCATCTCTGAGTTTAATATTTCCAGCTAACAAAAACAGACCCCTAGAAAAATTAAGGGGGTCTTAAAATGCAATAAATAGTGTTCTAAAATATTGAGACTAAAGCTAAGTATTCGCACACTCATGGCAGCTGATGATGCAAATATAACACACTGTTTCTGTTTTGCACAGTAGAGTAAAACTATTAGTCTTACAATGCAAAATATATTACAAATTATTATCAATTAGAATTTTTTTGGCAATTTATATTTATGTTTATATATCTCAGGTAAGACTGTTTGAAAAGTGTAAACTTCCCCAACTCCAGTAAAAAACAGAGTGCTCTAACACCAGCCTAGAATGTGATGCTGTATGTGCTTCCACAGACAGGAAGTGCTTGTCATCCATCTGTAAACTTACAAACTAATGTAGTTAGCTACTGCTGTCTAATTGGCCTTAGTTACTTCTAAGAAGCTAGTAACGAGTTACACAGGTGGTCACCCCCCTGTCTCTTTAGGCAGTATAATTATGACCTAATTGTATTGAACACGATGGCTTTTAAAGACTGCCAAGCACTGACCAAACAAAGATAGAACGTAGCAACTTTTATTTGACATTCTTACAATTTATAATCACTGTGGCCATGGTGTGTTTATGCATGCGGTTCAGCTGCGCACATAATATGCAGTAATATACAGTGTCTTGTTGTCTGCCATGTCCAAAGAGTGAGAGCTTTTCTTTATGTGATGTTGTATTACAATTAATTTTTAAGAATCATTTGTCATTGACCTTTGTCATTGTTATTATTTATCATGTGGGGGAAAAATGCTGTGGTTAACTGTAAGGCTACCGACCTGAATGTGCTGCAGACTTTCATTAAATTATTACACAAGCAGCTACATAATTGATCAGTCATGTTTCAGGTGACCAGGGCGGAGATGCCCACCTATGTTTTAAATAACCAATGACAGAACATTTGATTTTAATTTAACCTTCAATCCTTGTTTTCCTTTTTCTCTTTCCTTTTTTCCTTTTTATCAGGAAAAAAGTGGCAGTTCAACAGAAGATTAAATAATTGGTAGTCAACTGGAATAAAGAGAAATCCTAAATTTAACATGGTGAAGTGTATTTTTAGTCCAGATTTTTTGGCAGTTTTTAGTGTTTCCTAGAGAATAACTGAAGGTTATTTCTTAGCCAACACTAAAAACTGCTTATGAGTCTAAAACACAGACCCAAACTTGGAATTATAATCTTACAAGCACACAAGCTTACCCACTGTTGCCATGCACGCCTTCACGTGGCCTGCAGACAAACCAGTCCAGACAGATTAGTGTGTTTCCGGGGGGTATCAGCTTTCCATTACCAGCTTCAGGTCCTTCATATCCTACATTGTTTAAAACTGGAACTGCCAGACAGACAACCACCTCGCTTGGCTTTGGTGCTTTCTATTGCTCTATGTCGTACTGGTAGGTGATGATTCTGTGAGAAAGACCCAGAGCAGCGTGAATGTTTCTAAATGCGAAAGTGAAATGAGAAGTTTTTAACAAGGTAATCTTAACAGCTCTGTGCTCTACTCGTTTCACATGGGTGTGAAAGTGATTCTCACAGGGAGAGAGGAGGTAAAGGGCATGGGAACGTCACATGAGTGGGCTTGGCAGACAGACAATCACAATCCTAATGAAGCAATAAGAGTTCACTTGTTTGGATATTATTCTGGGAATCCATAAAGGCCAGCAATATTACAGTCAAAGCTAGTTGGTGAAAAACAAATTGTGTGGTTAAATATTGCAGCAATTAAAGTGTGTAATTAACACATCTGTCATTCCCAGCATTCAACTTTGTGCTCCAAGTTGTTTGTGTGTGAGTGCCCTGGCTGGTTTTCGGTTTGTCTGTTTCCTTATTGAATTAGAATGAGCAGAATTTAGCTCAGCTCAATACAAATCACATTACACTTCAGAGTGAATCATTGCATTTGGCTCATTGAAATCACCCTTTACCATTTTTCCTCAATAGAGCCTCTGAGTTTCAGTGTATGTTTATTGGCTAGCAATATGTTAGTCTCATTTGACTCCTCTTATGCTTATGATAAATCAATCAAATGTCCTTGTGTTTGGTCTTGACTCCTCTCTTCTGTGGTTGGAGTCATTTGACCAGAAGTAAAGAGATTTGGAGCAGCTTAAACTGTCACGCCAGCCCAGAGCCAAAGGCCGCCGTCTTATTCTCTTTCAGTGAGTGTATAAAGGACAAGGCTTGCCCAGTCCTGATCTTTCTTTCATAAAGTTATCTCCCCACACTTTCTCAATCATTTATATCCTCTCCTCTCTTATGTGGGATACAGTTGGCTACTTTGGCAACTTTGTCATTGTCAAATCTGCCCTACATTCAGTTGAAGAAAATTTAATAATGGGCACTTGTGTTTTCTTGGGTGAATTTTTAAATTAAGATCTGATGTCATGCTGCCAGCTAGTAGAGCTGTCTGACACCAGTCCATCAGTCATATTTTCTCTCTCCATGTTTGGACATAACACAGTGCAACTGTGTGCCAGACTTGCCACGGCGAGATGGGAAGACAAACATGGATTTTTTTTTCTTTGTCAGACAATTTTCCTCTTTGTCAGTGTCACCAGAGAGAAAATGTAGTCAGTAGAATGTTTCTGAGCTAATGTTGGTGGGCAGTGCTGCGTGGGAGAATTGGTACAAGCTAGAAACTCAGCGCAGATAAAACGTAGGGGCTTAAGTAAGATAAAGTCAAGACTGCTCACAGACTGTGGTTTGTGTAGCCCTGTAGCCTTCAGGGATCTGATAAAACTATAGAACAGATTCACCATTTCACACAACAACTCATATGTGTACACCACACTGTAAATACTGTGTTTTATCTGAACATGTTACGATGCAGGCTTTATGGGGTGACTGTGGCGCAGGAAGGTAGAGCAGTTCTGCATCAATCTCACAGTTGTTGGTTCAATCCCCCAGCTCCTCCAGTCACATGTTGAAGTGTCCTTGAGCAAGACACTGAACCCCAACTTAGTTGCTCCTGGTGAGTGTTGGCCCCCGTCGGTGAATAAGTGTGTGTATGATTGTGAGTGTGAATGGGTGAATAAGAAGCAGTCTAAAGCGCTTTGAGTGCCAATAGGTAGAAAAGCACTATATAAGTGCAGAACATTTACATATACTGTAAAATTAATATGAAACGTGTTTACAGATTCAGTACATTATGCTTCAATTTAAACCTGCTTTGTCAACACTGGTACAGTGAATTCTTCTAGCACTACATGGTTTTTATGTCCTACAGTATATTGAGTATTGGAACATCTAGTTCTTGCGTGATTATGGACATGGTGGTTTGTACACCTAATGATGTCATTTTGATAAATGACATCAGTCAGGCGTCATTTGCCATAAAAAAAAGCACAGCCAGGCTTGTGTCCTCTTCAAGATTAAAAAAATGCAGCCAGAGCTAAAAGTGTGCAAACACATATTTATCCGAGAGCTGGTGAATGAGTGAGTGAATCTGTCATTAAAAAAATCGTGAAATCTGACATGCAAAAATAGCCTGCAGGAGAATGGGAAGTACTAGCATAACTAGGCCAGCAATCACTTTCACCTGTCACACCTACATAGTATTCTCACCTACAGTAACATGACACTACACTGTATTTATAGTGTACGGCAGTGTTTCCCAGCCTTCTGGAGGTTCCAGGCTCTCGACCTGAGAGCTAACTTCTGAATTGTTATTACAATTTAGATTGATTATCTTGAGAGTTTCTCACCCACAAACTGCCATGATCAACATGTGATCTTTGTGGTTGGCCTGAGAGGTGCAGATATGATTCATTTGGTAGAGAACAAGTGTTGCAATTTGATGCAAATAGGCCATCAGCCAGAGACAGATAATAAAATAATTTTTGTTTGGCTAATAAAATGCCTTTCAAAACATTTTGCAGGTATGAAAATGGCTTTAGGTACAACAGAAATGTATTATCCACAGTTGCAGCCTCACTTGTCAGCTGGTCAGCTCAACCTTTGCCTTACCCTCACTTCCTCGTGTTTATTAAATCGCCACCTCAATCTTTTCTCCACATGCTGAAACCAAAAAACTAATTCAGCTGCTCAGTCTGTCACACCTTTGTGATAGTTTCTTCACAGAGAGCTCAAGCAATCAACAGCTCAGGCATATCCAGCCCACCTTCCTCTGTTCTGTGTTGCTCTCCTTCTCCTCTCAGTAATGACATATCTGTGTGGCAGACAAGCAGCCAGACAGACAGATGATGCAACATGTGGGGGACAGATCCGTCATATATATGCTTTTGCACTCCAACACATCCATACAGGTTTATTTATCCTCTCATTGGAGGCGCAGAGCCCTCTGTAAGGCATCTACCTGCTCCATAAGCAGTCACCTTTGGCTCCTTCTGCTGTGTATTTATTGCTGTATTTCTTTGTGTTCAAAATGAAACTGGAGCACACTTCAAAGAATTCATTCAAAGAAAAACATTTTTTTTTACAGAATTACAGTTAAAGGACTAAGACTTTTCTCTAATATTGCTAGAATTAAATGTGTATGACAGTAAATCAGGAGTGTTAAAGGCTGTGTACTTTCTTTGAAAGCCAAATGACATTGGTGTGGGAATTTGGCTGCTGTGACACACAGTTCACTTGTTGTTGTCATTGATTTCTCATTAGCTAAGCACTCATGAGTCTGCAAGCTATCAGTTGGATCAGATTTGTTGTGTTCAATTAAAAGCAATTCCAAAAATGCCTGGCTTTTTCATACATCATCTTCACCCATGCCCTTCTTTCACCTTTTGTCTATTGTGTGAAATGCTGCTTTTGGCTTTTTTGTGACAGCTGCTTTAATGTCTGCTGCCGTTCTTAAAAACAAGTAAGGAGTTGTCTCAGGGTGTGGTGTGAGAGTGTCTGATTATAGCCCTCCCTCTGTCTGTCTGTCTCTCTCTCTTACACACACACCTTATGACAACACCTTTTTTGTGTTTTTTTTAACCTTTTCTTCCACCAAAATCATCTCCACCTTCAGACAACAACAGAGCACCTTCCACACCACCTTGTTAGCCTTTGGAACCACTGTATGAGACACTTTTCTCCAGACACAATGAACCAATAAGGGCTGCATGACAAATGACTCGAGTAATTACATGTGGAAACTGAACAGGCCCACCCTCACAGCTCAGCACCTCATATAGTGCTAATAATGGCCGGATCACACTGTACAATAGGCAGCTGTGAGAAGAGTGAGAAAGTCACTAGCAGGGGATCAGCTGCCCATCCCTCCCCTTCTCACGCATATAGTAACACGCTCACACATAGGCAATGGCTATGATGGCCCTATTAGTGTAGCCATGAGTGCAGAACAAAGTGGTGAGGGTCAGGATGGTTGGACCTGGCATGTTGAGAAGCCTCATTTGAGAAACCTCATTTGGTAAAAGTACATGAGGTGTTGATGAGTGTTTGTTCACATGTGGAAGCCAATTCCTGCCTCTGTATTTGTAGGGTTTTCACTTTGCATCAGCGGGAAAAGGCAAAAATGCTGGCAGAGCTCGACGTTTTCCTGCACTTCTTTTATGTTTCAAAGCAATATTAACATTTCAGCTGGTTCTCCACCAGTTCACTGTTTGACTTTTTATCTTGTCAGGATTGTCATGTGTGAGACAGGCAGGCAGACAGACAGAAAATGTTGCTGGGTGGCAGGATGTCCATCAGAGCCAATTATGTTTAATGAGATGCGGAGTGACCTGAAATCTTGATAGGTGCCAGATGATACGTAGACCCTCTATTTGGCAGGAATATATCCAGAATACTATTTGGGGATGTATAGCATCTCATCAGTAAGACTGATGACATTTGCCCAGTGAATCATTGCTGTCTTCGTGACAAACAAAAAAGATGAAAATCTTGGCTTACTGTTACTGTTTGAGTGGGTTAAAAAACATCATCCTTTATAGTAATTCCGTTCCTCTGATAAGTTAAACCGTTTCCATAATCCGGACATGCCCAAAGATGCATAGGAACATATGTTGATTTCATAACAATATGCTGGGGCTGAATACCCCATGGCTAAATGAGAAGGTGCTTGTTGTTTAGACGGATCTTTATAAGTCTGTGATGAAAGGAGCAGAGCATTACAGTACCTCCTGCTATATGGGCAGCCGGGAGACAGGCATCATCAACTGGGCCCCTACAAAGCTGTAAAGAGCCTGATATGTGGATTGGATGGGTCTGGCCAGGTCGACAAGTCGACAAGCCTGGTCGAATAGCTAGGTTACAAAGCACAGGGTTTACGAGCGTTGCAAAAGAGATTGCAGGAAGGAAGGCCTGGTCATCCCATCTCTGTTTGGAGGGTGTGGACACATTTGGATGTAGATGACTGAGAAAAGAGAGAGGAAATGAACTGAAGGTATGAATACCTGAATATTCTAAGAATAACACTGATGATTCTCTCCACTTGCATGCCATTTTACACTGAACCTGTTTCCTATCATGCTCCTTATCAGTTTATTAGTCCATGTGACAGACAGGGTTGCTAAGTGTTATGCTAAATACCCTCACCTTTTTCCCCTTTTCACAGCAAGCTGGCTGAGAACCTAAGGGCAGAAAATATTTCAGGTCTAGAGCTGGCAAACAGATCCTCATAGGAGGACAGATTCATCTTCATTGAGAGCTGGTCCAAATTTGTCCCGTGCACAGTGGGCAAAGACTTAGAAGGAGAAAAACAGATTCAAATATCAGAGTTTTAACCTCATTTTATGATGTGAACACCACTGCTCGTTTAGTGCAGTAAAACCTGTAGTTAAACAAACACAGAAAGCATCACTAAATGCTTAATTTACAGCTTTTGCATCTGTTTGGCTGCAAGGCGTTTGTTGTGTAAAGGCACCATTGTCCCAGGTCTGTAAGGGTTCATTAGGACAAACAAGCATGTGCAAACATCTGTGTATGCGTGTGCAACTGACGACCAATGTAGTACACAAGCTAATCTATTACATTATCTTTCATGGTCTAGCTCTAAAAACACTGGATCCTACATTTCCCGTAAGGCAGTTTCAAAGTACACCAACCACTCCACGTCCTTTATGCTGGAACATGCTTCCTGCAGAAGATTGATGTGCCTGATTACACATCATGTGGAAAAGTCAATGTGTTCACACTCACACAAGCCTTTCCCTCTTTCCATTGTTGCAGCACTGTAGCTGGTGCTGTGAAGGTGACTCCAAAACACTCTTTGTCCACACTTTACACTGTCATATGTAAATATTGTACAGTGTGTGTTCTACATTTTGCTTGCACCAACAAGATGGCATGTGCTAGCATTTCAAAATCCCGAGGGTCAGGCCTGCTCAGTTTTTTCAAACCCACACCTGGAATGAATGATGCACGCTTTCCTTTAAGTCCAAAGCCCAAGTTAAATAACCCATGGTGACTTAGAAAGAATTATGTTTTTTATCTATGGAAAACTTTAGAGGCTAAGACTGTGGGTCAGGGTTTGACATTGACAACCATGAAACCACCAAATGTGGGTAGATTTCAGCAGTGGGATGTAACAAAAACACTTCCACTGGCCACTTTGACGAGTTGAATTTTTTTAATCTTCTTTTACTTTTAGGTTTCTCAACAGATATCTGAAACAATAAATGACACATTTACAAATGTCATGAGCACTACCTGCACACAGTGTTTGCTCATTGGTCCATTTGTGAAGCCCTGTGCCTCCACACTAGTGACTACTAACAAATGACACTGTTAATAAGAAAAGCCCCTTATCGCTTTCCACCGTGGACAGTTTTTGCCATGAGCTGCGTCTCTGTAACTGTGCAGCAACACAAACACAGCGAATGAGAATGGGATAAGCGCAGCTTTGCACACAACCTTTTCGGAGCTTAATATTTAGTTTGAAAGGCTAGTTTTGATCAATTTGAGCACGCTATAGTCAAGTTAAATCACATAAAATGTCCAAAATTGTGGCCAGTAAAATGTTGAGTGGGTAGTATCTTTGGAAACCACTAGCCACAGTGGCTGCCCTGATCACTTCCCAAGGTTAAAAAAAAGCAGAACTCGCTCTGTAAAATAAGTAGAGTGTCTCTTAAATTTAAATGAAATGGTTTTGGAATTCAAATGTAATTTGATTTCATTAAGGGCCAATGTATTTCCACCAGGAAGCCACAACGGTCTTCGAACCACGGTTTGGGAAACCCCGATTTACTGCGTTATAGTCATGAATAGGGACACGGATCCCTCGGTGTGAAACACACACCACCCCCACCCCCCCTCTCAGTGGCAGTGAGAAGGAGGAGTTTAACCCCACATTGTCTGGGAGGAGTCCGCAATCTCTTGGCGCTCCGTCCCAGGAACATTTGCACTGGAAACCGAGGAATGGTCGAAGTACGCTCCAAGAAAATACGATTTTTCTGTGTCTGCTAAATGCAACGGCGTTGTATTTGGGAGGAGGGAACAGGTGATTGCTATGAGAAGCGTGTCTGTCAGGCGACACACGAGCCGGTGAGTTGTGTGCGAACTTATTTAGCTCTCACGTTGGTTTAAAGCGCGTTCGTTGAGTTGTGTGTGCGCGCGCTGCGTCCGCCTCAGTGCACAAGTGCTTCACACCAAGTTGGTGATAAGGAAAAGTTTGGGGATGTTTATGTATTATTCTGAATTAAAATCACTGGCTGTTGTGGTCATGTGGTTAAAGTCGCTGCAGCAGCTTTAACTGAAGTGCAGAAACGCGACCGGCTCGTCTCATGGTGAAAGGCTTTTTGTTGTAGGAGTACAGCGTGGACCAACCGTGTATTTTTATTTATTTGTCCCGAGAGACATGCATGGCATTTTTCTTTCTTTTTGTTTCAAATTCAACTGCCATTTATAATAGTTATATCTTAATCAGCAAACAACATCTTTTGTTAATTTTTTTTATATGGTGTGAAAATATTTTATATGATGAATAAATTGTTTCCCGCCTGCTTGTTCAGCCTTGTAAAGGAATTAAAACTCCAAAGCAGATGTTTTGTGGTTTTTCTTCCACTAACACGATAGGTCACTGTGTGTGGAGATGATTAACATGTAGCAGTGTGTTATTGCATCTCCTTCTTCCCTCTGATTTATGAACTAAGAAATTAGGACCACTGGTCATTTCGCAAGATGCTGGAGAATTTTTGGCTGTTATGTTTGGATGTGATTTACCTTTGTGTATTGTTGTTTGCCGTGTGCTGGGGTGGAAGGGCTCTCTAGCCACATACAGAGGCCACAAAAGGGCCCCTGGACCCCTGGAGTGAAGCGCCTGACCAGAGCAAACAGAGCCATGGAGCAGGAGGAAGGGGCCGGGCATGCCTTTTGGCACTGTGAGCCCTCTGTCATGGAATCCCACACAAGAAGGTGTCAAGTCTGACCTGCTACCTTTAGATGCTGCTGAGGAGGGTCACAATAATGAATACACTAGCTAATGTTTGACTTAAAAAGGGCTGGCTGGTCTGGTCATCCTGAAGGCTGGACTCTCCAATATTCCTGCAGAGGTGTCTTGAGGAAATGTGATATGGCAATCAGTAAATGATAGATAAGATAACCAAATGCCCTTTAAATATTTAATGATCATTTACTGTTTAACCAGCGTGAACATATGACTGAGAAGACTAAAAATCACTGTTTATGTTTGTGGAGGGGGAACATGCTGTGTGATGGGTTTAGATTTTGCCAGGCCTTTCCGTCCTCCTGCCTGTTTAATGGACTAAACACAAATGTTTTTTTTTTACATCTAAAATTGCTGTTTTTGTCTTGCGAGACCACTGGTTCTTCTTTCAGAGCTGCCTAACAAAATCACTGGGGCAGATGCTGTGGCCCCATATGCATATTTTGGCCCTTGCGGTTCACATTTTTGCGGTGAAGAAATCCTCAACCATTAGAAACATTATATTTTACTATTCTGTTTTTCCCCAGGTTGGGACGGGGTCTTGAACCAGAGTGATGTTGATTGTGTTTGGCTCACATTATCCTTTTTAGTGGAAAACATGTGATCATGTTGCTTGTTTTCTTTCTTTTTGTTACACAAGTTGCACATTATGCCTTTCTGCTGCTGGGTCTGTCAGTTGTCAGAGTTGTTTACCAGTGACTAAAAGGAGATGTAATGCTACTCCTCTCTGGGTGGCACAGAGTTGCTTCACAGGCATCTACAGCTCATTGTCTGCCTGATTTAAGTTGAAGGTCTTCGTAACATCACAAAACAGTGACATGATAATCAGAGGAACTTCCTTCCTGATCTGTTTTGAAGTCAGTTGGTTTGCTTTGTGTAACTTTGGGGAGTTATGTGAAGAACAGTGTAACTGATAGGGAAATTGTACTCGTCTCGTCTTTGATGATTGTATGCTATGTATGAACAGCAACCTTCTGTGAGTGGTGAAGGGGAAAAAAACGTTTTCTCTGCAGGCTGTGTGCGAGTGCCCGTCGTCATTAATTCTAAAGCGCTAGCACACTGGCTGAGAAACACCAATGTTTCATGTCTTCTTCCCGGCACATTTTTCTCCATATATGGTGGCGTCCATGTGACTTATCAGGCATGGGTAACATCTGTGCTTATTGTCACAGGGGGATAAAGGTCTTTTTATTGTCTCTAGGTAGAGAGGTGCAGCAGGGGAAAACCACAGGGGCTTGTGCACCTTCCAGACAAAAGGATTTGAAATAAATCAAACTGAAATCAACAATAACTTCTCTTTTTTTCCATTTCACAGCATTTTCACTCCCTCGATTACAGTAAAAGGCCCTTTTAAGGCTTCTGTCTCTGTACAGACAGTCCAGTCAGGCAGGCATAATGACGGCCTGTATGGTTCTATTTCTTCCTGCGGTGGTTGGGATTATATTTTGCTTTCAAAGTGTTTGTCGGTAGCGTGTGACCAGCAGTGTCTAAAGTGTTTGCTATAAAAAGCAGGTGAACTAAAAGCTGGTGCTGACAGCATCTTGGCCAAGAGTTGTTATTTGCTACCGCACTAACAAAGACGCCAACCAAAAGACACATGGCTGGCTCAGACCCCTTCCGGAAGCACACGCCAACATAACCAACAACATAATATTTACATTCCCCACCCAGTCTTAGCTGAACCGTATGAGGGGAAAAGAAAAACTAGCCTTAGATGAGGTACTTTGTACCTTCTGAGCTGCATAATTTAGTTATTATGAATTTAACTTTGCTCTGACTACAAGACACAAACACCTGTGTCCACATTGAGGGCTTTGTTCAGTAAGCTACACATGTGTATCATGCTCCAACAGGAGATCCTCTGCTCTGCTGCGCAAACAGGAACCTTCTGTCCAGTTCAGGAAAGTGACCGGGTCTCATTCAGCTTAACCAATGCACCCATTCATGTTCCTCTTAACAACTGCAGCTTGTGGACCATGAGGAGATTAATGCAGGCTTAAATTGAATTTTAATTCTGGGTCACTTGCTAAAGAATGGCATGTGAGGTTTGTAAAGAAAATGAAGATTAAATGGTGGCAGGAGCTGCAACAAAGTGTTAAATGACGTATTGCATTAGGAGGCAACCTAGTACATAATTGGGGTATAGGTAAAGAAGAGAGTGGGGGGGCTCTTATACAGTGCCAGACAATTTCACCTGTGATTCAGATTTTTATTAACCTCTGAGAAAATAACTGCAAGACATGCCATTAGCATTTTTTATCGATGGTCATATAAATCATACGGCAATTGGTACACTTGAGGCAAAAAGCCCCCATGGCAGCAGTTGAGTAGCGGTGCATGTAATTCCTATAAGCTTACCAGACGACATACGATATTTCAGTCTGGAAAAGGTGCCGTTTCAGCATGGTGAACTCGACTGTGATTCACACTGTACATGTACAATATACAGGGTAAACAAGCTGTAGATATTGTTACAGGACCTAATAATGTGTTTGCTTTGGAGAATCCACTGTGGGATCTTCTATGAACACGTTTCTGTTCTGTTAAAATTCTACTTGAGGTTTTGATTATGGATTAAAGCTCCAAAACGTCAAGTTGCATCATGTCTCTGACATGTGCAACAAAGTGTGTCCGATACCTCCTTCAAATGACAGCATGTGTTGGCACATTCTTCAGACTGTAAGCAGCCCTGTTTGTATGGAAATACCTCATTCTTCACCCCCCACTCTTAAGCTCTAAGCCTGTCTGCTGGCCAATCCTTATAACAAAAGAAATTGTGATTGATCTGCCCAACCCAGTGCAGTAGCCATAAGGTCTCACTTACTATCCATTCCCTATTGGAAAGGCAAACACAGCTGGTGCTACAGGCCAAAGTGCTCATGATGGCATGTTCAGTTGGTGCCATGTGTAATGTATTGTTCCCCAGGATGGATAGTGCAAATTTTATATATATATATATAGAAATACAAAGATCTTTACCAACTTATGAGCAGGTGGGATATATATATATATATATATATATATATAGAGGTCCCACCTGCTCATAAGTTGGTAAAGATCTTTTTATTTCTGATGGAACCCAAAACTCTTAAACAAAATGCATCTGATCTTAATTGATGTAGCCCAATTCTCAAATAAGAACTTTTCCTCAAGGGGCACAATCTGCACATCGTCGTCATCTTCGGTTCTTAGATTTTAATATCTCTAAATGACAGTCAAACTTATTTTTTACAGCACCCAAAACTAGATCATTTTGCTAGTACTACTAATTGTCTCAAATCTTTATCTGTGAAGTAAGAACTTGCTCTTTATGGTTAAATTACTTAAATTTGATCATTGTCCATGTACATGCTTCTTCTACTTAGTGCTGCAAAGTTGTAAAGAGCAGATGGGAAAGATTGTAATGTGCACAGATCCATCACTGACCACATGCAGATCCAATTGTATCGAAGAGAACATTTATCACAGTCTACCTTTAGGAGCCAGTTATCAGTCACCACAACTCAAAAAACTCTGGATTAATGCAAAAATATTGATGTTTCCCAGCTTTTGCTTAGTCAGTAGATCGCTCCGCTCAACTGTTTGGAGTGTGATGCGCTCTTATCTGCACAGTTTCCTGGGCTTTGTGACAGAAATGAAGGGCTTTGAATGGTCTTTGGCAGCCACTTTTATTCATGTTAAGTTGAGGAACATTTTCAGGCTCATTAGCACTCCTTTGCCTGTCCAGCCCACTCCCTGCTTTTGCAGTTTGTGGTTTGATCTCTGAACAAGATAAGCTCTTTTCTCCACATTTTAGTCTCCAGGCTTTGTCCTGTTGGTTCAGTTATTTGGTGTTTGTCCAGGGTAAACAGAAACAGGTTCCTGATTGGCTTAGGTCACCGACAATCCTCGCATCCACTCAGCATACACGCTCAATTAAAGCTTTCTTTGGAAATCCCTTTGTCCAAAGAGGTAAATGTATCGAAATAACCTTTTTCCTGGGGTGATATCACTGCTGAGCCGTATTTGGCTGACAGGTCTCAACTGTCAGAGGGAAAAGGATATGAGGGAAAGAACGCACTGTAAAGCATGTCAAGATAACACAAACAATAGTTATGTGAACATTGTATCATTTTAATCGGTTTTTGCAGTCTTTACAACTGGGAAAATAAGAGCAAAACGATGTAAAATATGCAACACACCCTTAATGTAATGGAAGCCAAGTGGCAGGCTGGCATCAGAAGGAAAACCTGTGTGTGGTCAATCTTAGGCCCTCTGGATACCCAAACACCTACTAGTCAGCCTCTGCCTTTCACTACACTTAACTTAGTTTTGGCCATTACACCAACACTTGTTGCTCCACTTTTTCGCTGCTCTGGTAACACTAAGACATCTCTACAGCAGATTATGTAGTCTGCAAGTTACTAGTCAGCTTGTTGTAACCTGTGACACATCTTCAATATTGATACAGCTCCTTCCTCAATTGTGTTATTGCAGATTCCACCTGGTTTTGGCAGCTAACCCAAGCAAGTTCACAGTTGTGTCAAGTGCGTATTAAAGCTTGCAAACCTCACGGAAGCTCAATGTCACAAAAAGAAGTAATCTCTCAATTTTATGTTATGTTATTAGAGAAGAGAGAGAGAGAGGGCAATTGGTTCACCGTGTAAACATCTGTGCTTGTGGCTATTAATGAAAAGTTATTATTAGTTAGTATTAAAAGTTATTGAGCCAAGAAAGTGAACTTTTTGGCTTATAGACTCCTGCTGATCAGGCCCCACTGCCTCTGTCCAAGCGCTACTATTTTGATCCAAAGAAGGTTATCAGATATCAGGATTTAAGCAACACTGGTGTGAAGAAGTTGCTGCAGAGACCCCCAGCCGTGAGACGTGAGCCTTAGCTGGGGCAGTAGCTAGTGTGTGTCCTCTTGCTCAAGCCCTTAAACCTCTTGGTGGTTTGACCCACTCAACAGGATCTTTTGTTGACTTTTCCAGATGGATCTCCCTGGATATGGATGATGTGTGAGCGTGTAGTGTTTTAATGTTTAGGCTGTCTCTCTGTGGTAAAAGCGGAATGACTGACTCCCAACTACATGGTATGTGCATATGGTGTGTGTATAACACACTTGCGTGTTTGTGTGTGCGCACGTGCATATGAGAAAGTCACTGCTGAAGTATGCAGGGCCACTCTGGCACACATGTTGCACATCAGCTCTTCTGTTTGCATTCTTTCTTGTTGATTAACATGATGTTAGTGTTCAGTGGCATCATTCTCAAAGCCTTCAGGATCCTTGCTAATGGGAGTAGGTGTGTGTGTGAACTGCCTGTTGGCGTTGACAGGGTGAATGTTTTGATCTCCATCTCATGTGCTCATAGGAGCCCTTCTGTGAGCATATCAAAGAAAAATAAAACACCTCTTTCAGAGATGTTGCATCTCCTACATCCAGTAACCGGCCTTTTATATCCTCATTGATATTCCTCCTGCATGTGTCAAGAGCTGGTGTAAAGTGAATGTGTACAGCAGTGAAGTCATTCATTATAAATCATTTCCCCTTTGGAGGGTGAAATCATT
The DNA here is from genome assembly GCF_033026475.1 of Channa argus. Classification (NCBI taxonomy): domain Eukaryota; kingdom Metazoa; phylum Chordata; class Actinopteri; order Anabantiformes; family Channidae; genus Channa; species Channa argus. Next base: position 7,421,119 of record NC_090212.1, read on the forward strand.
TATTCACAGTCTCATGAGGTTAGTGATCCAAGGAGCACGCCCATGACTGGTGACTAATAGGTGGCTGATGTTGTGTCACTCATCCCACTGACACAGATTGGATACACTTTAATGTCTAGGTTACCGCACTCCATCTTGTCTGTCGACTCAAACAACTCTCAGAAAGCTTAATTTCACTTATTTTTCCTAGTTGCAGCTTGACAGTTTTCATCTGTTTCTGCCTGGCAGAGAGTAACAGAAAGAATGTAATAACTCTGATACTTTCTTCAGGTTATTTTGAACTCTCTCTTTAGGCGCTCGTCCTACTCCTCAGTAGTAATGTGTGTGTGTGTGTGTGTGTGTGTGTAAGCGGGTGTTTTTTTGTTTTTTTTTTCTCCAGCAGCAGGCCCTGTGGTCTGCTCGCGTGGTGAATTCAGCCTCACTGGAAACTTGTGGTTGCCTTTTTTTATACTAATAACAACATCGTACAGAGCATAGGTCCAAACTGGTATGTCTGAGCTCAGACTAGTACTAATAATGTTGAAAGAAATCAGGAACTGGGGTTTTCAGATGGTAAAAATGATTGTCACAGTATAAAGAGCTGAGTGAAATGCTGTACATAGACAAAATGGTGTATTATTCTCCTCATGTTCTCTATATTTGTGCCTCTCCCTCTGGGATTTATGTTCTTTTGTCCTGTAGCTGATGAGATTTTGAATTAAGAAACACATTTCAACCTTTGCTGATGTGCATGCACATCACTTAATTGGCCATTAAGTGTGACCCAAGTGAACGTAGGCCATTAGTTAGTGGTAGCTTGTCTGAAATGATTGTGTTGTAGGGGTGTTAGGGTGGGTTTTGGGGGGCTCTGTAAGTGTTCATATTTGGTCCCAGACATGCCGGCTGCTTATGCTAATCATGCTATCATACAGTGCCACAGGCATTTTTCCAGGCCAACAAGTATTTTAACAAGACTGCACTTAGTCTTTCAGGGAGTTTAACAGCATCCATCTCATTGTGCTAAATTTCTGGACAGCTTTGGCTTTTTGGCAAGCCATGTTATCACTTTGGTTTGCCACAGGAGTCAAGCCCAAGAAATCTTTAAAAGGATCAGTATCGTCTTCTATATGTTGTGTTCAGGGGCACTGTACATCAGAGCCACTTTGATGTAGTCTGAGACAAAACAGACTCTGCAGACAAGTTGGATCAGGTTAAACCACTATGCGTGTCTGTGGTCATCACTGTTTAGAGTGGGTTGCAGTGTATGAGTCTTGACTGTATGTTTTATTAGAACCCCATCCCCTGTCCTTTTCTGTGTTTATCCAATCTGGGATGGCAGCACTTTCTCTAGCTCATTCAGGAGTCACACAATTTCTGCAGCAGATTTCTCTGTTTTTGTTTTATACCTATACTTGCTGCATCTCAACCAGTAATGAGATAAACAGTGGATGGCTTATAGTCAGACAATTTCCTCAAGAGTTAATTATCCATCTCCATTCTGTCTAAGCCCACCCCTGCTTGGAAGGAGAAGCCAGTGAATAAATACCACCCTTGTCCTCTCATAATGGAAGAGCTTGACCCTCTGTGACCTTTTGCTGGTCAGAACATCTGTCTGATCCTTCCTCCAGTCCGTCCGAGGGGACCAGGCTGTCACTTTTGCCTATATACACTAATTCAATTTGTCCGGGAATTTATTTTTATACAATTTAAAATCACCAACTGGTCTATGAAGGAAAGTTTGTGAGCTGGAATAAGTTGCTGATTTACTGTGAGTAAATGTGCAAATGTGCTTGTTTCTTTTTGGCCGCTTGCACATGATGACTACATAGTGAGCATAGTCCTCATGACATTCTTAAGCCTCCAAATATGGATCGGATAATAATGAGATGGACAGGGGCCGTAATGTCATCACATAGGTAAAAGTGGTGCACATGTGGCACAGCTGCTGGTGCTGAATCTCTTCATGCCCTCAGTGCCACTCGTTGCCTGCGTTGGCTTGTTGCTTTGTTTCAGCCTTTATGAAGGACATTCTTTAGTGAAAAGGTTTTGAAGAACAGGACAAAGGAGTTTGTTTTTCAAAGATTTGTCTGACTTTTCTGCAACAATCGAATTGGCTCACGTGATCCAGCGTCTCTGTGACTAGAGAAACTGGTTTAGGTGTTTTCCTGCAGCCAGTTCAGCTTTGTCTTTGTTGCATTTATTTAACTTTGCTAGTTAAACACAATGCCACTCCAGTGCTTTGTTGAACACCTGTTCTGGATTATAGGTTGATAACAGCACCCAGTTAATTTTTCATGATATTTCACGTGTGAAATCTAATTTTGCCTTTGCCATTCGGACTCCTTTCAGAGTGAGTGTTGTAGAATTTCGTCTAGTCAAAATCTGTTTCTACTTAAAATAAAACGGACACATGCTCACATACACACTTCAACAAATATGCCTATATGCATCTGCTGAAATTAACGTATTTCATATTTACCCTGTGGGAGTTAAGGGGACAGAATCTGGTTCATGGTCACTGTGCACCAGGCAGTGCAAAGAAAAGCTGTGTTCATACACAGAGACACACTTACTAAGTCCAACCTGTTTGTCAGTTTGAATTGTCCTCTGCAGGACAATGTCTGCATAGTCTTTGCTCTAACACTTCCCCTAATGGAAACACTTCACTGCTTGCCACAGATTGAAGTTGACACTCGTGTTTTGTTTTTTGTAGTAGTCACCCAGGTATGTAAAAAGCTGTTGAAACAAAGTCTTTCATGATTGTCGTGAGTGTGCAGTCTGATGTGTAAAGCTGATTAGCTTTAATCAAATGACACAGATGTACAAATAAAAATGTGGCTTGTGATTATGTTCACAAGCATTTATCTCTGTGAAGCTCACGTATGCACTTTGCTGCTTGTCAGGAAATTGTTTGCAGATCATTTAGACTGCAGCATGGAAGGAGTGACCTTCCTTGCAGATTATTAGAGCTAGTGGTTATGAGTACAGTTTCTGTTGTCTTATCTACAGTAAACTGTAAGTCTTCTTGGTTACTTATACTATACTGTATATTTTGGCCACTGGGCTTCAAGCAACATTACAACCAGTTGTTTTGGGAATGATAAAAGAAGCAATAATATTGCTTGGGGAATTTAACCACCTTTGATCAACAGCCAGCTGAGCAGAAAATATTAGTTTATTCTTCTCTCGTCTGTTAAGAGCCAGTAGCAGTGAGCAACCTTATGGCAGAGCATGGTTACTTTATGAGAAGATTTACAGAACAGATCTCACAACTGTGTTTGCTAAAGCTGTGTAAGTGGGATGTGCCCTTATGTGGATAAACATGCTTGTATATAGGCTGTAGAAACAGCCAGACATGTCTAAACAGCATTGATTTCAGCTGATGGATGGTTTATTTAGCCGTCCAGACTGCGGTTCTGTGTTTACAGGGCTCTGATGTAGGTCCACGACCTGATGCTGACAACCCCACCACTCTATTGTACCATCTACAGCCGGCTGCCCAGCACCGCTCAGCTCAGCTAGACACAAGGATGTATGCTTGTCTCAGACAGGCTCAACAGTGCGGTGAATACTAAAGTCTATCTGGTGAATCATCACATTTTCATTTTAAAGAGAAATTATAAAATGAAGAGACAACTTCTAATGCATTTGAGATTTATTCTGCTTTCGCTTATACAAAAAAAGGAAAAAAGGTCAACCCTATTAGGCGATGCAGTCCTGAAATTTGTTTAAGTTAATCATACCATTATGGTGGGGATTATCTTGCGTGTTTGTGGTTCACTTTCTCTTGTTTCAGGCATTTCTTTAAGTGTCAGGATTTCAAATAAGGCTAAGTATAATGGATCAGTGCCAGCATATTAACAGAAAATTGGTGCATGTACGAACTGACATGCTATAATGGACACCTTTGTGCCATTGACTGATCAGCCATGTTTAGATGACGACAGTAGACGTCATGCAGTAATTTTTAAGCACTTAACAGAAGCAATCTTTCAGACCTGCCGATGTGATAGGAGAGAGGCTTCCATTGAGAGTGCCCCAGGTAATGGCATCGGATGGTTAGCTGAGCATCTATCTTAACTTGATCAGAATGAGCAAAGCCAACCACAAAGATGCAGGCTAATCTTAACACCTCTAATATAATTAAATCATCATCTTGGCTTTACCTGTCACTTTTTTAGGCTTTAGCAGACATAAGTATAATGTGCTGAGCTGGCACCAATAACAGCATTAATTCCCAGATTAAATTTTTTTAATTTTTTATCATTATCATTGGTTGGTTTTTCAGATCACTTACTTGTGTCATCAGTCAGATGGTTTTGTAACCTGCACGGTCAAGAGACTGATGCTAATGAATTTGATCAGAGTGAGCTGAATGATTTATGTTCTCTTATGCTTGACTGTGATCTACACTTTCTCAATATCCCATAAATGATGAGGCAATGTCAGTTAGAGCATTAGGTTCCAATGAACATATGGCTCAACTGGGATAAAAAGATAATGTTTGAAATAACATTTCCATTAGTATCAAACTGTCCTCTGGCTTTCTAAACTTAAATCTCCCATTAGTGTTATGTCAGCTCCCACAATGCGCACACATTTCTAGACACAGTTTTAGTCTTGCAGCAGGCAAATATGGCTGTGGCTGTGATTGGTGCTCCATACCCAGGGTAGGGGGAGGCCACAAGGGCAAACTCCCTTCGGCGTCAGAGCTCCTCAAGAATGCAGAGAGGGATTAATGCATGTCATGCATGTTTGTGGCAATGATGGATGGGACAAGGAGTTATTTCTATACCCACAGAGCATCTGGATGCAGACTGTTTTGCCCTCCCCTACAGCAGTTATGTGCCAGCTTAGCAGGTGTGTGTGTGTTTGCTGGTATGAAGCCAGACTTAGTTGTTTGCCCTACTACCCCAGATAGAGCTGTATTCACCAGCCGCATATCATTTTGTTTGGAAGGCACAGCTTTTATCATGCTAGTTCATGTCTAGGACACTTTGAGTCTTTGGTGTTTTCCAATCGCAGATGAATTGCCACCTCCCTAAGTTTTTTTGTCCTTTGATGCATTATGTGTGTGCTTATAGTTTTGAATGAGCATGTGTACTACCTGCTCACAACCACCCTGTACCTCATTGTTTTTTCACCAAACCTCTGGTCGTTCTGTATGACCTCTAGCAGCTGGCTCTGTGTGACTGATATTGTACGGTGGTGGTCAATGAGGTCTGATGGATCACCTATGGGAGTCGGGAGTGTGTCTCACATGACTGCTGAGATACACCACAGTGGCTTTTGCTATGGTAATGAGTGAGCGAGTCGCAGGCTGATCTTATTAATCACTAGAGCTCACACCACGTAGTGTGTGACAGATTATGCTGCAGTGCTCAAAGGACAGCTGCAGTCAGTACCAGTGGAGATAATAGAGTTTGTGAATGGGTTTAATGCATGTGTATTTTACAGACATTACCACCACAAAAGATACAAAGTCACTGTGGCTAAAACTTGAGAATGGAAAATATTTTGTCAATAATAATGTTGCTCAAGATTCAAATTGACCTCCCTGAAGGTTTGCAATTAACATATTATTCTTTTTCCTTTTCTTTGCCTCAAAGGTGCTTTGCTTTTCCTATCTCTTCTTGTGTTGAGATAATTGGGTATTTTCCTTTTCCCTTTTTGTATGAGGAAGGTGTCATGCTGTTAATCCCCCATCTTCCTGGGCAGGGCTGGGTGTGCCCTTTTTTGTCCTAGGAGCCGCAGGGTCATTTATCTGATCCTGTGGCTGTTAAAGACTCTGGTTCCGTATTTCGTATGCATAGCATGTAAGTCGGTCTGTTTTTTTACCAACATCGCCTTCAGGCATTTTGTCTGAAGCTTGACGACAGGGGATCTTTAGCCTTTAGAAGACTATATGTCAGTTGGAATAAGCTGAACAAACGATTTTATGGGATGTTTTTGACTTCGGCGCCTACGTTGTGTATTGAAGAGCATTTGATGGTGTACAAAGTTTTGGAGGGTATCAGTTCAGTTGGTCTATAAGCCAGATACTGCAGCTCAGGAAGCATCTTATGTGCATGTCGTGCGTTTGCATCGTTCTACACAGATTTAACCCTCAAAATGACCTTCCTCTGTCCATTAAGCTGCTTAATTAGCAGAGAAGGTGATGGAAAGCTGATTTGCACCTGCAGTCTTTCCAGCTGTTTGCTGGATCACTGAGACACACACTAATTCACTCACTCACACACACACACACACACACACACACACGCACACACATCTAAACACACACTATCAAGCAGCAGGTACTGACATCTCCTTGAAGGCATTCTGAGTCTAAATGTATCAGAAGATGTTTACACCACATTTCTCTTTTTGGATTTCTGTGCTGCCACTGTCAGCACACAACCCTCTGGTGTTATCCTCTTTTGTACACACACACACATACAGGCACGCAACAAACCTTTATTGTTAGCAGAGACCCTGTATGTGGTGATATATCCTGGTTAATTTAAAGCTGTTGTGGACTGTCTTGTCTGACAGGAGCCCCAATCTCTGAGCTGCAGCAGGGGAGGCGAGAGGTTTCACTGTATGGGACAGAGGGGAGGAATAAAGGATCCATGGATGTGAGGGAACAACCTTTAAGTGACCTTTAAGAATTTATACTTTTCACATAATAGAAGTGTCATTTTTTTGAGGGGAAGGGACAGATTACTTGGTGTTTCTCTTAAGCAAGTCTTTCTTATCATTTGTCTGGATTCCTCCACGAGATCAACATCAATAGCTGACTTGTTAAAGAGGTGAAGTGGGTTAAGATAAAGAACTGAGTATAAAACAAAAGATTTGACCTTTCACCCTGACTTAAAGCACCCCAGCTAGAATAAATTCCTTCAGTCTACTCCCTCAATTCCTCTGACCCCTCTTGACACTATCTCGGATGCATTTTCCACACACAAGATATGTAAATCCATGATTCTGGTTGAGGCAGTGTACTAATCTCTGCTAAAATGAGCAATTAATATCAATGTATTTTCTCCCAACTGCGTTTTTGCTCAATAATTGCCACAGACTGTTGTCCCCAGTGAACAGGATGATTAGAGGCCTCACACATAAACTCCCTCCAGCCACAAGAGTGGCTCCATCATGCTGTTTAGGAGGGAGACAAGAAATATTAGCATGCTGAATGAAAATGCATATTTCCCCCTCTGACTCTTCCCCTGAATCTCTTCGCCCAGCCAATTTGTCATTGTAGCCTCATGAGCTTTACTTTTTCATTAGAGATGAATAATTGCAAGTGATCTTTCTCAGATAAAAAGTTTTTGTTTTTCATGAAAATAGTATGTTAGAATGCAGTTTAGGACATTAGTCAATTTTACATATAAATGGAATGCACTCATGTGGTTGAGTTACCGATTACATATGGTCTTGTGCAGTAGATGTGCTGAAAACAATTTTACTCTAATGATGCTTTCTAGTTAATGCTGTGCCTTTTTAGAAATGGACAATGAAAAGTTAAACACTGAATTGGAGCTCGTTTCCATTTCTGTGCATTGTGATAAGGCTACTCTTAATAGTTAATTTTAATGCCAAAACTTCTTGGAGGGTATTTGATTAGTTTATTTAATGCTCACTTTTGGTTTGTCCAACCAAAAGTCACGTGGTTTAAATTTACAGTTATGTTACAGAGAATATCTACAAATCCCCTTATTAACAGAGTCAATAAACACACTCTGCAGCTGACACTGATGGAATTATCACTAGTTTTCCAAACCAAAGTTAGATCTGAGGACTCATAAAAGTTAATGTGAATTTATAACTTGAATGCATGAATGCCTTCACCAAATTTGCTTATCAGTCCAGCGGTTGTTGAGACTTTTTGATGAAAATCAAATGACAGCCTGGTGTTTGTAAAATTTATCCCTTAGGGATCATGAATGCTGCTCTTGGCCTGACAAACCCTTGAGTAAAGCTTATTTTCTATCGTTGGCTCTTTTATAAAGGTAGTTTTATGACCTAATGTTGGATTAACAGTTGTATTGTCATAAATTGCAGGTGAGGATTTCTGGGAGGTATTAGTCTCACAGCCATTATTGAGCAGAGTGACAATAAGGCCATCAGAGGTTATGTAGACCTCAGCATCCGTGGGGATCCTGCTCTTTTAAAGCATTATCCAAAGCAAAGCTGTGCTGATAAAATCTTAAAAACCGAGTAGTAGCACTCCAAATTTCCACCATGTGAAATCCTGATACATGTTTTAATTGTATTTTTCCTGTACTCTGCTTGGTTACTCCTTAGTAAACATGGGCAAACTATGACTATTTTCTTTTGAATTACGTAATTATGATGTAGTGCATAGAACTTTGAGCTTCCACCACCAGGTACAGCGGGAATTCAGCAGCTGAAGGCATGTGAATGGAAATTACTTTGAGATGTGGGCACAAGTCAGTTGACCATAGCGTGGCTAAAGAGGGATTTAATTTGACTCTAGAGAGCTTGTTGGAGCCTTAATTGGTCTTAATTAGAGGTCAGACCATTTAGCCCGGTGGAATTAGACCCAGCACCTGCTCTGTATGAATATGCATCACAGCAGTTCTCCCTGGTTTCTCACTCTTTCTCATTGCCTCACTCTCTTCATGCCTCTCTGTCTCCCCGAGCATCTTGTTCGGCAGCCTTTTAGCTGCCTCCATCTATAGCTGGACAAAGGGCTTTGAGAGCAGCCCAGACTAGGCCACGAGGACCATTGTGCTGCTAACAATGTTGTTTAGTTCTGCTGAATGCGGCTGATATTGTATTCTGGAGCTGATGTCCTTGTGTCAAGCGGTGGGCTGATGGAAGTCTATTCCACAGCTGCTCATACAGCACGGCATGGACTTGACTTTGAAATGCCACTCAGAGCCAGATGAATTAGTAGAGGAGAACCAAATGGAGCGTTCTGCTTACACAGCCTCGGTTGTTTTCCATTTGTTGAGTACTATTACATGTTGCTAAACATGAATATTATTCGCTCATTTGCTCTGAAATAAACAATTGGCTCACAGCAGAGTTGGGATCAGCTTTAAATCTGTCACCGTTCATCTAGTTCTCTTACTGTGTTGTGTTCTGGTGTGGCTTTGTGAATGGGTCCAGTTTGACTGCGCGACCACAGTTATGTGAACCATAGACAAATGGAGGCATGTGTGTTTTTAGACCGACGGCGGTCTCAAGTGTGTCTCCGCTGGGATAAGGCTTAGTCACAACACTCCGAGTGGATATCAGAAATTCTAATACGGGGGAAGGGTTTGATTAATTTTCTTGTGTTTTGATTAGCTTCTCCTTAAAACATGATGCACATAAGGCCCTTTGAAACTTTTAGCTGCTGCTAACTCTGTATTGCTTCTGTGTGTTGTTCTTTTTAGACTTGCTCATTTTTACACCAAACCTCTGTCTGTGCTCACTGGACTTTTTTGCTATTCACTCATAAACTCACACTTTTTTTTCTGTTTCCCCAAAAGCTGACTGCCTCTGTGGCTTCCTAGGATCATTGTGGTATTTGGGGTCAGACAAGAGCTCCAGTCATTGCGCTTTCCCCAGTGCCTCCCAGGCAGTGCTGCAGCCATTACACACCAGCTTGCTTCACCCAATCGCCTCAAAGAGCTATAGAAAACCGCCTTGGCTCTAACAAGCCCTGCATCCTCCTCCTAGTCAATGGAAAAACAGAATATAGGAAAAACAACTGTGTGGAGCAGTTGAGCCTTTTTTGCTTTGGACACTCTAAATGGATGAGAGCTATAAAACATCCTTCTCTTAGTCAGAGAGCTCTCCTTTTTGAAACATTTTCACTTTTTCCTCCCTGCTCTCTGGCTTTTCCTCTTGGCGCTCTGTTACCCAGCGTTACCTCAGGAGGATTGTGATTTGCTGCTGCTGCTGCTGCTTCGGAGCCGGGAGGGAGTTTCCACGTGTCGTCCAGTGTTTCTGGGTGTGTAAGACAGATGAGGTGTGTGCATGTTGCTTTCAGACTCAACGATCTTTCACAGGGAGAACCCAGATTTCTTTTGCAAGCTCTTCAAAGAGCTTTCAGATTAAAGCTGGGGCAAGCGAGGTAAGGGATGTTATGGGCTCTGTGTTTTATCTGTCTGTTCCTTTGTTTCTCTTATTTACTAGATTAGGATGAGGGTGGGGTGAAGAGATACCATTGTGTTTCCTATTGTCCAAGTGCACAGATGTTGGTTTCACTCTGCTTGCATGTGAGTGCTGCTTAGGTTCCACCTGTATTTTTTTAGGTGTGTGTGTGTGTGTGTGTGTGCTTTAGTTGTTATCTCTTGTATATGCTGCCATGCTGTGTAATGCCTTTACCAGGCCACATGCTGAAGGCACAACAAAGTGAACTTTCACAACTCAGACTTTATCACTTCTGCTGCTGTATGTCGGCATTTAATGCCTGACTCATGTTCACCTCTGAGAATAATGTGATCATGATTCATGATTAAAATTTTAGGATACATTGTGTGAAAGTGTTTTGTGTTTAGTTTCTTGGCATCACCCTGGAATGGCAGTGGCATACGTGTATAAATCTTTCAGATGGCCGCCATGTCATTTTTGGTCAGTAGCCAGGCGTAGAACCTCAAAATGTATAATGAAAAAGTCTGAAAGACACTTAACAAGCACTTTGATTGATGTTTGGTGGCTTTGGCAGAATCCACCACATAGTATTATGGGCTTTCAATGAGTGATTCAAAGAAAGACATTTCTCTTCATAAGCAAACAACCGCAGAATACTTTAAATCTGGTTGACCTGACAAAACGTCAGGGGAAGACATCCTAAGCTTTGGCTCTTGTGTCTTCACTTCCTGTTGTTGTTTTTAATTCCACAAGAACATATGTGTTCTGCATAAGAATTTGAATTTAGGTTGCATATAAAAAGACTGGAGGTCTAGGCACACTGCTCCTTTAAGAACTCAGTTGTCACCGCGCCAGAGGAAAGTGATAAGAGACAAGTCCCATGGGCCGTGATTCGACAGGAGGAAGGCAGTGTGTTGTGTTAACAGTCTCTACCAATAACAAATGAACTCATAGTTCTCGGTTCACAGTCTAATAATTCAGAAAGCATGAAACCTTGTTGTTACTTTATTTTGTATGAGATTTATTATTTATTTCCAATTTTCATTGTTCATTAGATTTCTTCCTATCCAGACCACATGTTAACTAAAGACAGTGTGACATGGTTAGCCCATATGTGTTATTGCTCCTTTGAATGTACTCCATCTCCAATGTTTTGTGGCAAAGGAGCTAAAACAAACTGCAACAACATCATAATGTTACTGTGAGGCTTAGTTCTCTGGGGAATCTTCTTGTGTTTCATAGTCCTGTCAATAATTTATTGCCTCCACTTTTCACCCAATGGTCAGAATTTAAAGTGTAGTTTTCCAAGCTGCTCGGTTATAGCTCCTTTTCCACAGAGGCTCAGCAGTTGTCTTCCTTAAAACTTTACGTACCTGCTGTGTTTGGACCATGTTAAGGTGTGACCTGTTCCTCAGTTATCCCAAGCTCCAAATCCAAGACACACACCGTGCCAGACTAAACGCGTAGCTTGCGTGGGAGTCGCCCAAGGGCAGTGCGAGAAGAATGCCAGGTCACGGGGTGTGTTGAGGAGCGATGGGTGGCAGTGGTCTCTTGCCCCCTGAACAGATGGCCTGTAGGAAGCCTATTGACAAGAACACAGAACTAAAGGGGAAAAGGGAGGGTTCGGAACTGGGCGCGGTGGTTTGCAGCTAAAAGAAAGACTTGTCTTGTTGTTCTCCCCAAACCGTCGCACAATACTCTAGTTCAAGTTGCAGCAGAAGGCAAACGTGTGTGTTTTAAGGTTTGTGTGTTTGCACGTCTTTGAGCGTTTCATACTCACAGCACTGCATTGAGGGAATAAACTTTGCTAGAAAAGCATCAGTAGTAGTGTTAACACAAAGCAGTCATAGTGACAAGTTTGACAACCAGCTTTATGCTGACTCTGTGTTGTTACCAGCTGCTTTCTTCGCTTTCACCCCAGAAAGGACATTGTTTAGAAACTCTCCATTCATGTAGAAGGACATCAAATTGTTGGGCCTTTTACTTTCTAGCTCATGGAAGCAAGACAAACATCTATTAACTCTTATTGCATCAGTGTGTCTTTTAATGTCTTCTCCCTCTGGTTGAACCTTAAATCATTCCAAATTAAGCCAATATTAGTAGCACAGGTTAAGCCTCTGATCAGCTCAGTGTTATAGATCAAGTTCATTACCGGACCTGTACCTCCAAGTACTACATTTTCTAATTCTGAACAGTTTAAAAAAAGGAAAGCAATTTTCCTATTGTGGTGCCTTGTCATGTTAGTTTTTTCTTTTGGTAAAATAATCCTGGATTTTCACGCCCCCTCTTTGAACTTCAGCATCCGGGACCCCATGTGCCCCAAAATCCCCTGGAAATTCTTCTAACCCTCTAACCTCACATTCAAGGTGCATCAAAACATGAGCAGATATACTCTTAATGCTGTGGATCCCTTAATCCTGAAAGTTAATGCTTTTTGGCACCAGGCTGTTTATGCTGTAGCTGTACACATGCTGTACGTGTGCTGGGAGGTTTACTGGAGTTAGCGGTATTTGGAAACCTCCTTTAAGTGGGTTATATTACACATGACACATGACACAGAGTCATGCTGTTTCTTAGAGGACAATTGCTGCTTCCTCAAAGAGCGCTCCTCAGCCCTTTCTGGTTTTGGATCCTGGCACTAGATAAATTTAGCAATGACGAATTTAAAATAAAAAAAAGGAACAAGCTAGGATTCCATGATTTAAAAATAAACGGAGGGTAAATTGTAGCCGGCATTCAAAAACGTTCCCAACTCCGATCAGTGACGACATCATTTACTTGTGGGGAGGTGGAAAAATGCGACTAATGTTTGGTTTGGATGCCTGAATGAGGAGAGTTGCCTTTCAGGGGTGGAGTAGATTTTTTTTAACCAGTCATACACTAATGCCAGGGTGGCACTGCCTTAGTGGGCTGTACCCTAAAGTACAAAGCCTTTTTGATATGATACTACTTGGAACTTTGTTAAAGCGAAGACATGTTAATAGTTTGAGGCTGCAGAGGGTTTGCTGAAAAATATTTTTGTCTCTGGATATTGGCTGAAATATGTTTCTGCATATCTTCCAGCTTTATACTGCTTTTATTATCAGACAGAAAATAGCTGTCTAAAAGTACTGAAAGTAAGACATCTCAGATGTGGTTGGAGTTCTACAGTGGCTTTGTTTATCTCAGCCAGAAACAAGTGGTGTTGCTTACTAAATACCCTCCTTTCCCATATGCTGGGGATTAGGTCTGCTCTTTAACTGGCCCACCTGTTATCAAACGTGGAGCTTATTGTACCGAGTAAATTACAGAGCTGTGGAAAGAGTCCAAAGCACTTAGTCAGCTTCTCTCTCTGTTTCAGATGAGCCTGATGATGGAGGAATGACTTTATGTTGAGAAATGAAGCGAAGAGAACTGTGCAAAGGAGCTCCAAACTGAGACGAGACGTTCAGACAGGTAAACCTAATCTCTGGCTTTTGTATATAGATTGTGAAGATATTTTGTCTGATTTGTTAAGAAATTCCACCACAGAATACAGACAAATATGAATGACTGTTACTTCCTCTTTTAATAAAGTTTTCTTTTCTTTGTTTAAAATGGACATTATGTTGTACAGGCTTTTTTGAAAAAAAAAATAGATTAGTAATCTACTTTGTGTTCTAATTTAAAGTCATGGAAACTGTTAAAGGTAGACCTATTATGTAATCCAACCACAGACAGAAGCACATAGTGTCATATCAGTTTATGTGCTATAACATCCACTGTGTTATGAAATACGTGTCTGGTCACAGCTCTCCGTTTCTAATCTAAGTGTGTTTTGGACAGTCTGGAAGTGGTTTTACATTAGCCTGATCTCTGTCACACATAACGACCATGACAGCCTAAAGCCTATAAAGCCTGTTCATCTGACTTGACTTTCCTATCAAGGGAATGGAAGAATTTAGTAAAATGGGGGAGGGACCATACAGGTTAATGACCAGATGTGACTTATAGCTCTTGTCTTTGAAAGGCATAAGGAAGAGATTAGACCAGCTGCTGTTTTACTCTGGAAACAGCCGCTGCAAATTAAATGATGTTTGTGTGGCATTGTTTTAGGAGAAATTAGCCATTATTGTTTATGAAAAATATGTTAATTTTATATCTTTGATGAGCTGGCATTATATCATACAATGTCATATATTATGCTGCACTATTTTTTAAGCATGCATTAGTATGTGCAGCATTAATTTTAACAGTGACATTGTTTTCTTCCAGACAGGAATGGGGAATTCAGAAAGCCAGTACAGCATTCAGGGCCCCAAAGGCACCAGTTTTGTCTTCCCTGGGAAACAGAAACCATATTCCCTGAAGGTCCACTCAGCCAAAGACAGCGCTTTGTCACCACATACGTGGTGGAAAAGTGCCCCAGTGGGCTCAGGGTACAAGGCTAGATGTGTTGGCCGTGGGTGTTTCTCCCCTCCCAGGAGCAGACAGCCTCACTCCACTCCGCGCTATGACTACATCTCCAAAGGAGCAAGAGGAAGCCCAAGTGAGAATGGTTGGCGTCGGTCTTCGGGATGTGCTATACGAAGGCGGCATATGTCCGATGAATTCGAAGATAATCCCTATGGGGCTGAGCTTAATGGCCATACCCTGAATAGACAAAGTGATGGACATAAGATTTTAGAGGAACAGAGCAGTCCAAGGGTGGTGATCAAAAAGGATGGCAGTCTCAGGGTGGAGTTCACCAACACCTCAGGGAATCCTCTTCTCCTGGATGAGGCCTCTGGCCCCGTACAACTCCTTAAGTTTTCTTCAAACCCAGAATCTGCCTCCACTCCCAGTCTGCCTGGCTCCAGTGGTAGTGGGCAGGATGGCCAACACAGTGGTCCTCCACCAGCCTCTACCTCCTCCACAGCCAGAACTAGCAAGGGAAGCTCACTGAGTTCTGATGGCTCCTGGTATGACTCTCCCTGGGGGCCTGGCACAGAGCTGTGTGAGCAGGACCAACCCTGCTCTGCTAGCAGGACTCTAGTCCACTCTCCCATCCACCCACTCGACTCCTTCACTGAACAGTGTCCACATGTGTCTGTCACAGGCCTCTACAGGGACTCCCCTATGGCAGCTACCTTTAACACAGCAAGGGAACTGTCCTCCCAGTTAAAGGTGCTTCCACCTGACCAGAGGCCTCACCGAGCCTCCTTTGCATCTGTCCTTGATGTGCCCTTGGAGGAAGATGGCCACGAGATCCGGCAGTACTCTTCATACACCCTGCCCTGTCGCAGAACCAAAGCTCACACTAGGAGCGAGGGCCTGGACCAGTACCCTGACCATGAACACCACCAGGAACAAGGTGTGCCAGATTTCATCTTCCATAAAAAAGACTCCATCAAAAACCGCATGCGGCGCATTAGTGACTGGACAGGCAGCCTCAGCCGCAAGAAGAGGAAGTCTCAGGTAAGCTGGTCATAAGGGATCACCTTGAATAAAGTTTGCGCCTAGCATTTTTTAAAATTATTTCCTTACCCATTATCAAGGTTAGCACAGGGATCTTACCTACAAGGCGTGTTAAATATTATGCCTTATGGTTCTGTATTTGTATAGTTAAAGCACTCAGTAGATACAGTTATCACGGTCTCAATGTGGTTATCAGTAGTTACTTCATAGCTAATTCCTAGAGCAAGTGCTTATTAGACAGCAGAAGGCATCGGTAACATCCTTGAGCAGACAGTTTTCAGTCTCGCATGGTTTATGAGATCATGAGCCGCTGTAGTTGTCCTGGCATAGTTAGCAACCAACCACCGTCCTCCGGTCCTCAGCACCACAACACCAGCTGTCTGAAGACAAGGCACAGTGGGCAGCACAAAATAAAATTTGTAAGGCAGCCAGCGCTGGGTCATGTTGTTTTTTGTGAGGATGGAACAGAGATGAGAGGTACTACCTTTACAATGTAAGGCATGGATGATCCTCAGAGGAAGAGATGTCAGCGTCGACTGTGCAGATGGCGTGTTGACTATATATTGGTGGGTACATCCGATATGTTATGGCAGGCTAGCTACTTGATTTATTTGTTTATTTGTTGAATGGGCAGAACTTGTTGCATGTTAATGTCTATGAGGAGTTTGATAACTGATTTGTGTTAAGTAAGACTTTAGCTTTAGTGGTCAGTAGCCCAAGAATTACATCTTATTTCAAAAGGTTTTGAAGCTTTCAAGCCTGCAGATGTCTGATGCAAGTGTATGTGGAGCTGCATGAAACACAGAGCAGACAGCTGATCTCTACATACATACAGGCATGGGTCAGAGGACAGGTTGGAAATAACAAATAATTCTCTGGAACATTGTTTTTTTTTAAACCTTGTGTTTTGTTTTCCTTTTTCTACATTCACTACATTCTTAATAGCTTTAATTTGACATAAATCGCTTGCTTTAACCAAACCTGAACTCTTGTCCCTGACTGTCTTTGAGGCTTAAAAGTAATTGTTTCTGCATTAATTTGTTTAGCTTTGCCTTGTAAAAGTTTTAAGAACAGTATTTGGGCACTACCATGGGAAAAGCTCTAAGCCTTTGAGAGGCTCCGTTAGAGTGAAACTAAATCCTAGCTGAAGATTTAACCCCAGCCTTCCTTTATGTTGATGTTAATGAATTATGGTTGTTCTGTTTGTTGTGTTGTGCAGATGTTTTTGGGTTTTCCCTTCACAGTCCCAGGAGAGTAAAACGACTAATGGAGATTCAGTACTCATTCAGTAGTCATTGTATTCAGCTGACATTTTATTCGTAGCTTACATAAGGATTTGTAGGTTTCTCCTTGTGCTTAGACAACAGATAATGCTGGGAGAAATATATGATATACTTTGCCTTGACACTGTCACTCAACCCTGTGATGATACACACCTGTTAGACAGGCAGTATTCTCTTCGAGTGTTGCACAGCTTTCACTTTGCATTACTAATGCCTGCCTCTAAATCTGTGGCTTGCCATAACACCACACTAATCTACGCCCATGTGTAGGCGCTTAACTGGTTTTGGGGACAAGCTACAGCAGCACCAGAGGTGTACTTCAGACTTGGTTTCCTTATGGTTTTTTTTCCCCCCGCAGATATACTCAAGGAATATTTAAATAGGTGTAGTTACTTGAAGGAAATAAAGTGTGTTGCTAAAATTAGGAGCTGGTAACAAGTTGTAAAAGCTGGACTTTCAGTGGAAAAATGCCCATGAAGACTAAATATTGAAGGTTTTTTATTTTAATTAGGAGCCATACAAACAAATATTGGTAATGTTATTACTGAGATGCTTAAAGCTGGCTTTTAAACTAAATGTTCTGTGTCCTTTGGGGGCAATTTTTTTGATATGCAAACCTCCATGGCCATATATCCCCAGCAGCTAGTCAAAGTGCCTCCTTTCAGCAAGTCAATCACATCTGGGAGCACCTCCAGCTCTGGTTCTTCTCCACCTGTGCTCCTGGGCTCTGTTGTGGGCTTAAAGGTCAAACCGCGACCCTCATGCCAAAGACCAGGAAACTGCCTTTAATTCAAAACAGCTGTAATGGGTTCAGATATAAAATTGGGCACTGCCCACTAATGTAAATTATGTATAGCTGAACAGGACCCACCGTTTGCTTAGTACAGAATTTCTTTGACTTTACTACACAAATACTGTGTATATTAAGGTACCAGATGCACATAATGCTTAAACGAAGGATGTCCCTAAGTGACCACTGCAGAGTCCTGGGGTTCACTGCTGCCATGAAGCCAAACCAAATTTCTCAGCTGTCATGTTACATGATAGAAGAAAGCACACCACTGCAGGACTCACTGAAGGATCACATTATTTTCCTATGCAAGCAGAGAATTTGTATACACATTTGAGTTGAGTGAGAAATGGGAACAAACGAAGACAGAGAATGAGCTCTAGCACGACGGCACAAACACTGTCTGCATGTTGAGAGCACTCCACTGTGTTGCCGGGGGCAAAATCGATGCTGCAATCTAGTCAAGTGTACGTAGGCTGTCATTAGGCATGAAAGAGTGCAGTTCCATCAAGTGTTCATTTGGGGAATTGGGAAGCCATAGCAGACCTCAAATGACGTGAAATTGTCTGAGCCTGGAGGGTTCCAACCTCCCAGGTGCCATCACAGGAAATTTGTCCCACTTTCTCAGCCTAGTGAAAGATTTAGTGACTGTAATCCAGACTTTGAAGGTTCAAGTGGTTTAACTAGACTTTTTCAAAAGTTTCTTCTCCAATTTTGCAGTGCCTCAAGGTTAATTGAAAGATGCACCGTTAGGTTGCGAATGAAAGCTCACAGGACTTTTGTATGCTGTATTTTCAGTGGAATATACAGCTGTTTATTTATTATTATTATTATTTTTTACCCTTAATGTACCTTGGAAGAACATTATTTTGAGATAAATCCAAAGCAGATCAATATCACAGCTCACAACTAATCCATGCCCTCCCTTCATCTTATTTTGCCCTATCAGGAAACCAGGTACAAGGATCTAAATGATGCCTTTGACAGTGGAGTTGATGGCCTTACTGCAGACACCAGCTCCCCCTCCCAGGTCTCTGGCAGCCTCCCCTGGTTCACAGGAGCCTCCAGAGCTCAATCATCTGGAGCCATTCATCAAACAACCAGCGATGCCCTACGTCAGAACATTTATGAGAACTTCATGCGTGAGCTGGAGATAGGCACTGGACAGGGAGGAGCAGGAGGAGTTGAGAGAAGAGACCAGTCTACTGGCACAGAGGAGGGGGAGAGCAGCAGCGAGTCTGTTGAAGGCTCGCTGGAACAGCTAGACCTCCTGTTTGAAAAGGAGCAGGGGGTGGTCAGGCGGGCTGGATGGCTTTCTTTTAAACCACTCATCACCCTGCACAAGGACAGGAAGCTGGAGCTAGTGACCCGACGCAGGTGGAAACAGTACTGGGTAACTCTGAAAGGTGAGTTTGAGGATGTGTGGGGACCAGGGAAGCCTCATTCTCCTTGAAACTGAATTAAAGATTGTGCTGACTTGTGATTTTAAATGGTTCAAGGTCAAGCAGATTATCCAAATCCCACATCCAGGCAGGTTCCTCTTCGTTCTCAGGGTTTTTCTTATTACAAAAGTCATGTGCTTGGCCACAGCATCACACATAAAGTGAAACTTACAAACTAGAAAAATGCTATTTGATTACATGCACTTTTTTCTGCTTCACTTACTCATCACTTACAGATTTGCATGTTTTTGTCTTTGTGTCTTCACTTCTGCTGCTGCTTTTCCAGGATGCACATTGCTGTTCTATGAGACTTACAGTAAAGGCTCCCCGGAGCAGGAGCTGTCGCCTCGCTACGCTCTGTTAGCTGAAGACAGCGTCGTCCAGGCTGTACCAGAGCACCCAAAAAAGGAGAATGTTTTCTGTCTCAGCAACTCATATGGGGACGTCTACCTCTTTCAGGTGAAACACATGAGCTGATTCAATGCTCTGGATAGATGATTGTCCTGAAATCTACTGCACATTATTTAAGAAGGTATCCTAGGTTTAAAGTACCTTTGATAAATCAAATGCAACAATATCTTGGTTTTCAGACACACAGATAAGCGTGTCTGGGTTCAACTAGATAGACAGCAGCATCTACCCACAGGGCACAGGATGTGGTAAAATTGTGCCTAACGTTCACTTTCCCCTTCCCTTGAGTAGAGCATATGAAATGACCCATTTTGGCCTGTGAGGTACCTTAAAGAAAAGTGCCCAAACTTCTCCGCTGTAAGAGCACATTTTATTTGGCCATTGTGCTGACTGACCTACATATCACTACCAAATTCACTCCAAGTCTCAGCTCTTCACGTATAGCCACCTTCACTAAACATTAAAAGGTTTCAAAACTGCACTTTGTTGCAGTATCCATACAGTACATCTAACAAAATAGTTCAGCAAGGAGCTGACATGGCCCCAAAGACTAGAAAGAAGACAATCGCCCCTGTAACATGAAGATGACCTGGGTTTTGTGCTTTTGTTTCCACTCACATGGCCTGTTGAGCAAGTGTCATAATCGTTCTAAGGGGAGCTCATATCCCACGTGCTTCTCTCAGCTGAATCACTGCAGAAAGTCATAGAAAAAAAATCTGAAACAGATTAACAGGAAATGTATGTCTAATTTCAGCCAATGTTTACACCCTCTGCTTTGTCATGCAGGCACTGTTTCAAGTTTTTTTTTTTTTTTTTTTTAAACCAGCACAGCCCAGTTTGACGCCCAATGATCTAAGCGTAATACATGATAGGAGAACACAATAACAGTGTATTGGCAATCCTGTTAGATTTAGCAGACCTCCTGTCTCTGAATATCAGCCTTAGTATTTCATCAAATCACACTCACTATGCCCTTCCAGGCCAGCAACCAGACTGACCTAGAGAACTGGGTGACGGCCATCCACTCTGCTAGTGCCTCACTGCTGGCCAAGCGCCAGGGCAAGGAGGACACAGTGCGTCTTTTGAAGAGTCAAGTCCGGGGCCTGCTGCAGAAGATCGACATGGACGGGAAGATGAAGAAGATGGCTGAGCTGCAGCTGACTGTGGTCAGCGACCCCAAGAACCGCAAGGCCATTGAAAACCAGGTGGGAACAAAAAGTTTTAAATGAAAGAATTGACAGAGGAAGGCTTGTGATGCATTAAGATTTTTAAACTCCTCTGTGTCATTATTCAGTGTGATACATTCAGTAACCACATGATTTGCCCTACTTAATTTTCTGGATTTTGTAACTGTAGTGACAAGCCTTTAGTGCTTTATTTTTATCTGTGGGTGGGTGAAGTGGCCTAAATGCATCAGTCCCCAAGCGCATTGCAAGGGGCCCAGGGGAGCAGCTTACTTCCCCAAGCATCAGACTGGGGTTCCAGATGTTTTCTGGTAATGGGCTCTCAACATGCATTATCCTCTACCTCCACCTCCTCTTCACAGCCTTGGGGAGAATTCAAAGCACCCGGCTGTGCGCTTTAGCCTACATACAGAAGATTACTGATGTGCATAAAAGGCCTAAAATCTATAGCTTAGCAAGAGTACAAATACTTTTGCAAGAAATGACTGTTTGTCGAAGAATGAGGGAAGTCTGGCTACAGTTTTCTACCTGTGACTGAGATAGTGCCTCTGGACATCTCACTGCAGTAATGACCAACAGAGGTGTCACTGCCTGACTTCTAGACTAACTGACTGTGAGCTTGTATCTGTTTCCACTTAACCAGCATGCCACCTCAGAGTAGACAAAGAGACAGGCGGAGTTGGAGTCAATGATAGGGTCAGAGGGGTTTGGGACAAGACTTTAATACAGGCGCCCCAAGGCTGATGATAGATTTAAGGTTCCCTCGTGTTGTCTAGCGCCAACCGGCCACCACTTTGATGTCTCTGCCCACCCCCACCCATGTCTAGAGAAATTAGTGCCAGTAGACCCCTTGTGAAGTTTGCCTTTGCCTCCTTTTTACACACACACAAGCACATGTACACACAGTGTTATCAGTTAGCATTGAAAGGCTTTTTATGCATTAGAGCATTTACAAAAAGCTGCTGGCAGTTGCTAAAAACAAAAGATGAGAATCTGTTAAAATAAAGGTTTATTTCAGCCCTGTGGAATAACTCTGAAATAGATAAGTGAATATGTGATGCATGCAGGTCAAATGGGCCCAAACATGCCTTGTCTTTCACTGATGCTGGTAAATTGTCTGTGCACTGATTGAAGCCGCCTGCTAGATGCATAAAGCGACAGACTGCAAATAGGCCTTGGTGAATCATCAAAATCGAATTTTATGCACAAGACTATTTTAGAACATCCCTGAATGAAGACACACATATTTGACTGTTGACAAACGCATCCAGATGCCGTGGAAATCAGAAGCAGGATAGGATCTTGTGCGGTAGTTATACATAGACTGGAGTTGTTTTCTTTTTCTTTTTTCTTTAACAAAGCAGCGACTCTCCTAAATTTGTCATGGCTTTTGAGGAAAAGGCTTATCTGATATACCTTAAATCATAGTCCCTCCTCTGTAATAACAACAAGAAAAGCTTTCCTATTAATTAATTGACATGCAGGTTCTGATGCTAACCACATGTTTGTTGTAAACTATTCACTTTGGTGCTACTAGCTAATGTCATCTATGACTACTCTTATCAAAATAAGAAAAACCACCTTGAAGTTGTTAATAACTGAAGTTATTTTGTCATTTTATATTTCTACATATAAAATTTAGACGAGGGTAGTAACCAGAGCTTTAATTGTGATTACGGTACATAATGAACAAACTTGCTACTTTTGTTGACCTGCTATAAATGTTGTAGCATAATGCTAAATGCTGAAACGCAACAGATGCACGAGTCGTAAACTCACTCAGTAATGACTATATAAAGCTGTATCTTAATATAGTTTGCTACCATTAGCTACTAAAAGCAACTGATCACATCGAAACGAGTAAGGCTGAAGAAGTACAACCTCTGAATTGGTAGAAGACTTGTTTTATTGCTTATAACTGGGAAAATGTGTCTTTCTTTCGGCTTAAAAAGTGAAAATGTTCAACTAAAGGAAGGCCCTCTCAAAAACCTTGTAATCAGTGTATCTCCGTTTAAGCATAGTCCTTTCCCAACTCGACATGAATGCCATAAATGCTTCATTCTAGAGTTTGATCATTCTTCCAAATATTTAAATATCTCACATGCTAAATGAAAGGTCATTTTTAACCAAAACACACGGATTCCAGGCAGCTGGCCTCACAGGCCAACTGTGGAGTGGGAATAATGGGTGAATGTCATTGACTCGAGGTTGTTAAATGAGGCCACCTGGACAGTTATGAACATAAGCATTATCATGGCCCAGTGTGGTCCTGGGGTAATTCCTGAGCAAGCTCTGTTGTTTAAGATGTTTGAAAAGTCAAAGGTTCATAAAAGACCACAGTCTCATCCCCCCTGAGTTTGCTCCTAATCCTAAAGAATGGCATCAATTTGAACCAGATCTAATGGGACGACGCCATAGGGTGTGTTATTTGAAATGAACTTGCAGGGCGGACGAGACCTATAAAAGTTAGTTGTAATAGAGGGTTGTTTAACTTAAGGGTTCTCATTAAAGACAGTCTCCAGCCGACAAAATAAGCACTTTCTCATAGCTTACATAGTGCAAACAGGAATGGGGGGAGGCATCTTTAAATTGTGTGTATCTAAGAATGTGTGTCTATGCACACGCAGAGTTGGGTTTTAATGAGGGGTATGTGCAACCTCACCTCTCTCTCGAGACTTGCATCATAAATGTGTATTAGAATTTACTGCACATGTATACACTCCCCGATTAGATGTGCATTCATTCCTCACTATCAGAACTCACCAGTGTGTGCCCTCATCCTCCACTAACATCTGCCAGCAATTGTAGCGTGATGGAAAGCACTGAACTCACCCACTTAGACTCTGTCTTTTCAACCCCCCGCTCCCCTTTACGTCCCATGAACACTTTTGTTCTTCTTTAAACATGCACTATAATTACATTTAGACCCTAAAAATTACGTATAGTGAGGCTCTTTCCTTTCTTTCAGATCCAGCAGTGGGAGCAGAACCTGGAGAAGTTTAACATGGATCTGTTCAGGATGCGCTGCTACTTGGCCAGTCTACAGGGTGGAGAGTTGCCCAACCCAAAGAGCCTCCTCGCTATAGCCAGCCGCCCCACCAAGACTACCCTCGGGCGTCTGGGCATTTTCTCTGTCTCCTCCTTCCATGCATTGGTGAGAAACTCCAAAACAGGCATAAAGAAGGGACAAACTATGTACTACATGTAGATTAAGAATTAGAGGACCAAGAGTGTGTCCCTGTCTGCTTTTTGTGTTTTTTTCAATTTTAATGAACATGATGTCCAACAGTAACCTTGGAAATCATTCAGAATAAAAACCCTTCCTGCAAAGCCTCCCTGTATGTACTGAAGGAAAATGAACCCAATTAAGATGGTTTGATTAGATAGTATACTTTTTGTTGAGCTAAATGATTTAATTCCTGATAGAGTATCTGTTCAGATCTGTTCCAGAGATGAGGCTACACTCAGGAGGCGTTCGTTGTCCCTGACTTGCCGACAGCGGAAGAAAGGCCTTTTCTCTTCACTCAAAGGCCTTGACAACCTCACGAAGAGAAGCCGGGAAAAGAGGCCCTCTGCATCACAGGTACCACTGAGCACATGCACATACACAGATGGAGGTGTGTGCCAATGCTGTGAAAAAAAGACAGATACCAAAAGATTATTAAGATAGAAGTTCTCCTTATGTAAGATGTAGCAAAGTACTTCTAAATGCAGTTTTACTGTTGAGAATTGAATGTTAAAATGTAATATCTTGCCAATCTTAAAATTTAAAGTTATTCAGTGTTTTCTATGCATATGTCACCATCAGTGTCACCATGTTTTTTTTTTTTTTTTAAATTTGTGAACTGCAGTAGATCTCTTGTGCCTCTCCCCTCCTCTCTTTTGTGACTTTTAGTGAGCCCCTGAGTCTTTCCTCAAATAAAAAAAAAGATATGGTAACATGATGATATAATACATAACCAACATTCACCCACCTTTTGAGGTATACAGTGCATGTTTGTGAATCTCTTGTGTAGTGCACATTGTGCATACACTGTAATGAAACAAGCTGCACACATATTTCCTTTTTATTCACATATACAATGCCTGTGCTGTCAATAAAGAGAGCAGGAGATCATGCAGTGCTTTTGGCACTCCCCAGGAGAATTTATTAATTAGAAGCACATAAGCTCATGTTCCCCTCTGCTTCCTGGTAAGTTTTAAGTGCAAACCTCCCATCAACATAAACACAGGGGAGCATTCCTCACCCAGGTGCAGAGAGGGAAGTCTAAATCCTCTCAGGTTAGTAATTAGACTCATGCCGGCTGGTTATTTATTGATAGAGAAATCCACCACTCTCCATCTTGAAGGTAGAGCCCTGGAGAATACTCTCGTCTTGGTGGTCTATTTTAGGAATCACCCAAGGAAACAGTCATTTTCTTAAGCCTTTTATGAACATGTGTTCATTAGTTGTGACTGCATGATAGAAGAGGAGTGTGGCTTTGATTAATAACACTCCCTTGGTTTTTAATCTATACTTGAAGTCAATACGGTGTCGTCATTTTGGAGTCGGTACATAACCAGTGATGTCCTTCAGTAGATGAGTCCTGACTGCTTACAAAATATTCTCCGTCCTGTTTCACTTGCTCTAACCCAGCTCATTCATCCCACCACCTGCTCTGTGATAGTCATGTTTGTGCATTTGCACACATCTGTCAGCAACTAGGTGTGAATATGTGAGTTGTTATTTTTCTTGGGAACTCCAGCCAGCTGGCCTAATGAGGCCCCGTTACATTTCGCAGCGCAGAAGGCCGAGGTGGCGCTGCAGCACATGCATGAATTATTAAAAGCCATATGTGGTAGATGGCATTCTCCACTCTTTCGTCAGCCCCGCAGTCACCAGCAGATGGTTGGTGTAAAGACGCTAAATATTAAACAGCCCCCCCCCCCCCTTTTTTTTTTTACCCCAGGTCCCACTTCTTTTATAAGATCTTTTTAGTGCTTTTCTGATAATTTCTTTGCAAAATTCATCTTTAGTCTTTTTAAATTACATCATCACTCCTTGAACTTTCATGCATGGGCTTGGAACTGTACTAATCTGTTGTTACTCTCTCAGGTTCTCGGAACATCCTTTCTTCAAGATTTTTTTTTTGTGGCTTTGTCTCCTTCCTTTTTGCTTTCCTTTATTCCCCTACCTTTAATTTAAACACACTCTCCCTTGTTTCTCAGAGGCTAAACACCAGACCGTTGCCTGGTGGTCTTTCTCCCACAGTTTCCAAACTGACTCATGTGTTGACTAAGCCGAAATCCCTTTTACCACCGTAACGCTGCGCTTGACAACCTTGACCCAAAGTCACGGTCCCACCTTCTCATTCCCTCTCGTGTTTTCAGCTTTTGTTCATCCCAGCAGAGCTATGTATACAGTAAGAAGCTGGCTGCCCGTCGGCTGTGGGAAATAGGCCAGCAAGCTCTGAGGATTTGTGGGAGAGTTGCTAAAGCTTTCTAAAATTAGTCCGTTTACGGCAAAGCAGCACTGTTTACAGCCTCTTTATAAGTGTACTTGTGCAGGGGAGGAAGAGTTACTGTAGTTTGCTCGTCAGAAGGGAAGATGGGAGTTCTTACTAGTATAAAAAGGAGCAAGGGAGTTTTTCCAAATGCAACTAAAATGGTTTAGTATTGCGTATGTATAAAAGTGATCCTAAACTTTAGAAAAAGTGATTGTCCCAACAGGTCTCTTAGTTTAAGTGTCTTGTAAATTCTGTCAAAGGGAACTGCAGGAAATTCAGCTTCAAGTCATTTGACTTTGTGTCAGATACATTTTGAGAACAAAATGCTCCATTTCTGTCACCAGCCATGCCAACTATTAGATCTCTCCTAACCTGTGACAAAGTCTCAAAGCAAATCCTGATAACTGTCTGAGCGAGGGATGGAGTCACACCCTCTAACGAATGGCTCTCTGTCACCACTGTATTATAAAATTGTTTAAGCCCTCTGAGGCTGCACAGTCACCTCAAGTGCCGGGCTAAGCCACACACACAGAACGCCTTACAATCACAAGCCAGGGACAGAAGAGGACAGAGTGGATCAAGAAGAGAAAGATTTCGAGACTGAAGGGTGAATGTAGAGATGGACAGAAGGGAAATGTCTTCTTCTGTAACTGCACCGTTTCATCTCCCTGCTATGCAGAAACCGCACTGTTCATAGAAACACACACAGGATATTTCCACTATTGCACCTTCAAAGGCTACAGACCCCGTGTGGAAGCAGCATCAAAGTGGTGCACTCGCCCTGTGTAGTTTTTAATTAACTGCTTAATGGCACTGTGTGTGTCTAATATTGTGTTGTCGAAGTGGCTGGACACTTAATCGCTTATGAGTCAATCAGTGTGGTGCCACTCCGTCTGTAGTTCTGACGCTATGTTTCTTGATTTCAGATCTTTGAAAGCGACGCTGGAGGTCAAGCTTGTGCCCTACCTCCCAGAATCAGTGATGTGAGTCACAGCATTCAGTAACTTTGTCCATCCATTACGGTTTGAGGTTCTTTGATACATCTCTTAAAAATTCCATTGCCATCTGTCATATCCATCCCGTGGTATCATTTTATGTGCTGAAATAGAAGTTTCAGCATGATGTAGTAGCAGCAGTGACAGGTCCACTGGTGCTTTGACCTTAGCTGTCTTTCATGGCTTTGATAGTGGACTGTGTAAAGTTACAGTCCATGTGTCAAAAAGTGTGTGTGCCTGTCTGTGTGTATTGCTTGTCCAGGATCAAAGAAGAGATCCTTTCATGATGATCTGCAGGTGTCTGCATGATAAGTAGACACAGCATATCTAACAATTTTATTTCTTACATTATTACAACCTTGTAAAAGTCCAGCGTCCTTAGAGGTTCAATTTACTACTTGACTTAATGGAGTTTGCTGAGTTGAAATGCTGATGGATTGTGTAGGAAAAATGTGTTAGATGTAAAAGTGATAAACAAGTTGAAACTAAAGCCATTTGACCAGCAAGACATCAGAACCGCAGAATTTTTAGGTTATTGAATAGTTACATGCTTTGACCAAGACAGTATGAAGTATTGCTCTCAGCTACACCTCCAAACATCACTGTCCCCAATCTTCTACACCTCTTTATCCTTATGCCCAGGTCCTTCCAGTTTGACAGTAGGGAGAATGTGAACTTGTAGAAAATGACACTGTCCTTTTTGTAGGATCATTTTGCTGTATTACGAGTGCCGTCTTATTGTTCTAATTTTACACGATGAAAACAGTGTACTTGCCACTTTTTTACCACAGTTTCATAATGTAACAACGTTGCTCAGCATTGCAACTTTGTTTCACTTTGCAAAAACAGAAGCGGTCAGACAGATCTTACATAAGTTAGTGTTTCATTTTTCTTATTATTTTCCACCGGTTAGAAGATAGTTTTATTATTGTTATCTTTACTTATCTTTACTTATCTGATACTGATATAAATAATGGACACAGGTTGCAATGAACTATAATCCTCTTCAGGAATAGCTACACACTTATGAAATCTTCAGCCTGGCCGTCATTTAACCCTTGTTAAAAATTCTTCTTACCTTACTTTCAGACAAAGCCAGGCTAGTTGTTTCCCCGTTTTAAGCCTTTATGCTAAGTTAAGCTTATCACCAGCTCGACATGGCTTCAAATTTTCCCAGCAGATAGGAGAGTGGGTATGAATTTTCTCAAAATTCTTGGCAAGGAAATGGAGAAAAATATTTTCTAAAATATTGAGCTTTTCTTTTAAAAAGATTTGAAAAAATTGATTTTCCTTTTCATGTTGCTTGTGTACTTTTAAGTAATTAACAAAATCCCTAATACCTTCAAATGAAGCGATTACGTCTGTGTTCTGCTGTCTATGTGAAATGGAGGGAACAAAAATATGGTTTCTTTACAAGTATGCCCTAATAATATATATTTTATAGACATATACACATATGCTGTTTGTCTCCTCAAATAAAATGTGAGCAAAGCCTTCCAGAGGGAACAGATGAAGCATGATGCTGACAGAAGAGTACAATGAACACTTTTAGACTGAGCAGGATGGATGTTCCACAGGATGCAGTTATTCATAGTGTGAGCATGTGGTAAATGTGGAAAGTGTTTAAACTGCCTTCATTAAGGGTCTAGAAATGGACTCAGATCAACAAGTGGTTTGGGGAAACAATAATGGCCTTCATTGGGTCAACACATTAATGTTGCTTTGAATGAGGCATCTTCCCCTCAATTGAGTTTTTGGGTCTTTCCTTTGGCTCTGACAATGGAAAATGGCTCATCGGCAGGATTTTTATTTTTTATTTTTTAAGTTTAGATTAAGGGAGGGAAATGAGTAAAGATAGACAATACTACTGCTGTGATGATTTTTGTCAACGCTTCTGTCTTGATGACTTTTTGCCCATTGGACTCAAACCTCATTGCATCATTTTCTATTAATCACCCTTTCATTGGAATTCAAGTAAACTCTTTTGTAATAAGTGAGTGGCTTTGTCGTAGCTACGCTGTATGAGTCATGCAGTGTCATGCTCATGCTATAGAGTGTGTTTCTGCATGTGGTTAATGTGCTTCATGCACATGTGAACCCGCCAGCTACATTAACAGGCTGAGGATGTCCTAACCGTGTCTCGCTCTAGGTTGTAACTGTTGCATGAAGCACAGCAAACTAAATATCTCTGGGTTGAGTCTGATAGTACAGCAGCTGCCCTGGCCTGTAAAGGTTAAAGGTTTGCTTTCTGTTTCTCCATCTACCCACTCCTTACTGATTCTCTTCAACCTGTGGAGAACATGAATATGTTTTGACTGCTAGGAAAAAAATGACAGCAATACTTAAGTTGCTTAACAAGTGATTTTTCTTACTTAACGCTGCATGCTCACTCAGTTTAAGCTGTGCACATATTTCAAATATACACCAACAGCTGCTTCCATAGAGTAAATTGCAGAGCAGGGTTTTAGTAATATTTTACTGCCTCGTGATCCCCACCCTACTGCACTCAGCCATGGCATCTCAATGCTTTCGTTCTGTTCCGCCACGTCTCGCCACACTCCACTTCCCCAGATAAACTTCTGCTTTAACCTCTAAAGTAATTTCTGAAGAAGATGCACAAGTTTTGAGGTGTGTGTGTGTATGTGTGAGAGAGGGAGAGAGAGAGGTTAAGATAGAGATTTAAGAACGTAAAGGCATACTCTTTTACAAAGTGTGATATTGGCTGAAATTGTCTTTTACTACTCTTCTGTTCATTGTTTGTAGCCATTAACTCTATTGTTGACACTGTACAATAATGTTACCCAGAACAGAGAGAGTGTATTTGTTCTGTGGCCACTACACATTCCAAATTTAGAAGCTCCCAGGTGGAGTCCAAGCTTGCTTGGAAATAATTTCCACACTTGAGAGGAAAGGCTGAAGGATAGGTTTGAATTATTTAGCTGAATGCAGACCTAAATAGAGTACACAGAGCATTTGTCCCAGCGTGTGCCAGGACTGTACTCTTGGCAGCTGTTTGTGGAAGGTCGACCAGGCAACTGTCTGTTGGTTACAGCCCTCTCTGACCATGAATGAGTGTACAGTGTTAGTCAGCCGCTGGTTAAGTCGGTGCAGACAACCAAATCTTAGTTTTCTGGTCACAGCAGTTTGCTGGGATACAAATGAGGCAGTTATGCAACAAGTTGCCATGACGCCTTGTTTTTTCCTCCTGTGTTTGTTAGCATGATCTCAGATCCCAAAAGAGGCAGGCAGAGAGGTGGGTGTTGAAGTGGCACCTTGTGTTTCTCCATCCCTATAGGTTAGGGAAACCTTTTGGTAAGAGCACTGGTGGCCTTTACTTTGGCGCTGATTCCTTGAGTAGACTCATCAAAGGGATGTTTAGATGGAAAATTAGACAAATGCTTGACTGTGTGCCTGTGTTTTTCTGAGCTGCATTGCTATATGTGTTTTTATGTGTGTGTGGACCTAAGTGCTCTGAATCAGAGGCCTTAGCTTGTCCCTTTTAGGCTTGTGTCTGGCAAAGAAAAAGGTCTTTTTCCTCTTGAGGTGATTCATCAGTAGCAAAGTGCCAGCTTCTGAAATGCTCACACACATGCAGACCAGACAGAGAGGCTCAAAAACAACACTCTTAATTTTAGGATCCCATAATGCATCTAAGACCCCTCTTGGTCCCATGTTGCAGTTTAAATGAGAAATAATTTCTTTGTTAGAAGGGCTGAATCACTGGCTTCTTCAACCCACAAGTCTCAGTACATTTGGTGTGATTGAGCAGTTTCTTAAGATCTAGGGCCCTGATAATTGCAGTCTTCAGCTGCACTGTGGCATCTCCCTCAGGCCCACACTGTAGCAGTGGAGCGTTTTCCCCTAGAGACACACAGTCGCAACCAAAACCCTCAAATGGCTCCTTGTGAGGCCGAGTGGTGGGCTAACCACTCAGACCTCTCTGTTAATGCCACCAACAAATAATTACCTACTGAAGGTTTGACTGATTTTTGAATTAAATTGGTCCCATACATCATTTAAGTCAAAATTACTTATGTGTTTTTTGTTGTTGTTGTTGTTTGTTTTTTTTAAACCAAATAAGTCAGCGAGAACTGCCCAGATTATCATCTGGACTTCTAGACCTGCCAGGCGACCCTTGGCAAATCCCTTGTGTATACGATCATTAAAATGTCTATGATGTGGAGCAACTGCCGTCTGTGTTCTCAAATGAATTTCTGAAAGGCTAATTGTATGACATCTTTGCTCCAGTGCTTGATCCAGAGCCAAGTATTTAGACTAATGGAACTCTATTGATTTGTGTGCTGTTACTGAAACTCCACTGCCCTTTCTCTCTGTTATCCACTCCCTCCATCTCTATGTTTACCTTCTTCTTCTCCTTTTTCTGTTTGCTCTCTCCTCCCTCTTATCACTGCTCACCAGTTTGCCTTCTTATCCCTCTCCCCAGAGGTTAGATGTGCTGTCCAGTATCTACTCCATGTCGCCCCCCGAGGGCAGCGCGTGGGACAGCCCCACCTGTGACACAGACGTGCTGACGTGTGTCTACATGCCAGACGGCCTGACAGTCCAAGTACCCGTCAGAAGAGAGCAGACAGCTGCTGACCTTCTCTCTGCAGCCTGCAAGGTTGGCTTGGTAGTCGGTTTCAGAGAAATACTTGTCACCAGAATGAGAGTTGTTACTGACAGTTGAGCTACAAAACCTCAAACAAAAGCTGCTAAGTCATTAGAATTTAGTTGACTAGTAGAATTTTATTTTTTTTGTTTTTTTTTTTTACATAACTCTGCCATTCATACTTCATGTTTGTTTGGGATGTGTATTTTCCTGTAATGTGGGGTTTGAGTTAATTTAAAAACAAAATATATTTTAGCTACTTCAAATGTAATTTTGTTAATAATTAAATGATTTTTGTTGAAGCATCTTAAGCAACAAATCAGCTTTTTTTATGAACCCAGAGGGCTTGAAATAACACATAAGTAATCATCCAGTGTTATCCCCCTGAGAATGACTGCAGAAACATGGACACCCACCCACATGTGCACACAAACATCCCTTACATGCAATCTCTGGGGCACAGCTTTTGTTGTTTACTGCAACTTTCTCATCATTTAGTGTAAAGTAGTTGAATAATTCACAACTCTACACAAGCAGCTTTCGTTCTGTCAGTGCGTGAAATGTGTCCCATGATTTTGTGCATACAGTCAGCAGAACATTTAAAGCTCTTGTGTAAACAGGTGAAGCAGCTAGACCCGGGCCTGCACAGCCTCCGACTGCACAGGCAAGAGGGACAGGGCATCGACGTTCGATATGTGGCACCCGGCGAGCTCCTCAACAATGTGGTGAGGAGGCAAAGCATGCTTAGACAAACATGGATACATAGAGTTCTTAATTATCTGCTCTTTATTTAATGTGTATTGATTAGTTTTGTGTCACCTTGTAGGTCAATGATCAGCTGGAGGTAGTCCCAGTTAATGTGTTTACGTTGCACATGAGCCGTCCAAGCGGAACTGGAGATTTTGGTGATTCCAACTTGATGTGGATTGATTTTAAGTGTAGCTGTGTCTGTAATTTCCTCTAGACCTCATAGTCCTTTATAATTTTTCAGTCAATGTAACTTCCCTAACCTCTGTCTACGGAATAACTGCATCTGTGTCTCTCTTTGTCATCAGGTTTTGCAGTAACTGGACACATTGACAACCAGAAAAACAGCCGGATCTTTGTCAGTGAGGTGCTCCCTGATGGAATAGCCTTTTATGAAGGTGCCTAAAAATATGTCCCTGAAATCGCCCATAACGTTACCACGTGATCCATGTGGCATTTTTCTGAAGCGTGTGGGTTTGTGTATTCCTAGGTTTGCGTCCAGGAGATGAGATCCTGGTATTGAATGGTCAGTGCGTTTCGGGTTTGGACCTGGCACTCATCCAAACACTGTTTGCTGAACAACCCCTAACCATGAACCTGAGGCGGGACGGCCCTTTGCCACCTATTGCAATGTCGAACCCCCCGGCCTCTCTAACTAGACAGAACCAAGAGGTTCGCAGCAAACACCAACGAGCCAAGTCCTCCTCAGGTGCTTACATTCATATTGCATGACAACACACACACGTCCTTAAACAAGTAACGTGTAGATCTAGTCATTAGTGGGACTGTTTTTGTCCTGAGCGGCTATAGATTTTTTGCCTAATGGAGCCACTTCACAGCAAATTGATAGTGATACCCTTAAGTTCCAGGTTGTTAACTTCTCTCGTGTGTGGCCAATTGTAAGAGCGAGAAAGAAACATGGAGGGGGACACTGTTTTCTCTATAAACAAGTAAGCTGTGTCTCACACCCTGGATCTCTCAAAGTTTAAGCCCAATTAGCAATTCTGTTTGTTTATTTAGTTTATTTGTCCTCTTTACACTACTTTATGATGGGTTTTGCTAACACCTATTTATACAGCTTCGGCTTTGGGACGACCATAAAAATATTTTGTCAACTTAGAAGTAGCCTGACGGTCAGCAGCTCACTTTGGCATTAATTGCTGCGAGAATAGCTTTTTTTCCCCACCTTAACCACAAAACAAGTGCTACATTTTCTTTTTAGTTCAGACCTCTACTTCCTCAAAACAGAGGGTTTGTCTCTTTCACTGTCAAAAGTTGAAAGAAACAGAAAGTAAAGCTTCAGATGAAGCTTCACAGCGCTGTGTCTCCTTGGAGAAAGATGAGGCCTTTTGACCGCAGAGGGTTTATTATTGCTGCGAATGTGTAGTAGCTTGTCAACTTGGTTCAATCTCACCGTGCACACACGTGTCAGAACTGAACAATAAGGTCACTTTTGTCACCGGACAAACACAGCTGATACCCAGCTGGTGGAGAAACATTTGTTCTTAATCTTGCTCCTAAGGTAAGCAAAATTCAACTCAACCAAAGGGCTTAAAAAGTTTATGGTTTGGTATAGATTTTATTCATGGTATGTTTATGTTTATTATTATTATTATTATTATTATTATTATTATTATATTTTTTTTCTTCCCATATGTCTTTGTTGTAATAGGGAACGTCAAAAATAAAAACTGTAATGAGTGTAAAACTAATTGCAAAGAGCAAACATGTTCAAATTTAAGATTCAAGGTTAACCTTTTTTAAACATTTGTTTTTGTGTTTATGACAGCAGGATGCAGATATTAATCAGTGACTGGTATGACTTGCAAACTTGAACACAGGATGTTCAACTTAATTATATTCACATATGAACTCACTGGATGACCAGTAAAAACATTTTTGAATAAGTATAGGCAAATATAAATTTAGTATATTCTTCTTCAAAATGTGCTGAATTTCTTGTCATTATGCCATTTTGTTGTCATTGTTTGATATTCAAACACACCCAGAACAGGGTCTATTTCAAAGAAAAATGTTATCTTAATAGGAGTAATTCGTGATTGTTTCCTTCAGTGCCACCATAATTGAACACAAAGGGATTAATGACTTGAAGGCCTCATTACTGTAAGTGGTGTGATCAAAGTGCCTGCAGTTTTTTTCTCTGTCTCTAGAGGGTGTATGATGCCAGGGACGCTGATGAAGACATAGAGGCAAATGCAGACACTGGATGAATTATCACTTGTCTAACAAAATTACAAAAAAATTATAGGATTCCAAAAAGGAAGCTGTCTGTCATCAGATTAGCCTGATGTAAATGTATAGGACGAGACAATCACAGTCAGATGACTAGATATGTTTAGTAATTCAGCTCTAGCAGTCAGACATTTGACTGCCAGCTTAAAAAGCAGATCAGCTCCACAGGAGGTCCAAAAGTTTTCCTGTGTTTCCTGCTGTCACATTGGCCTGCCTCCCAGGTTACAATCAAGAATAAAGTCTTTTCATGTGCCAGCTGCTAGAGAGTTTGTCCTCAGGACCTTGAATTTAATGAGAAGTAGGCAAAATTAGGAAAATGTTTTCAAAAACTGTTAATGTGATACTTTCATCCTGTTAGGGAGTTTCAAATGCAAATATAAATTTCATTAAGAAGAAGACGAAGAACAGCCTTTGTCATTGAGCACAAATACATATTGCACATACTTCCTACAATGAAATTCTTCCTCTGCATTTAACCCTTCCCCCTGGGGGGAGCTGTGGGAAGCCATTGGGGGAGCTAGTGCTGAGTGCCTTGCTCAGGGACACACCTGGTGGGTAGGATGGGATTTGACTTTTACATCCCATACTGCTGCTCTACTCATTGAGCTCCCAGGCTGCCACAGGGGTATTTTTAGGCAACCTAGCAGTGACCCTTATCTACAAAGCTATTTTCTATGTCAAACAAAGAAACGGATAAGTGTCTTTAATTAGGATTGCTAAGTGGGCTTTTTTTCTTTATGGAAAAAACTAAATACCATAGTCATTTTTAGTTTGAAGACATATTTTTTGTTTTGTGGGACTGGCAGGCCCCCGTGATGCTTTTAGACTCCAACTGCAAGCAAACATTGTTTGTGTTTTGTGGTCGGAGAAATTATGCACTTTAGAAAAAGGAAAAAAAGCACAATAGGAAAGATCCAGTGATGGGTGGCATAAGCATAAAACACTGCCCCCCCCCCCCCCCCCCCCCCCGACACACACACACACACACACACACACACACACACACTAAACCTAATTTTCAAACTGCTCCCTCTCTGTTTTCCAGACGTGTGTCCTGTGGCTGACGATGGTGAGTCCCTCTGTGTAGGACTGGGGAATGGTCACTCTCACTACTTACACAGGGCTGTTCAGCACAGTAAGGTAGGAGGGGTGTTACAAAGTATTTCCTTTTATATTTGTTGGTGTGTGAATTAAAGTATGCACATTGGTGTGTGTTTGTGCCCACTCTCAGTGGCAGCTGCAGGGCTGTCAGAAACCAGACTGGCACCAATTCTTAGCATTACTATAATTAGGATATTCCATCATAGCCACCGGTATAAACACAGCTTATTACTGTCATGCAGACGGGATGCAGACTGAGAGAAGAGGCTGTGTAACACGTCCACAGCCTCCGACACATACACACCCACATGTATATACTTGCTCATGAAGACATGCAGACCCGGGGGACGCCAAATCCCTTTGAAGAAACAATAGGAGACAGTAAACAGTAGAAACAGTCATCATCCTTACATATCCTCTTATCATCCTTGCTTTCAATCAAACACGTATCCATCATAAACAGCAAGAGCTACATTTGCTTCTGTAATGAGTATATTTTAGACCAGAAGGTTGGGTTTTTTTTTTTTTTTTTTTTTTTTTTTTAATCTTTTCTGAAGAGTTTAGTCTTTGGTGTAGCTTCCCTGCAGTTAATACAACTCTTCTCTTTTAAACCACTTTAGGGGAATATCTTGTCTATGTCTATGCCATATTGTGGTCCCTAGTGATTTATGGTGGACCGCATGGCTGTTACTGTCCTCTAGGTTGTTGAATATCTGGTCATGTTTAGATATGTAAAATAATGTTATTTAAGTCATTAAACTGAGTGTTGGCATGTCCCGTTGGGAATTACGCCTCAGTGCTGTTGTAATGTAATACTGGACAATATGAATGCTCGTGTTTATTGAGAGCACTAATGAGTGTGTGTGGCCATCTCATAAAATCCTGTGTTAATGATGTAGACATGGCTGAAAGCCTGAGAGCACGTGAGTTCATGCATAATCACCTTCTCTTCCATCAATCAGCTAATATTTCATGTCCTTTAAAACCCTGTGGTCCTAACTACAAAATGAATGCATGTTTTGCACACTTTTACCAACCTGATCATTATATAATATGAGATAAATGAAAAATGCACTAGGCATTAGTGTTGTGTTCATTTCATCAGTGATTTCATGATAGTAAATCCAGGCCAAGTATCCATAAACCATCGCTAATTGCTGTAGCTACTGAGGCTTCATTCTAATTGCCTGTGTCAGATAATGCCATGCAGTATTTGACCTGAGGTCAGCCGGGGGCTGGATTAGAGAGGACGACTTGCCCTCGTGTTCTGGTCTCTTTATTCATCTCTATTTTTGTTTGCTTGGTGACATGAGTAAGTCCCACTGCACTGAGATCTGCACTGCATCACCACCGCTGCTGCTGCTGCTGCTGCTGCTGCTGCTGCTGCTGCCGCACAGCTCCCTGGAGTTTGTATTTGACTGAGGAATAAATGGGAGATGTGTTTGTGTGAGGGAGGTAAGGTTCACATACATACATCTTAGTGGCACAAAACGAGTAAAAGCCCTTTTGTGATGGCCGTTTAAAAAAGACAACGTGACATATTGGTGCCGGTACATCAGATTTTTGCTGTCACCCAAGAGTGGAATTAATCGCAGCACGGCTGTCAGTTTGTTGTCTTGGGCGGGGACAAAGAAATTGAGTCACTGGGTAGAAAATCAGCCATGTATCAGCATGTACAGTAGGTGCACACATGCGTGCACATGGTGCCCTGTAAGTCAATAGAGATGGATGGTAGGAAAGGACTAATTTCAAGCCTGTTGTCACATCTTGTAATCGGGCGCCTCACTAGACTGACTACCTTTGATTAATTGGTCCATTGCATTCCAATTTGCACTTATTACATGAGAGATATTTCTGTGTGTGTGTGTGTGTGTGTGTGTGTGTGTGTGTGTGTGTGTGTGTGTGTGTGTGTGTGTGCGTGTGTTTGAGGTTAAGTGCTTACCAACAGTTAACGCTGTTGTTCACCACCAGCAGTAAACTGATTGTGATTCCGGTGTCTGTGAATTACTTATTGATACATTTTGCTATACAGCCCAATAACAATTGCTTTAAAGTAATGCTGTGGTTTATTGTGAGCTTAAACAATCAATTCCAGAAGTCAAGCTTAATTGGTTGCAGATAACTCCCACAAGGCACCTCAAATTAAATTGATTAGACATGGATGCATTAGTTTAGTGAGGCAGGACAGTCGTGAAGACGTTCGTCTGCAGCGTCCAAATTACGGTATTCAGTTTGTTCATGCCTCCAGTAATGTCTGCTAGTTTATCAACTACAAGGGCTGGAGTGGAGACGTGATGAGGAGTAGATGGTTGGCAGGTTGAAACATTCTTATGCATACACACATCTTTACCAAACCTGAGGATCTCGATGGGCAGATGGAATGATATGGGAAGTCATCCGGTGCATTCTGGTTCCACCACATGGTGCCCGTTCACTGTAGGGAAGCTGCACACGTAGATGAACATACCAGGAGGTATTGTAATCTTCACTTAAATTCTATTGTCTTATGTAGAGCTGATATAATGAATCAGTGGACTAACTGTTCATTAGGCTTTCAAATAGATTAGCTTTTTCACGTGTTCCAAACTATGCAATGGGAATATTTGCCGATTTTCTGGTGATAACTGATTAAGTAAACTGAAAACCTTTGGGTATTTGGTTAAAAATGTTTAATGTGAAGCTGAAAATTTATAGTAATTTTTAAGTTAAATAAAATTCTACTTGTTTATCTGTTATACTTTTTTGTCCTTGTTGGTATCTTTGGGTTTTGGAGTGGTGTCTGGTTGGACCCACAGATACTGTAGATACTGTACGTATAGTACGATCACATTGTCACTCTAATGTCACGTTAGTTTACTTTCAAATTCCATCACATAGTAAATACTGTTATATTCTGTCAGGCAAGACTTGTTTCAACACAAAGGTTAAGCAGTGGGCAGACATATTAAGCCTCTTTGTCCAGACCAGGCATATCAATAAGAGCATTTAAATGGTCTTATGAAGAGACTTATGACTGGAGCCATCCTCTGTCTGGCTGTCAGAACAGAGAAATTTGTCCCGTAGTAATGCTATTAGGCTTCTCTGAATTAGAAGAAGGCTTATACATTTAGTGGACCGCAGCATTGTCCTGTTCTCAGAGTCCTTACCTCTTCCTTGCTTTTCAGGTCTCGATCTTTCTTGTTTTACTTGTCTCGGTGGACAAGAGGAGTCTGGGAGGTGTTTTAGCAGTTCTTAAAACTGTGTTACGAAGAGAAAGTTAAATTATTCAGTTTTGATTCTCCGTTTTTACCATGGGTCCTAGACTTCAAAAAGATACAGTAGAAGCCTACGGATATTAGGCTGTATCATCTTCAAACATGATCCTGTCTTCCTTGGAGCTGCAACCATTCCCCTCACTAAACATGAGAGAATCTCCTTTACTCATCGTGTGTGTGTGTGTGTGTGTGTGTGTGTGTGTGTGTGTGTGTGTGTGTGTGTGTGTGTGTGTGTGTGTGTGTGTGTGTGTGTGTGTGTGTGTGTGTGTGTGTGTGTGTGTGTGTGTGTGTGTGTGTGTGTGTGCGTTGGTGCACGTAACTATGAGTACAATTTACCTGTTTACATACCGACATTATGAAGGCAGTTTGTGTGTGACCGTACCTATTAGGACAGGGCTGCTGTCCTAACAAGTCGAGCAGTGCAGAAATGTTTATAAGTATGATATGAGTCATTTCCCGCTTTTTCTCCAAATGTCCTAATAGTGCCATTCACCGGATGTTTTCGTGTGTGTCAGTGTGTGCTCGTTGTGTATCATGCGGCTCCTATCGGTGAGTCGATGCTATTGCCGCTCTTTACACATTTTTGGCGTATTATACACAAAATTGGCGCCACTCATTGGTGGACAATCCTGCTCAGCGATTGGCTGCATTAGATGTCATCAATGTCAGAGAGCTCGAATCGGCTGCTGTGATTGGTCCGAGACCGACGACGATGGGCATGCGCAATGAGCCGTATTGAGGGACTTTCAACAGGTAAAGGGAGTGATCGATTTACGTACATGGGCTTTATTTTACGTGGAGGTGAAGTACATCGTTAAACTCGTGTTGAAGGTAAGTTTATTTGAAATATACTTTCTTTAGCTCATTTTGTTTACAGTCGGACACTTTTTAAGCTAGTTGGCTGTTAATCAGCAACAGCACTTCAGGTTAAGACTAATGAGAGAAAGTTAAGCAATTAAAGGGCTTCGTTCGGAAGTGGCTGCATGTGCGCTTCGACTATTTTGGGAGTAGAGCTGCGTTCCTAAAACCACCGTTCTGGAAGCAGTCGGATACTTTTTAAGTTTGAATGTTTTATTACGTTTTACTCGGTGCACGGTTTAACTTTGCGTAACCAACACACGTTGAATATTAGGATTAGGAGTAACGACGAAGCTCCGTTCGTTTGGTAAAATTCAGAAATTCTGAAAAAAAAATTCAGCGAGGCACGTTTCTCACATTTTTGGTGTATGGGCATTCTATAGTAATCCTCAGTGGTCTCTAAATCAATCAGATATGTCCCTAAACTATAACACGTGTATACGCACAGGTACTGTATCTTTCTGAAAGTGGCCTTTAAATTCGGTTCCAGCTGTAGGCTTACCGCACGGAACTCAAAGAAAAACATTAAGCACGACCGAGTTGCTATTACAGACGATGAATTCGACTTATCAATAATGTATCTAAAGTTTCTTTGAAGGCCAGTATTTGAGAATCTGCCAAATATGTAGACTTAGAGGGAAAAAAAAAAGTAATTCAGGTGCACTCTAGCAGTACATCACCTGTCCCTACAACTTACTCAAAGCCAACTCATGTTATATACTATGAAGGTGAACTTTGGACAGGAGCAACAAAAGTTAAGGTATATGCTGCACATGCACATTTGCAGAGTGTGTGTGTGTGTATATATATATATATATATATATATATATATATATATATATATATATATATATATATATATATATATATATATATATATATATATATATATATATATATATATATATATATATCAATATATATCAAAGCTTAATCATAAGTAGGCATTTCCCTGCGGTAGTTTCTTTGGATTTAGTGAAAATATGCTGTGTGCATACTGAGATGTGATTGCCAGGATGAAATTACCTATATTCGTATATGAGATTTTAGTCATTTAACCGTTATGTTCTCTGGAAATCTTTTTAGTCAACATGGAGAGAAGGAAGAGAAAGAAGCCCGAACAGGATGCAATAGAACACATTCTGTCAGGCAAAGACAAAGCTTTCATTGAGCAACGAAATATAAATGCATTTAAAGGTAAGTTGTGCATCACATTTACAAATCTTCCCACATGTCATTAAAATATAGAAACTTAAATAAATATGGGATTAGAAATGCAAGGAGATGTAACAAAATAATGTTAATGAACAAAATTAAGCAAACTACTCAATTTTAATGTACAGGTTACAGAGAATAATGTAACAGGAATCATACAGTGTAACATAGTGGTGAATATCTATGCTCTGTTGGGTTGAGATCCGGTGACTAACTTGGCCATTGAAGAATATTTAATTTCTTTGCCTTCAAAAAGCCTTGACTTGCTTTCAAAATATGTGGATCATTATCAATCTGCACTGTGAACAGTTTTCGAAGCATTTGGGTGAATGTGTTCAAATACCTCTGAATCCCTGAAATTGGAAGTTCTCTTCTTCAAATGGCTATAATTCCTAAATGGTAGATGCCAGAATTTTGGGAAAAGTCTAAATAAGCTAAAAGTGTCCAAGTCACTTTGTCCATATGCTTCTGGGCCTAACGGTAATTTTTCAGCATGAAAAATATAATATATTCCACTCTACAGCAAATGTTGAAGTGCTGAAACCATTGCACTGATTCACTACTTCTGTACACAATACACTAATGATCCTTCCTTCTACTGCAACAACCGTAGGGCTACTACAAATTCAGTTGCATGTATGGTATTAATGCACCATGGTTAGTAGACCTCATTACATTCAAGATTTTTACAAGATTGTTATCTTTGAAAGAATAAGTAAGGAGTGGATTAATTAATTAAAGAAACATTTGGACTTGGACATGTTTGTATTTACTTTATTCCTGCCCTTTTTTAGGGAGAGGTGTGTTTGCAGTGGAACATATTGAAGCATCAACCTTTGTTGTGGAATACCGTGGCTTTCTTTGTAGAAGTAAAGATGTTAATGACACCCAAGGGAAGTACTTGTTCGACTTCAAGTGGAATGGAACGTCTTATTGGTAAATTTGCTACTTTTTGAGAAGAATTTGAGCAAAGAAGTTGAGTTTTACATGTTATTCTGATAACACATGAAGTAGCAATGACATTTTCCATATAAACTTTACGTGCCTAATAAAATGAAGATAAAGATGATAAATAAAATGAGAAATATGATATATAGTATAACCCAAATTCCAAAACATATGTTTAAAGGTAAATTAAATCAACATGTCAAATGTTGAAACTGGGACATTCTACCATTTAATGGAAAATATTAGTTAAAATTTGGCTTCAAAACATCTAAAAAGATAGAGGGTGATGTTTTCCATTATTTAGCATCCCATCCTCTTTTAACTACTGTCTCCGAAATGAGGAGACCATTTGCTGGAGTTTTAGGAGAGGAATGTTGACCTATTTTTGTCTTCTGCATGATTCTTGCTGCTAAAAAGTCCTGGGCCTTTGTTGCTGGATTTTTTTGTTTGATGATGCACCAAATGTTTTCTTTTAGTGAAAGGTCTGGACTGCAGGCAGGCCAGTTCAGCACCCACATATTTTTTCCCGTGAAGCCATGCTGTTGGGATGGATGCATGATGTGGTTTAGCATTTTCTTGGTGAAATATGCAAGGCCTTCCCTGAAAGAGGCATTGTTTGGATGGGATAAATGTTGCTCTAAAACCTCTGTACTTTTCAGTATGGATGGTGTCTTTCCAGATGTATAAGCTGCCCATGCTATAGGCACTAATGCACGCCCAAACCAACAGAGATGCAGGCTTTTGAACAGTTTTAACCGCTGATAACAAGGTGGATGCTCCCTCTCCTCTTTAGTCCGCAGAACAGGGCATCTTTGGTTTCCTAATCCAATTTCAAATTTG
Organism: Channa argus; assembly: GCF_033026475.1. NCBI lineage: Eukaryota > Metazoa > Chordata > Actinopteri > Anabantiformes > Channidae > Channa > Channa argus. Next base: position 7,464,018 of record NC_090212.1, read on the forward strand.
GATTCATCTGACAAAGCAGGTTTCCATTTTGCCTCAGACCATTTTAAATGAGCTTTGGCCCAGAGAACATGGCTGTGGTTTTTGGATTTTGTTCCCCTACAGCCTCTTCTTTGCATGATACAGCTTCAACTTGCATATGTGGATTACACGGCGAACCATGTTCACAGACAGTAATTTATGTAAGTTGTCATGAGCCCCTGCAGTGAAGTCCAGCTCAGAATCATGCTTATTTTTTTTTTATGCAGTGCCGGCTGAGGGGCCGAAGATCACATAGATACAGTTTTGACCTCCGGCCTTGTCCCTTGCTCACAGTGATTGGTGAACCTCTACCCATCCCTACATTTTAGCAGCTCTGCCTCTGAAATTTTCCTTTTAATCACAGTCATGCTGCTGACATGTTGCAAATTAACTAGATTAGTTGTCAAATGCTCCTGCATTTGTTTTTCATTTGCAGCAATTACTTTTCCAGCCTTTTATTGCCCCTCTTCCAAATTTGAGATATGTTGTTGTTCAAAATGAGCCAGTAATTTCCACGAAAGGATAAAATGTCTCAGTTTTGAAATCTGACATTTTGTTTAGATTTTGTTGTGCATAAAGTATGGGTTTATTAAATTTGCAAATCATTGTTTCTGCTTTAATTTATCTTTCACACATTCTCAATTTCTCAACAATTTTTTTTGGAATTGGGGTTGTAATGGTTAGTAAAGAGAGAGTTTGACTCAGTAGCTCAAAATGCAAAATTTTGCATACCCACAAAGTTGCTAACAAGCTCATCTTTGTTTAAACCCACAAAAATGTTTGTACTGTAAATTTATTGCTTATATGTTTTGCAGCATGGATGCTTCAAAAGAGGATGGAATGCTAGGACGATTAGTAAACGACGAGCACAGAAATCCCAACTGCAGAGTGAAGACAATTGTTGTGGAAGGAAAGCCACATCTTTGCCTGTTTAGTGTTAGACAAATTTTACCAAATGAGGAGATAACCTACAACTACGGGGATTCTCCATGGCCTTGGCGCTCAATGGTATGTATTTGTTCTTTTAAAACAATGTTTTTGTTGACTAAAACAGAAGCTAAATTGTATTGTGATGTACATTTATTTTTTAAACGTTTGGCAATGCAAATAATTTATCATGCTATAAAAATATTTGTGTGTGCAATGTCCTACAGCTCAGGGAAGGAGAAAGTGAGTAAGGACATTTTTCTTGACACTGAATTGGGGTTTTGTGTTGAAATGTCAAAGATCTTCCAAGTTTTTATACCAGGACTGTTGTCTTCACGAGGGTGTTGTGGTGTCTGAATGCCATGACAACAGAAACTGGTGGAGGGATTAGAGTCCATGATAACGAAATGTATTTAGTCACAGGATCCTTTTGTAAGGGCGAGAGGTAAAACCCTTAATAGATAATGTCAGAATGTGTTTGAAAATCTTGATTACACATCGAGTGGGGGATGGGCATGACGTGAAGCTTAAATGCAAGGACATTTTGCCACTGGGAGGACCATCGAATGTTCACACCATTAATGCAGATTTCAATTCGTCTGTCCTATTTCAGATGCCTTGTGATGAAAATTCCAAGCCCGATACCAAGCAGCCAGATTCAGCTTTGGCTGAAAATCAAACTGTAAGTTACATTAATTAGTGCATGAGATGTGTAATGGTTGACTGTATGTGGGGAAATTTGGAAAAACCTGCTTTTATTCATGCTTTTCATGGCATGATGATTCATGTCTGCTGTGCACACGTTAGTAGTGAAAGTCGCAGAAGATGCTGAATCATCAATAGTTCTTGGATAGACTACATATTGTTGCGGTTTCTATTTAGCAGATATCATGCCTCAAAGTGTTGCCTCTTTCACACATTTACAGGACTTGTGTGATGAGACTTTAGTGGTTGTGCCAGAATGCAGTGCAGCTTCCTCCTCGTCAGATAAAGACAAGGTAAGTGAGAAAGTATTCTTTGTGGACACTGAATTGGGGTTTTGTGTTGATACGTCAAAGATCATCCTAGTTTCTGTACCAAGACTGTTGTCTTCACGAGGGTGTTGTGGTGTCTGAATGCCATAACAACAGAAACTGGTGGAGGGATTAGAGTCCACGATAACGAAATGTATTTAGTCACAGGATCCTTTTGTAAGGGCGAGAGGTAAAACCCTTAATAGATGATGTCAGAATGTGTTTGAAAATCTTGATTACACATCGAGTGGGGGATGGGCATGACGTGAAGCTTAAATACAAGGACATTTTGCCACTGGGAGGACCATCGAATGTTCACACCATTAATGCAGATTTCAATTCATCTGTCCTATTTCAGATGCCTTGTGATGAAAATTCCAAGCCCGATACCAAGCAGCCAGATTCAGCTTTGGCTGAAAATCAAACTGTAAGTTACATTAATTAGTGCAAGAGATGTGTAATGGTTTACTTCTTCTTTTCCTTTGGGCTGTTCCCTTTCAGGGGTCTCCGCAGTGAATCATGTGTCTCCATCTAACCCTGTCCTCTGCATCCTCTTCTCTCACAGCAACTAACTTCATGTCCTCTCTCACTACATCCATAAACCTCCTCTTTGGTCTTCCTCTAGACCTCCTGCCTGGCAACTCTAACTTCAGCATCCTTCTACCAATATATTTACTGTCTCTCCTCTGAACATGTCCAAACCGCCTCAATCTGGCCTCTCTTATTTTATCTTCAACACATCTAACATGAGCTGTCCCTCTGATGTCCTCATTCCTGATCCTGTCCATCCTCGTCCCTCCCAAAGTGAACCTCAACATCTTAAGCTCTGCTTCCTCCAGCTGTTCCTCCTGTCTTTTCTTCAGTGACACTTCTTCTAAGCCGAACAACATCTCTGGTCTCACCACCGTCTTGAACACCTTTCCTTTCATTCTTGCTGATGCTCTTTTATCAATAACACACCTGACACTTTCCTCCACCCGTTCCAACCTGCCTGCACTCGCCTCTTCACCTCTTTTCCACACTCTCCATTGCTCTGAACCGTTGACCCTACTTACTTAAAGTCCTGCACCTTCTTCACCTCTGCTCCCTGTAACCTCACCGTTCCACCTGGGTCCCTCTCATTGGCACAAATGTATTCTGTCTTGCTGCGGCTAAGCTTCATTCCTCTGTTTTCCAGAGCAGACCTCCACCTCTCTAGATTTTCCTCCACCTGCTCCCTGCTCTCACTACAAATCACGTCATCCGCAAACATCTTGTTAAACAAACTAGTCAGAAACTCTACTGCCACCTCTCCTAGACACTTCCATACCTCCACAGGTTTGTCATCAGGACCAACTGCCTTTCCACTCTTCATCCTCATTAACGTCGTCCTCACTTCACTCCAACTAAACTTTGCTACTTCCTCCTCCACACCAGTCACCTCTTCTACTCTTCGTTCTCTTAAATTTTCCTCATTCATCAATTCTTCAAAGTTCTCCTTCCATCTTCCCATAACACTCCTGGCACCTGTCAATACATTTCCATCCTTATCTTTGATCACCCTAACCTGCTGCACATCCTTCCCATCTGTATCTCTCTGTCTGGCCAACCTGTACAAATCCACTTCTCCCTCTTTAGTGTCCAACCTAGCATACAAGTCCTCATATGCTCTTTGTTTGGCATTTGCCACCTCTACCTTCACCTTACGCCGCATCTCCATGTACTCCTGTCTACTTTCTTCAGCCCTCTGTGTCCCACTTCTTCTTAGCTAACCTCTTTCTCTGAATACACTCCTGAACTTCCTTGTTCCACCACCAAGATTTTCCTAGTTTCTGTACCAAGACTGTTGTCTTCACGAGGGTGTTGTGGTGTCTGAATGCCATAACAACAGAAACTGGTGGAGGGATTAGAGTCCATGATAACGAAATGTATTTAGTCACAGGATCCTTTTGTAAGGGCGAGAGGTAAAACCCTTAATAGATAATGTCAGAATGTGTTTGAAAATCTTGATTACACATCGAGTGGGGGATGGGCATGACGTGAAGCTTAAATGCAAGGACATTTTGCAACTGGGAGGACCATCGAATGTTCACACCATTAATGCAGATTTCAATTCGTCTGTCCTATTTCAGATGCCTTGTGATGAAAATTCCAAGCCCGATACCAAGCAGCCAGATTCAGCTTTGGCTGAAAATCAAACTGTAAGTTACATTAATTAGTGCAAGAGATGTGTAATGGTTTACTTCTTCTTTTCCTTTGGGCTGTTCCCTTTCAGGGGTCTTAGCAGTGAATCATGTGTCTCCATCTAACCCTGTCCTCTGCATCCTCTTCTCTCACAGCAACTAACTTCATGTCCTCTCTCACTACATCCATAAATCTCCTCTTTGGTCTTCCTCTAGACCTCCTGCCTGGCAACTCCAACCTCAGCATCCTTCTACCAATATATTCAGTTTCTCCTCAGAACATGTCCAAACCACCTCAATCTGGCCTCTCTTATTTTATCTCCAACACATCTAACATGAGCTGTCCCTCTGATGTACTCATTCCTGATCCTGCCCATCCTCGTCCCTCCCAAAGTGAACCTCAACATCTTAAGCTCTGCTTCCTCCAGCTGTTCCTCCTGTCTTTTCTTCAGTGCCACTGTCTCTAAGCCGAACAACATCTCTGGTCTCACCACCGTCTTGAACACCTTTCCTTTCATTCTTGCTGATGCTCTTTTATCAATAACACACCTGACACTTTCCTCCACCTGTTCCAACCTGCCTGCACTCGCCTCTTCACCTCTTTTCCACACTCTCCATTGCTCTGAACTGTTGACCCTAAGTACTTAAAGTCCTGCACCTTCTTCACTTCTGTTCCCTGTAACCTCACCGTTCCACCTGGCTCCCTCTCACTGACACAAATGTATTCTGTCTTGCTGCGGCTAAGCTTCATTCCTCTGTTTTCCAGAGCAGACCTCCACCTCTCTAGATTTTCCTCCACCTGCTCCCTGCTCTCACTACAAATCACGTCATCCGCAAACATCATAGTCCATGGAGATTCTTGTCTAACCTCATCTGTCAGCCTGTCCATCACCAGAGCAAACAAGAAGGGGGTCAGAGCCGATCCTTGATGCAGACCCACCTCCACCTTGAACTCCTCGGTCACACCTACAGCACCTCACCACTGTCTTACAGCTCTCATACATGTCCTGCACCACTCTAACAAACTTCTCTGCCACTCCAGACGTCCTCATACAATACCACAGCTCCTCTCTCTGCACCCTGTCATACGCTTTCTCTAAATCTACAAAGACACAATGCAGCTCCCTATGACCTTCTCTGTACTTCTCCATCAGCATCCTCAAAGCAAATACTGCATCTGTTGTACTCTTTCTAGGCATGAAACCATACTGCTGCTCACAAATGTTCACCTCTGACCTTAGCCTAGCTTCCACTACTCTTCCCACAACTTCATTATTGGCTCATCAGCTTTATTCCTCTGCAGTTGTCACAGCTCTGCACATCTCCCTTGTCTTAAAAACAGTCAGCAGTACACTTCTCCTTCATTCCTCGGGCATCCTCTCACTCTCCAAGATCTTGTTAAACAAACTAGTCAGAAACTCTACTGCCACCTCTCCTAGACACTTCCATACCTCCACAGGTTTGTCATCAGGACCAACTGCCTTCCACTCTTCATCCTCATTAACGTCGTCCTCACTTCACTCCAACTAAACTTTGCTACTTCCTCCTCCACACCAGTCACCTCTTCTACTCTTCGTTCTCTTAAATTTTCCTCATTCATCAATTCTTCAAAGTTCTCCTTCCATCTTCCCATAACACTCCTGGCACCTGTCAATACATTTCCATCCTTATCTTTGATCACCCTAACCTGCTGCACATCCTTCCCATCTGTATCTCTCTGTCTGGCCAACCTGTACAAATCCACTTCTCCCTCTTTAGTGTCCAACCTAGCATACAAGTCCTCATATGCTCTTTGTTTGGCATTTGCCACCTCTACCTTCACCTTACGCCGCATCTCCATGTACTCCTGTCTACTTTCTTCAGCCCTCTGTGTCCCACTTCTTCTTAGCTAACCTCTTTCTCTGAATACACTCCTGAACTTCCTTGTTCCACCACCAAGATTTTCCTAGTTTCTGTACCAAGACTGTTGTCTTCATGAGGGTGTTGTGGTGTCTGAATGCCATGACAACAGAAACTGGTGGAGGGATTAGAGTCCATGATAACGAAATGTATTTAGTCACAGGATCCTTTTGTAAGGGCGAGAGGTAAAACCCTTAATAGATAATGTCAGAATGTGTTTGAAAATCTTGATTACACATCGAGTGGGGGATGGGCATGACGTGAAGCTTAAATGCAAGGACATTTTGCCACTGGGAGGACCATCGAATGTTCACACCATTAATGCAGATTTCAATTCGTCTGTCCTATTTCAGATGCCTTGTGATGAAAATTCCAAGCCCGATACCAAGCAGCCAGATTCAGCTTTGGATGAAAATCAAACTGTAAGTTATATTAATTAGTGCATGAGATGTGTAATGGTTGACTGTATGTGGGGAAATTTGGAAAAACCTGCTTTTATTCATGCTTTTCATGGCATGATGATTCATGTCTGCTGTTAGTAGTGAAAGTCGCAGAAGATGCTGAATCATCAATAGTTCTTGGATAGACTACATATTGTTGCGGTTTCTATTTAGTAGATATCATGCCTCAAAGTGTTGCCTCTTTCACACATTTACAGGACTTGTGTGATGAGACTTTAGTGGTTGTGCCAGAATGCAGTGCAGCTTCCTCCTCGTCAGATAAAGACAAGGTAAGTGAGAAAGTATTCTTTGTGGACACTGAATTGGGGTTTTGTGTTGAAACGTCAAAGATCATCCTAGTTTCTGTACCAAGACTGTTGTCTTCACGAGGGTGTTGTGGTGTCTGAATGCCATAACAACAGAAACTGGTGGAGGGATTAGAGTCCATGATAACGAAATGTATTTAGTCACAGGATCCTTTTGTAAGGGCGAGAGGTAAAACCCTTAATAGATAATGTCAGAATGTGTTTGAAAATCTTGATTACACATCGAGTGGGGGATGGGCATGACGTGAAGCTTAAATGCAAGGACATTTTGCCACTGGGAGGACCATCGAATGTTCACACCATTAATGCAGATTTCAATTCGTCTGTCCTATTTCAGATGCCTTGTGATGAAAATTCCAAGCCCGATACCAAGCAGCCAGATTCAGCTTTGGATGAAAATCAAACTGTAAGTTATATTAATTAGTGCATGAGATGTGTAATGGTTGACTGTATGTGGGGAAATTTGGAAAAACCTGCTTTTATTCATGCTTTTCATGGCATGATGATTCATGTCTGCTGTTAGTAGTGAAAGTCGCAGAAGATGCTGAATCATCAATAGTTCTTGGATAGACTACATATTGTTGCGGTTTCTATTTAGTAGATATCATGCCTCAAAGTGTTGCCTCTTTCACACATTTACAGGACTTGTGTGATGAGACTTTAGTGGTTGTGCCAGAATGCAGTGCAGCTTCCTCCTCGTCAGATAAAGACAAGGTAAGTGAGAAAGTATTCTTTGTGGACACTGAATTGGGGTTTTGTGTTGAAACGTCAAAGATCATCCTAGTTTCTGTACCAAGACTGTTGTCTTCACGAGGGTGTTGTGGTGTCTGAATGCCATAACAACAGAAACTGGTGGAGGGATTAGAGTCCATGATAACGAAATGTATTTAGTCACAGGATCCTTTTGTAAGGGCGAGAGGTAAAACCCTTAATAGATAATGTCAGAATGTGTTTGAAAATCTTGATTACACATCAAGTGGGGGATGGGCATGACGTGAAGCTTAAATGCAAGGACATTTTGCCACTATGACCTTCAAATATTTACACCATTATAAGAGTTGTTTGTTGTATTGAGTTTAAGTGTGGATAGGGCACGGACTTGATATGCACAGTTTAATGATAGCAAATCGCATCACCTTCTATTAGACTGGTCATAAAAATTTCGAAATTTTATCTATTTTTCGCGAGGGAAAAATGTTTTATTTTATTTTTATTATCAATAAGTCCCAATCCAAGACTGAAAGCTCAATATAAACTTTATTTCAGTCAGAGGGAAAAGCATTCCTTTTAACCAATTTTGGAGCATATGCAGAAATATGTTGCTCTTTTTTTGAAAAATGTAGAAACCTACAATTTTATGATAATTAGTTGCATACTTGATGTGATGTAACTATGCTAGTGGCAAATTGTGGAGATCCAGAACTGTTTTTTAAAATATGAGGATTAATGATGGCTATAGTCAGTGATTTTTACATCCTAGTTCTACTATAAGAAAGCAGCAATTTCTTGTCTACGTGGCTCAGAGCTTTGTTCAACCATTATGGCTTTAAGTGAAATAAGATGTGAGTAGGGGTGCATATTTGATGCATACTATAGAGTTTGTCAGCTGGAAAAGTGTTTAGGATTTTGTGTAACACCTTTTATTGCCTACTCATTTCCTTACTGATCAAAAATAGAGAAAAAACAATGAGCTGGTATTATCTGTAGATATGCAGTAATAGACAGCTGAGATCCAGAGGTGCTCCTTGCTAGCAGGCAAGGCAGGCAACTCTTTGGGGGCCCCAGGCCAGTCGGGGCCCCCGAGGTTGACAAAAGTTAAATTATGTACAGCACTGGCTGTGTGCAGAATTTACAATGAAATTACCAGTCACAGACCTTCCAAAGAGCGCCCCAGTTGTGCATGATTCAGTGTAAACAAATGGGTTTAATGAAATAATTAAAACCAGCTAACAAAAATCAAGAGGCATTATCAATTTAAATTTAATAATCATAATAAATAATAATAATAATAAAAATAAAGTGTTAGGTAACAGCTGCCAATATATTTGTAATTGTTGTGAAGAGAGAGTTGAGTAACAGAACTTTGTATCACATTGTTTTTTTTTTTGTTTTTTTTTGTTTACTGTGACGTTTAACATTAGTTAACTAAGTTAGCAGAGCAGCCTAATGTGTCCAGCTTTGCTGAAGTCAGATTTAGGATACCAGAATTTACCTTGTTAGCTTAGCTGGTTATAGCTAACTTGGACAATACTTTTTTTTTAGTAAATTGATGGAAGCTGTATCTGAACTAAGCTAACTGTGAAGCTATGAAAGGAAAGAATGGTATGAAATTTAGATGCAAAGAAATATAGACAAGTGTACTATAAATAATACGTTGTATAAATCTAAATTATGCTATGTGTGGTTTTAAAAAGTGGTTTTATGACAAATACATTTTTGCCTAGGGGCCCAAAAAGTCTAGGATTGCCATTGCTGAGACCTGGTTCTTATGAGCTGCAACCTTATCCACACTGGTTTCTGGTTATCTGTACGTTGCATTGAGATCACATAATGTATTCTGTTCAGTAAAAGTGAGTGTTGGACCGAAGGTAAAGTAGTATTTTATTACCTTGATGTGTTTATAGGGCAACATCACCAATTTTCAACTTGCTCTCCATATCTTTAGTTTAGGGTGTAAATGTACAATAACATTACCCAGAGAAGGTTTACGTCATTAGGAGTTGAGATAATATCATCTGGAGGGGCTCTGGAAAAGCAGGTTGATCACGATCACAACCTCCATAGTGTGGACGAGATGACATAATCTGAACTGAAGTTTGAAGTTAAAAACCATAATTGTATATTTACACCCTTAACTAAAGCCATAGGGACCAAGTTGAAAATTGGTATTATAAGTATTAATTCCTATCCACTAACTTTAATACAGTTGTTTTTGCTGCAATGTATAATTGAGTGCACAAGTTTGCATCTGAAATGATCTGAAAAGATTTTTTTCCCCATGAACAGAATATTTAATCCATTCAGCTGGTACAGATGTTCCAATATTATGTTGTTAAAATATACTAGTACTTTTGTCATTTAACAGTAAGGGCTTTGAAATTGACAGAATTCATTACTTTTAAATGAAGGGAGTTTTGTACAAGCTAAATGGGCATTAAATTATATACTTTTGCTTTTGTTTTGTTTGCTTTAGTATTTATTTTGCTTAGTTTTTGTCTTCTAGTGATGTCAACATTAGGGATGCAAACTTTTACGCTCAATTGAAAAATATGAAATATTGAGTAAAAACAAAAATTATATTTTTCCATGTGCAGTGCCGCCATGTCGTTTACAGTGCTGTTATCTCCAGCTTGGATTCTTGTGGAGATTGCAGAGGACCTTTGGCTAGCATAAAATGGCTTGGGTTAAAATGCAAATGTGAGTATACTGTACTGGATGTGCTTGTACTTTTCATTAATGTAGGTGTTTTATTGGTTTGTGACCCTCTTCCAAAAAAAGATGTTTTTAATTATTTTTATTTTTTTTTCTTTTCAAGTCATTATTTCTTAAACATGTTTAATACCTTCAGCAGTTTTCTTAAGTGTGTGGTGTTTTAGTGTACTGAGCTGATGACAAAAATAAATTCTTATTTTCAGTATGTTCAAGGTCATGGCACAAAAGCTGCTTTATAAAGAGACAAGAGTTACTGGTATGTTTAATTTTTTTTACGCACTTTTGAGGGTTGTTGTGTGAAGGTATTGTACTGTAAACACTGTACAGTATTTCTGATTGTGCAAAACATTTTTTTTTTAAGCTGGACGAAAGAAACGACTCTGAAGAGTCAGAACCTCATATTGAAGAATCCTCAGATGAACAGTACATGCCGGACTCTACTCAAAGTAGCGATGACGGTAGCGATTATAGCCTTAACATCAGTCCTCACAAATCACCACGCAAGATAACACCAGTTGTTTCAGGGACTTCTAAGAAAACAAAGAACAGTTTGTCACAATCCACTTACTGTTCTTTTAATGAACAGGACATGCTTAGTGACAAAACAAGCTCAGGTCAACCTCTCCTATGTGACTCTGCACCCTTTGAGAATGACACCACCAAGAACAAAAATGAGATGCTTCACAGTTCTCAAAAAATACAAACAGAGATTTCTGATGAAAGAGGGACAAGTGAAATTGTGCCAAAACCCAAAGACGCCTCTTCCACCCAGAAAAACTATTGCTATGTGTGCAAAAAACCCCAGTCTAAAATTTCTCGTCATCTTAAAAACCATGAAGGGACTGAGCCAGATATTGCAGCTGCATTCTTGCTCCCTAAACACTCCCAGGAGAGAAAAAGGTTGTTAGAGAAGCTTCGAAACAAAGGTAACTATCAGCATAACCAAGAGGTTATGGACAATCGGAGTGGACCACTAAAACTCAAACGACGACCAAGAAAATTTGACATTGAGATTAGCACCAAAGCGTATGTGCATTGTGCATATTGTAAAGGAATGTTTATTCGCAAAGAGTTGTGGCGTCACACAAAAAGATGCCCTTCAAAGACTGCATCAGACTCTGAAGCAACTGGTAAGGCCAAAGTCTTGGTTATGGCTGATATTGCTGAGACAACATTCTCCCAAACCCTGTCTCCTGGATTGTGGAAGATCTTAGCAAACATGAAGGAAGATGATATTTCATCTTCAGTTCGAAATGACTTCCTCATACTGCAAATGGGTCAATGTCTTTACAACAAGCACGGAAGTGATCCAACAAAAGCTGAGTACATCAGACAGAAGCTTCGCGAAGTAGGCAGACTTTTGCTAACCTTGAGAAGAAAATTCTCCATTTATAATTTGGAAGAAGCATTGAAGCCAAACTTGTTTTTTAAAGTCATTGAGGCTGTGAAAGATGTCGCTGGTTATGATGAAGAGAGCCACACATACAAGACACCAAGTCTTGCACTGAAATTAGGACATTCACTTCATAAGATTGGTGACATTATTCTCAGCAGGGCCATTGCAGCAGAGGATGATGGCATGATAAAAGCAGCAGAGCGATTCAAAAGGCTGTGCTCAAGTGAATGGACACAACTTGTTTCCCATTCTGCTCTTTCTACCTTGAGCAAATCTAAGTTCAACAAACCATCCACCATACCATTCACAAAAGATGTGCAGCTTCTAAACAAATGCCTGGAGAAAAAATTGCATGATGCTTTTGAAAGCCTGAAAATTTCGGAGTCTTCCCAAATATATGCCGATCTTGCTAAAGTTACACTGACACAAATAATAGTCTTCAACAGACGTCGTGCAGGAGAGGTCTCAAAAATGACCCTTGAGTGTTTCAAGAAAAGAGACCAGACTGAGCTCCATCCCGACATAGCCGTTGGCCTGTCACCATTTGAGCAAAAAATGTCCAAGCTTTACAGCAGAGTGGAAATCATGGGCAAGAGAGGGAGAAAAGTTGCTGTTTTGTTAAACTGTGAACACCTCAACTCATTAACTCTACTGGTGGACAAGAGAGATGCATGTGGAGTTGATAAGGACAACCCCTTTCTATTTGCCAGGCCAAAATGTGGACCCACTAGCTATTACAGGGGGCAAGACTGCATCAGGGTTTTTGCAAGTCAGTGTGGTGCACAGAACCCTGAATATCTCAGGTCTACACATCTCCGGAAACATGTTGCAACTTTGTCCCAGATTCTGAACCTAAAAGATAATGAACTGGATCAACTCGCAAACTTCTTGGGCCACGACATACGGGTCCACAGAAGCTATTATCGGTTGCCAGAAGCAACAATAGAGATTGCAAAAATCTCAAAGCTGTTAATGGCTATGGAGAAAGGAACTCTTGCAAGATTCCAAGGAAAAGGTCTGGATGACATAGATTTTGAAGGTATGTGTACTAGTTTATAAATAAACTGATAATGGCACTTCATAAAGTATTTTGCATGAACAATATAAATCCAACAATATTTGAGCAGTGAAAGTAGTGTAAAGATAAGATAAGTGATAAAGGGTCATTTGGCCACATTTGCAATAATAAAAACAGCTTTTAGACACCCATTTAGGGCCTGAATGAATCATAGTATGCTGAACAGCAAATTTACAGATGTGGCAAAATTATTGGTACCCTTTCAATAAAAGAGAACAACCCACAATGGCCACTGAGATAATTTGGAACTGAAAAAAGTGTATCAGAATTTACTGAAAATTAACTAATGAAAATCAGACGTTGTTTAGAATTGTGGTCTAAATAGCCAACTATTGAAACTAGCCTGGACAAAAATGATAGTACCCTTAACTTAATTTCTCCAGATGTGTCAGGTGTGAAGGGTGCCTTTTCTCAGACTGCATGTTTTAGCTTTCCGCAGGTGTTCAATCAGATATAGATCAGGGATTGTAGAAGGCCACTTCACAATACTCCAATGTCCTTATCCATTCTTTGGTGTTTTAGCTGCATGTTATGTGTCTGCATATCTGTACACTCAGAGTATATTTATGAAAAAAAATTGTAAAAAGGATGGCTACTTAAACACACTTCAATTAATGGTAGATAAGAGATTGAATCTATTTTGTGTTTGGTATTCATTGCACATATATATGTCCAATATTTTATTTTTATTTTTTTATATATAGCTGAATTGGATTTAGAACTTGACAACATAAGTGAAGATGAAGAGTCAGATTCTGCCGTTGAACAAAGGGGTATGTATTCAATGTTGTTGTTGTTGTTGCACAGCTACATCTTAACACATTGTTAACATCTAATGTTTAGTTAAAATGTAAATCATTCGACACAGCGTGTAATATATCAAAAGTAACCCTTCCCATTTGGGGGTTATCACTAAGCTTTTTGATTAAGTCTCTACATATCAGGAAGTTGAGTAAGGGCAACTAGACTTTTCCTTGTTAGGTCAAAACATTTCATTTTGTACATTCATCAGTGTGAAAGACTGACTAAAGCTACTTTGCATGAGAAGTGAAACGTTTTGATTGAACAAAGTCCAGTTGCCATGACTCAATTTCCAGATAACTTCATCTGCATGACTGAGAATCTTCACTGATGTAAATCTTCTCACACCTGGATTTAAACGCTTTTGTGCTCGATCCTGTGAAGCTCCATCAGATTGGATGGAAAGTGTTTTCATTTTTATTGCATTGGTTTCATCAGATAGTGCTTTGGTTTTTGCCCAAAGTCTTTTTTTTTTCTTATTTAATTTTGCTGCATCAGGCCACAGACTCATTGTTCTCATGTTTCCAGAGGCTTTTAAATGCTGATTGGCTGACTCCAAGGTCACGGTCATTGTTGGATTAGTCAGTTTAGTTAGACAGACAGCTTTAGAAAAAGTCCTGGTAGTTTCAGACATCTTACTATTTGCAATTACTGAACTGCTATGCTCCTGGGAACATTCAATGCTTTAGAAATTGTTTTGTACCCTTGTGTCCTGATAGTTTCACAACAAAATACTATAGTTGAGTTTCTTGGACTTTATGGTTTGGTTTTTGTCCTGATATGCACTGTGAAATGTGGGACCTTTTTATATGTACATTTTCTATCTGTCTTAACTATGGCCAGTCAGTTAAATTTCCTACAGGTTTTTAAGAAAACCTTTGCTGAAATACCTTTATTTGTTTTTTTTTAGTCAATTTGCTGGGGGTTATTTTTGTTTTTTTTATTCTAATTCAACTTTAATGTTGTCATGTTCATGTTACTGGCTTGTGAAAGATGGTATTTTGCTTTCTATGAAAATATTTACTTTTAATTTTATTTCTCCATAGAACAACAGACAACTTCTAAGACAACTATGCCCCATGATAAGACCGTGAGGTCTACAGGTCTGTGTCCTATGTTACTCTTGGCATGAAATAATCTTTCTTCTTGAGATTTCATAAGGTCAAACTATTTGGATTGAGTTAAAATGGATTTTGTTTTAATTCTTGCATATGAGTCTACACATAGTTTGATTTGGTTTTTTTTCTCTCTCTATAGGACAAAAAACAATACCCCATGATGAGACCGTTAGCATCAGAGGTGTGTGTTTGATGAGGTGTAAGACCATGCAATAACACAATATTTTTTTGTGTGTATTAAAGTGATCATTTTGGACCTCATGTGTTCGTAATTTTATGCACTCTCCCTTATGTATATACATAGGGTGCCTCAATTAATGCTGTCTTGCCAAAGATCACTAACAAATGCTGACATCATGTCTTCGTGACATCTCTGTCATAACTAAGTTACCAATAGTTAAGATTATATGTATTTACATATGTATCTTTAACTGATTTTTCACATTGCCACACCATTTGGATTTTAGTTTTCTTTTTCTGTCAGGAAAAATAGAGAAGCACCAGGTTGTTGCTGAGAGCTAAGACAGTCCAGCTTTTGTTTGTTTTAAACAAATATTTAACTATACTGTATTAATGTTCTTGTTACTCTTGTTTTAATTTTTAAATCATTGTTTTATTTATTGTTTTCTATAGAACAAAGAACAGCGCCACTTGATGAGACCGTGAGCTCCACAGGTGTGTATGACAAACTTTCTCCTACATACTTTGTTAGGATTTCTCATGGTTAAATTGTGTATATGTTTGTTTTAAAAAATTTTTAAATCAAGACTAAAATCAGACAGTTATTTTTAAAAACATTGTAAAAGCCATTTTTGCAGTTATTACAGCTTTGAATCTTTTTTGGCTTGGTCACTTCACACTTCTCACAACTAGATTAAATGGGACACCATCAAGGGGCTTATTTTTATTCATATAATTTATATTTTTTCCATAGGAAAAACAACAATGCCTCCTGATACCACGGTCAGTGCCAAAGGTATGTGTGCCTGTGTATAATATGTGTATGTTAAAAACAATCTTCAGTGGCAGATTATGTAAACATATCTAAGATTTCACATGGTCAAACTTTGGATTCTAGACTTCAAATTGATTTTAAGTATGTCTTTTATCCTTCAGGAAAAAGAACGAAACCCCATAATGATGTTGAGAGCTCTGCAGGTATTTAAGAAATTGACAGATATGTTATTCAGTTTTTAAAGGGACTTTATCCAGTAAGGTGTCAATTCAGATTTAAGATTCAAAAACAGATAAATGATAGGATACATTTTAAGAATTTATTTCTTGTCAGTAATCCATTGTAAATGTTATTCAAGGCATGGGATAAAATTTCTCATATGCTATCTGTTAAGACATACCACGGCCAAACTTTTTCAGTTGTAGAGTTGAAATTAGATTTTAACTGTTCTTTTTCCCTCTCAGGAAAAAGAAAAAAGCTCAAGGATGATGCAAAGAGCTCTGGAGGTAAGTAGATAAACATTTTTTTTAAAACATTATTCAATATTAATGTAGTCATGTTCATGCAGGTCCGTAACATTTTTAAAATGGTCTTAAATCATTTTTGTGAAATCCTAATTGTCAAACATTTAAAATTGCCTTATTGTGGTTTTAGTATCATGTTTATTTCATGCATTTTTCCCCAACATTTAAATTTTACAAGTCATCAATCACTATTTAAGGAAGAAATTCGACACTTTTGCTTTATGAAAAGACCACTTGCAACTAATTCAAGCCAAATTTTTACTACATTTGGAATATAAAAACTCAGTTTTAGCAAGCTAGTTAAGAAATTATTATATTGGTCATTTTATGTGCCAAAGTTAAGTGTTGTTTTTCAGAGACCCCCGGAAGGAGAGTTGTCAAGAGACCATGGAGCTCAGCAGAAGTCAGTGCCGTCATGAAGCATTTCAAAACGCACATTTCGAAAGGACATCTTGCAACCAAAGCTGAGTGTGAACAGTGCAGGCTTGCTGAGGACCCAGTATTAAGGGAAAGAACTGTACAAAATATCAGAGATTTTGTTAGGAACCGAGGTTTGACATTCAAAAAAATGCCTTGAAAGTTTATTGTAAGGATTGGTGGCCTTTTGTTTAGTTTAAAATGGAGGTTCTCAAGTCTTGTTCATCTGAGTACAAGTTTCCTGAAAAGGCAATGGCCTTTGTTAAAATAAAGCATACCAGAAAATGAACATTGTTTAGCTGGTCCTTTCTTATTGGTTGGTAAGACTTAATCGCTATAGAGTCACTCATCCAGAATTTAAATGACTATAGAGCTCCATGGAATAAATTTGCTTCTGATTATTGGTATCTTTCAAGGACGGTACATGTTCAACTATAAGAAAAGGACAAAACAAAATTTCAAGTTGCAAGTCTGCTTCCCTTGAGGTTCATGTTGGGTTTCAAGGGTCTACCTGAAGTTTTTATTCTTTAAAGGTAATGAGTGTTATGGTATGTATACAGTGTGTCCAGTTATGCCAGGTTTGTTCTCATAACTACGGATTGGTTCTAATTCTTTGTCTGTGTGTGTGTGTGTGTGTATGTATATTGTCCAGACAATTTAGGTTTGTCCTCATAACTAGGGATGTGTTCAGAGTTTTTTAGGTGTATGAGCAGTGTCCATTTAAAGCATGTATGCCCTTATAACTAGGGGCTAGTTCTAATTCTTTGTGCGTGTGTATAGTGTTCAGGTAATGCAGGTTTGTCCTCATAGCTAGGGATGTGTTCTGATTCTGTATGTGTATGTGTAGCTGTATAGGAAATGTCTATTTAAAGCACATATGTCCTTATAATCAAGGGTTCGTTCTGATTCTGTGTGTGTGTGTAAAAGTTGTGTCAAGTTAAGTCAGGTTTGTCCTCTTAACCCCTGATTAATTCCGGAAACTCCCCCTTCCCGCCCACTTCCCTCCCCCGTCCTCACACTCCAGTACAGAATCAGGTTTTTATATCTTATAAATGGTTAGTCAGAATTGAATCTTGAGTAGACAGCTTTGCTCCTAAAGTTAAGATGAGCAATCAGATGTTAAGTTTGTGTCTCTAAAACAAAGGGAAAGGTGGGTCCCCATAGTCCTGTTGTGTACTGGTTTCGGAAAACTGTCCTAATAAACCACCCGTACCTGTATGTGTGTGTGTGTGTGTGTGTGTGTGTGTGTGTGTGTGTGTGTGTGTGTGTGTGTGAGCAATGGAAGATGGGGAGGGGTAATTTGGAGAGGTGTGTGCGTTATGACTAAGCTCATCAGCCACCATCTGGCCATGAGCAGGCTAATAATCTGGGTTTACTGCACTCAGTGCAGCTTAAACTAGCCTGCACTTCTCAGTCCATCCTATTGTAAACAAGTTGGAAAAGCAGAGCTGGAGATAAAAACTTTCAAGGAAGAAGCAACGAAGAGACAGTCAGAGATCCAGATCCAACATGATCCAGATCTGCCTAGGATGACCATAATTGGGGTGCCTGGTGCTACCGTGGCAGTGTCCATGCCAATCGTAGCCCCAACAGGGAACGATGAAGCTCCTCGGTCGTGCCTCTATCTCACCACCTTGATCGAGCTCTTCCTGCGTGATCGCTCGCCGGCCCAGGCCCTGTGCTCTCTCCTGGCCATATGCTGGTTCTGGCCGTCTGACTGTGGTGCTGAGGAGAAGGACTTGTTTCTGGGCTCTGCACTGCTCAGTTTGGGACGGCTTCTCAAAGGCAAGCTGGCCTGTCTTGCTCAGGATGTGGCTGCATGCCTGTCCTGTCAGAGAAATGCCAAAGGAGACAAACAACCGGTAACTGTGGGCTGTGGGAAGTTTTTAATGACATAACTGATACTATTGACTTTTTACAGTTAAGCTGCAGACTTTCACACTACTCCCACAACCTTCTGTGTATATGTGTTAAAAATACCTCCGCAAATGCAAGACTGGACTAGTATTACAGTCACAAAACGATTTGCTTTTGCTATAATTTGCACAGTATCATTTTTCCCAGCGCCATTGTGCTGGAGACACTCAACTGAGATAAACAAATTTCGGAAGCATGACAGAAATTAACTGCTAAACATCAGCATTGTAAAATTGCTATTGTGGTCACATTAGCCTGGTGGTTTTATTATTTACTGTCTTTCATAGAGCTCCCTGAGTATCTGTGCTTCGTGAACTCAATTACCTGTTTGTATTGTGTCATTATTGGTAGATGTATAGTGTGGAGAGTCCAGGATGCATCCTTTTCCTTTTAATCACAGGAATGACTGTTCTCCAGGTCAGGAAGGTGGATGAGGGCAGCACAGAGAGTGCCATTAATTATTCCACTGAATTGTTTGTCATCAAGCCATGTTTAATGTTGGCCACAACAAGCATTTCCACTTCCATTTAATCTGCGGCATCTTTGTGGACTAAGAATAGCGGATAGTTCTAGCATTACTTTGGCTTTGTACTAGCAGTTATGCATTGGAGTGGATTTGAATGGCCTAGGGGACTCAGTGGAATGGATGCTTTAATCTCAAGTTGGCTTCATTATTAAAACACACTCCTCTACCAAAGTCCTCTGAGACTTGGTGGAATAATATTTGTTTAGAATGAATAATAAAAGGCATAAATGGGCTTGAGTGGAGCGCGACGGGACCAGCCCTCCCTCTCATCTTCCTCTCTCCACCCCTCTACTCTGTATGATTCATGAGCCTGCGTCTTCTTTTATCAAGCTTTGAAAGAAGATGGCATTGCGACACTATAGGCCATTAACATGGCTAATGAATTACTGGCCTACCGGCCACCAGGCCTGCTCGCTCTCTCTTTCTCTCGCTTTCTTAGTGTCATGACAAGGCTGTGTTTGGTAAGGGATGGGCCCCCACCCCCACACCCCCATGTTTGTTTCTTATTTATTTCTGCCAAGATGTGGCCTCACTGCTGGTAAAGCGTGAAGCTTCTTTTTTGATTTGAGCAGCATTTCATCTGCAAAGCAGGCTGAGCTTTGTACATAATGACTCCATCAGAGCGTTAAAGGGAGATGGAGACAGTGTTTAGTGTTTATCTTGCAAGCTCGCAGTCTGACAGAGCTGAGCTGTGTTCCTTTCCTATTTTTTTTTAAATTTGTGTTTGCACACAAAATTTTGGTTACAGAACAAGAATTAAAAATAGCCTTCAAATGAGAAACCCTTTTCTGACGCAGGACTAGGAAAAAGACATTTGAACATTATGGTGCCCACTTTGTCCAGCAGCTGGATTTGTCTATAGATGTGTAAAAGTTGGTTGGATTTGAACTTCTCTTTTTTACCATTGGTCACATAAACATTAATGTCACATTTCACGTGCACAGCTAAATACAAAACTGCCAATCTTTTGAACAAAGAAGGAACCAAAAAAGATTGGTGTGAATTTCAGCAGGGGCTGATGGCTGCACTTTTGTCCAGATCTTTCTTGCTTAATAAATATAACTGCCTTAGTATCGTTACACGACATAACATACACGAAAAAATCCTGTTAGCCAGAGTTTGAGGTGCCAACCATGAACCACAACATCCCTGGTTTGCAACCATGTTGGAACTCTTGTTGCATACTGGTCCCTTTTTTTTTTCTGTCTCTCTCCTCCTCCTTTTGTCTTTCTCCCATTTTTGCATCTCTCTAGCCAAGAAATCCTCTATAAAAAAGAAAAAAGTCCTCTCCTTGAATTTGATAGGGACAGTAGACGAACTAAAGAAGGAGCCTTCACTCACTGTTAGAATGTATTGTCTCAGTCAAACACATGCATCTCAAATTCTAATTCTTTCTATTACTTGTCTACCTTCATAAAGAATGCACACTCTGTCTGATTTGTTTTGTTTTATTCTGGTATGAAGCCATAGTTAACATTCGTGCCTTGTCACACCAACCAGTGTAGAGCCTCCCATTTTTGAGTCAGCCATTCCTCTGTGTGTGGAGGTAACAAGCCAGAACAGTCTACATTGTACTCTTGCTATTGAGAGACTGGACACTGATACAGCCCCCGGTCTTTCCATTCAGCTCTCTGGAAATCACACCAGCGAGAGGTCACGTGGAAGCAAAAAAGAACAAGAGAAAGAAGGAGCAGGAATGGGAATGTCTGGAAGTAAATGGACACGAAAGCATGATGTAAGGCAGGGTGTGGAGTTAGAGACATAGGAAGTGCAGCCCTGACGTGAAAAGACAGATTGAGAGGGCGTGTAATGTGAGTGGAAGAAGTCCCTCTCTATTAGCACAAGCCAAATGGTCAGACTGTCCACTGCTGATTGATATGCAAAATAAGCCAGCAGCAAACACGATTTCTCTGCCTACGCTCACACAACTGGAGGATCAGGGGCTCTATCCCCATCAAAGCCCACTCTTCCTCAGAGGCAGAGGTGCACTCAAGACTTCTGACCTGGGCCTAACACAGACAGGCAGCTGCAAACTGGAGCGAGAGAAGGCAAAGAGGAGAAGGATGAGATAACTTGATGGGGAGATCGACAGACCATCAGATGGAAATCAGGTGGTCCGTTTGAGATTTCTTAGACGGTCAAGATAAATTACAGATGTGTTGTGGATATCTTCTTTAGTTTGGTCACGTTGGATAACTACGCTTCACTTCTGGAGCCGACATGCCAGCATCCAGGGGAAGCAGGTTGCGTAGGAAGGGCTGCTCGCTGGCCCGGAGGACCCAGCGACAGGCCACATCAGCATGGAGGCTGCTCTACAGACTGCTGTTCATGGTAGGCAGGAGATTGTGAGAGCAAGTGAAAGATTAACACTAGAGTATGTAATGCAGTTTTTGAAGGGGCCTTATTAAGACAAAGTGTCAGTCATCAGCTCTAAACTGTGTTTAACTATCACTGTTCCTGTGTGAAGAGGTTTAGTAAGGGTTTTCTGTGCTGAGTAGATGTGGTTTAATTTCCAAAAATTGCTAAAGTTTATTTTATTCAGCCTGGGTTAGGTTATGGGAATGGTTTTGGGCAGTAAGTGGATTATTTCTTGACAGTACTTGACAAGGATTGTTTCATAGTGTGGACTGAAACTCTTGGCTCTGGGGGAACCAGCTAGTGAACATTATGTACATGTGTATGACAGTTGATTGAAATGAAACGGCTGCTGGACGCTGTCGGAAGGAAATGAGCAGACAAAGACAAAATTACTCAAAAGCAATATTACAGTTGTAATTTGTAAATTGATGTGAGCATATGAACAGTGAGACGAGGTAGAAACATGATGCAGTGCTGACAGCTGTCAGTTAGGAAACCTGAACAGGAATTCACAGCAGCACTGATTCCACTCGTCTTTCCTGGCACTCCCAGTCATTTCTCCCACTTTGCTGGCTTCCAACCTCAGCTCTTAATTGGTTACTTGGGCTAGCTGTCAGGCTGTGTTGGTAGGTTTGTTGTGAGGCAGTTCCTGAGGCATGACCCCCACCATCTGCCTCTTTCCCTCTCATTCTTTCTGCTCACCTCATCTTTACATGCTCCAGTGCAGCCATTTACCATTGATGATGAAAAGTTGGAAGATGTGTGAAGGGGTTTAAAGTGTGTTTTCATGTGCACACATTCCTGAGCATCCCATCAAGCATACACACTCCTTTATTTCTCAGCTTTGCGGCTCCTCCGTCATCCTATTTGTGTGTGTGTGTGTGTGTGTGTGTGTGTGTGTGTGTGTGTGTGTGTGTGGGGACATCATCAGCCCATATCCTGCCAGTGTGTGGGTGTGAGGAGAATTAACGCTGCACTTGAGCAAGAGTGTGTGTATGTGTGTGAGAGACCAGATACACACACACGTTTATAAAGACCCAGGCAAGCCTCCCCTTTTCTCTGGGTGCCTGTAGCTGAAATAAATGGCAGACAGGACTGTTATCTGCCTTCACAAGGCTGCTCTCCCCTGTCTGGAGCTACCAGTGGGCTATTTGATGAATATGTTGTTCTGATATCCTTCAACCTCCGTGTTTCCTTCAGGCAGTCCCCCACTGTCTGCCACCCTGGTGCAATATGGAGCTTTCCCAGAGCGCGTTTCATTGAATGAAAGCTGTCTGGCGCTGTGTGTGGCACCATCATCCGTGTGTGAAACACATTTTGTAATCTGGGATGGTGTGAGTCAGCAGCTGTAGCTACATGGATGATATTTTCAGTCTTGCTTCAGATGAATTATGCCTGTGTAAATGTATATTATGTTAATGTTTTTATGCAAGCACCCAGAATAAATGTCGAATAAACTTTCATCTCAGTTGCTGAAGTACAGTACAATGTTTTATATCAGAAAAATTGTTGTTTAAATAAGTGTAGGAGGACTGCTTTAACTAAGCTTGCAGCTTGGCTAGCATGGATAGTTTTCTTGGAACTGTTGAAGTACAGCCCCACGACTAAATTCTGATCTAGCTTCCTCTTGTTCAAATACAAGTAGAGGAACTAGGCTCCTGAAAAGGTTCCTAGTCCTTGGGAACAGTTCCTTTGTTGGAAATGAGCAATTGCTCTCTCCACTCTGAACATTGGCCCTCTGCACAGGGAGACCTGAAATCCCCTCATAATTATCAGCCCACATTAAAAGAGCTCCAGAGTGGTGCACTGCCGTGGGTGGTGGATCACTTGAAAGAGACTTGGTCTAGACATGGGGAGCAATTTTCCCCTTCTGTATCTTTCTTTTTTTTAATTCTATTTCAGTCTGTCACTTTCGCTCAGCCTATTTCATGGCACCGTAGGGACGTCTCTGAAGTGACCATGCTATAATGAGCTGATGAGCAGGCAGGCTTAATGAAAAGCTTGATTATGAGCTCCCTAGGAGTTGATGGGTTGGGTGGAGTGGGGGTGAGGGTGGGTTATGGGTGGTAGCTTACACCTGTATCGGATCGGATCGGAAGTAGTGAGACCAGCTTCTAAACCATGTTTGGAAAGTTTGCATGTGGAGTGGAGGGTGTCTCAGTCCACAAGCTGCTGTACAGTCAGCTACAATTGAAAGCTTGCTCATGCAATATTTTAAATACAGTCTCACACACACACACACACACACACACACACACACACACACACACACACACACACACACACACACACACACAGTGCTGAGCAGCTGTTTTGTCTGGCATCCACGCCATCCCACCGTGCTGTAATGCTGTGCAGCAAGTTGGAACCTGCTATTACTGGCACTTATCAGCCTCTGCTGATTCCAGTGACTGGCCACAGATTATAATGCTACATCATGCCATTGCTTGGTATAAGGAGAGCTGGTCATCACGAGGCTATCTTTAGGATAGAAATCACATCATAATTGCTGGCTTGTGCACGACTGCCTAGAACAGCTTGGTGCAGTTGAATGTTCAAAAGCTTGTCAGGTAAGAAATTATGCTGCATCTCGAATAAGTGTACATACATATGCAGTATTACTTAAAGAGTGGCAACCACGGTGTAATTTAGAGAGAAGCGATACATTTTTTTTCTTTATCATGTTTTTCATGTCCCAGGCTACAGAACAGAGAGGCTGATAATGGTTCATTTTGTAAGTTGCTCACACACTACAAAATATTAAACCCCCACATGCAAGATTTCTTTATTAGGTGCCTACAGCTGAAGTTGCTTTCACAGGCAGCACAGTCCAGTGTTAAAGAATATGAATGATCTGTTTCTGTTGAACACCTCTTTAAACTGAATGCCACTTAGTTTTTCATGTGCTTTCACCTATGACTGAAGAACAAAACAGGCTGGGAGAAATTACCAGAGGAATTACCAGCTAAATATAGAATACAAAATGCTGCTCCCTCCTACACTCCCTCTAGTACAAACTGTTACAAACTAATGCATAACCTCTTGGGATCTCCTAGCTTGTCAGATTTTCTAGAATTGATGTGACACAAAGCTGCATAACTGTCCATTATGGATGTAGAACTGTATTGGCTACAATGGTTTCTGCTGGGATATCCACTTAGCCTTGCAGGTGACCTGTCAAGTCTTTGATGCAAAGCCAATTAGCATAAAGTGCATAACTAAACCTCCATAATGCCCTCAGTAAACTCAGGGGAATAACTACTCACGCACAGTGTTGAAGTATATATGACCCCAATTCAAAAAAGGTCGGGATGATGTGTAAATAAAAACAAAATGCAGTGATTTGCATCTCATCAACCGATATTTTATTCACAATAAAACAGAAACAATCAGATGTTGAAACTAAGACATTTTAACATTTCATGGAAAATAGCTCATTTTGAATTTGAGTACAGCAACAGCGTGATGTTTACCATTGTGTAGCATCCCCTTTAGGAGATGTTTAGGAGAGGACTGTTGTCCCATTCTTGTCTGATGCAGGATTCTAGCTCAACAGTCCTGGGCCTTTGTTGCTGGATTTTTTTGTTTTATGATGCGCCAAATGTTTTCTATTGGTGAAAAGTCTGGACTGCAGTCAGGCCAGTTCAGCACCTGGATACTTCTCCTGTAAAGCCATGCTGTTGTGGATGCAGTATGTGGCTTAGCATTGTCTTGCCGAGATATGCATGACCTTCCCTGAAACACGTGTGGAGGTTGCTCTAAAACTTTTCAGCATTGATGGTGCTGTTCCATATTTGCAGTCAGGCCACTTCAGAATTTTTCATTTTAATTGATTCCAGTGAATATGTTTGCAGGCAGAAGCATGTAGTACAATTTCTTAGAGCAAACGTGATGTCCATTTTATCCAGCTGGCTGTTATAATCCCTAAGCTGCCTGACCTAATACCAACCCTCTTTTCTCTGTTGCCCCCTACAGAGCGTGGACACTGTGTGGACTCTCTACCAGTCTTTTCAGGAAGAGACAGGCTTAGACACTGACGGTCTGACGGAGGACACCAAAGAAGCTCGTATGAGGGAGGGAGGAGAGACCCACAGTCCTGTGGGAGAGGCAGCAATGCTCAGACCTTGCTCCAAGCACATGAGTGCCACAGAGAGGTTACGCAAGGTCATCCAGGAGCTGGTGGACACAGAAAAGTCATATGTTAAGGTGTGATCAGCAAGCTGTGCTGTCGAGTTAGAATTTATTCTCAGAAACCAGCATGAATATTTAATTTTTTTTACTGCTCTGTTATAAAAATGTAATTTTGCAAGACTAAATATATAGCAGCAACTGGTGGCTGGTTAGCTTAGCATGACGAGTGGCATTGGGGGAAACATCTGGCCTGATTCTGTCCAAATAGAGAAAAAAATAATCTGTCCCTGAAGCTCACTAATTTAGAAGTGACATCTTGGTTTGTTTACACCTTAATTCTTGAACAGAATAAACACAGTGACTTAACCCCCTTAAAAAATAAAGAAAAAAATGTATGTGCTTGACTTTTTCTTGGCCAGAAACAGTAAATTCCTGTAGTCTTAATTTATTTTTGGACTGCGGGGTCCAGATACATATTTACTATACAGACATGATCTAGTCAAACTTATCTCACTAAGAAAGTAATTAAGTTTTTTGGGTAAATATTAGTTCATGTGATAAATAGTGTCATAGGACAAATGGAGTGAGGCTTTTGTTTCTTCTGCCACTGTTAGCTCCCCCTTCTCTCCTCCTCCTGTCAAGCCTTATTCATTTTCCTCCCACCCAATCATTCTGCTGCTTTCATCTTGTTCAATTTGACCTTTTTTTAATTTGCATTACATAGCCAACATTTAACATGCCAGACATTTTTTTCCCTCTGCCTTCATGTTTTTTTTTCATTAAGTCTTGTTCCCTTTGCATCTTTCTTCAACCTGCTGTTTATATGTAATTGAGGGAGGAGATTTTGCCCAGTTTGTATATATGTGCGCCCACACACACACACACCCCAACCAGGAGAGGGGACAGAGCATAGAGAAGCACAGGAAAAGGTGAAAGCTCATAAATCAACTTAATGAGAATATCCCCTGATAGCAAGGCATGCTACAGCCACATTAAAGGAGGGGGTAGACAGAAAAGGAGGGGAGATGTGGGAATGAGGTATGGGAATGTGGGAGGGGGAACGTACCTTTGAACAGTGAGGATCAAGGAATAATGTTTACTTTTGCTGTTTGATTCCTAGTCACCAACCTTCCTTTTTTTTGTAGGATCTGGCCTGTTTGTTTGAGATCTACCTGAAGCCCCTGCAGAATGAAACCTTCCTCTCCCTGGATGAGGTAGGGTTCATGCAAGAAGACTGGAACATTTATTCCGAGGTGTAAAATCCAGAGACATGTCTTGGGAAGTCAGGAGACTATATAGAACTTGGAGTTCATTGAATGTTGATTACCTAGAGGTGATGAACTCTGCTTGGCCATATACCCTCAATTTCACTGTGACAGGCTGGAGGACAAATTAGCATTCCTCTACTCTGACCTCCTATTGTCCTAGAGGACCGAGCTAATAAAGGCTGGCTTAAGGGTAAACTCACCCTGTAACATTCATCTCAGTTTCACACACCAGTGTAAAGTTACCAACTCATCTTTTTCTGTTTAACACACACACCAATGGTGTTTTTAATGTGATAACACACGTGTTGCACAACTACAGCGTGCTTGTGAACTTGCACTGCTGTTTCTGGCCCTTTTCACAGAACTGTGCTGGGTGTGACCACCCCCCACTGGATGTGTCTCCCAAGACACAGTATCTGGTAGGCCACTGAACAGTGGGGTAAATTAGAAGGCCATTATGGGACAGTGGGATGTGTCCAGACACAAAATGGACGAGGACATGCAAGCTTCTGAAAGGCTTTTCATGAAGGGAAGTGATGACATTGGGTGTGGGTAAATGTGTGCAGTGTCTTAGACACATATACACGCATGTATGCTGTATATATCGGGACCATAGCTTAGCCCTTTGTTGGAGATGGAGCCATCTGAGTGCAGGTTTTATAAGTTTCTTTTTCCTCTTTTAATTGTCCTACCTTTTTTCTCTTTCTCAGATGGAGAGTCTGTTTGGCAGCCTGCCGGAGATGTTGGACTTCCAGAAGGTCTTTCTACAGACTCTAGAGGAGAGAATTGCCTCCTCACCTGATTTCAGCACGCTGGAGACCCCCTCACAGTTCAAGGTACGTACACACACACTGTTGTTTCACATTGCTGAATAAATATCCCAAGATTTATGAATAAATATCCCAAGATTTAGTGCAGATTCTTATGTGTATATCATAATTCTTGAAACAGGAGATTACAGCAACTGTTGCAATGAAAAAATGTCTCAAAGATCTTGAGGTTAATAAATAATTGAGGTGGTCTGACATTGCAGACTGATTTATAGGCTTGACATGACAAGGTGTGGGGTGTATTGATCGAGGTGACGGTTGACTGGACTGTGAGCTGCTGAAAGCTAGTGTACTCCAGGTTAGGTGAGAAAGAAGAACAAGGACAGAGGGGCCATTTGATTACTCTGTAAAATAGCGAGAGGACAGAGTGGTCTGGTCACAACTTCATATGTTCACACTCTTTCATCCTCTTGCTTTGTGTAGCATCACACTCTCCATCTGTGTGGAAAACCCAGTCAGTGCCTTTTCCTCTCACATAATCTCTTGTTTACAGAAACTGCTGTTTTCTCTGGGGGGTTCGTTCCTCTACTACGCCGACCACTTCAAGCTCTACAGTGGCTTCTGTGCAAACCATATCAAGGTCCAGAAGGTCCTGGAGAGAGGTATTTGACAAACTTTAAATGCATCTGCAGAAACCTGCTAATCCTAAAATGCTAAATTCAGTTCCCTTACACCCCTGTTGCATCAGACACCTTGGCCTTTTCTTTTGGGAAACAAATCAACTATGTACTAAAGTAAATGTCCAAGAGTGAGAGGTTAGATCAAAGTGAGGTGAGTGATGCCTCTAGTTTACTGCAAGTCCTGTTCTAGCACCATGCACAGACACACAAAGTATTAGAATTGGGAGGAGAGATTTTTTTTTTTCACCTTTCAGTTTATGATCTACAGTTTCTAAACATCTACAGCTATTACCTGTTTTACAACCAGGCCGTGTTTAAACAAATGCATACATAAATTATTACACAGCCTTTGAATAACCTTGTCCAATAACAGCAGATGTGACCAGGATAATCTGAAAGCCCTAGTAACTCCTTGCAATTCCCTCAGCATGTGACAGAGTACAAATTTAAAGTTAATTTATGACCTCTAACATGCCAGCCTTTCTGCCACTATTTGGGAATGCTGCCCAGTACACAAATGAATGTAAGAAGATTGGCATCTTTGCTGACATGACGGGTGGTGGGGAGGACAAATTTCCCCCCTTGTGTTGCTTAATTCTGCCCCATTACCAGAATTGCGTGGGACATCCCTCAAAGTAAGCTGCAGGATGGCTGTTTAATAGGATTTGATGGGACAAAAACACAAAAAAAAACGTTACCTAGAGGAGAATGATGTGTGGTAAATATGGTTATCAAAGCAACGTTGGAGCATGAATTTTCTGCCGTATTAAATATTCTGAAAGATGATGAAAGTTTAAGCTTAATTATATAATCTCACAAACAGACTGATAAGATCTATTGCTACAATCTTTTGGTGTAAACCCTCCTGCTGCCTTCATAGATGAACTGTTGAAAACCTAAATCTGTAATCCAAATGTAAACAGTGACCCCACACCCAAAAATCAAAGATCAGAACTATCACAATTACTAACCGTAATATAAAAAATTAAACACTTCACATTAATTTATTATTCTCTCTTAGGTGTCAGTATAATGATTGTTTTTCATTTCTAGGGTGTGTGGGCAGTGGAAGCTTGAAGCAAAATGGCCTCAAATGTTAGAGGCAAAAGGTGCCAGATTCAAAGGCCCAGTATTCACATGGCGTATACAGCACACCCTACTCTTTAACTAAAGCTTTAAATGTTATAGGAGGTGCCATGTGCTTATATTGGGCCAACGTGTAGCACAATAATTACAGTACACATAAGAACTGCCAAGTATAACAAGGCGATAGTTATACTTTTTACACACTCAGTATATAATTGTCTCAGCGTGATACAGAAAACCCAGTACAGCCTGATCACAACCAGCTGATCCAAGGACACAGAAGAAATCTGTGGGTGTATGTCAGCCCTTTAAGTAATTATATACCCGTCTCTGCCATCTTCATCACCCCCTCTTCAATCCCTCCCTCATTTCCCATGATGCCAAGGGCTCTGGGTTGCCTTAGTTTCTGTTTATTTGTCGACTCGTTAATTGCCTGCCAATTACTCTTGGAGGTGTCGATGCGGCTGCATGTCTGTGGCAGGGAGTGCTATAATTAATACTTTAATTGCCCCCCTCAGTAAGTGTTGTGGATGCATACTGTTCAGGGAAAATGTCATCACCTTTACAAAAGGCTTGTTCTGTATACCTGCCGTTTCACACTATGCAGCATACACTCCCCTTCCCAACACGATCATTTTTAATCAGCTTGCGAATAAACAAAGTAATAACTCCTCACAGTTGGGCTAGATATGTTTAGTTTTGATATATGAAAACACTGTAGCTTTATTTTAGTCTGATATTTAGGTAATGGATTCATCAATAGGCCTTTAAACTCTAATACTGTTGAGGGGACAACTATACTACCCCCTGCTGGAGACACATTATTGCACCATGATTCTGAATTTGCATATAAAGGACTAGTAATATACTCTAGGAAGCCAACCTATGGCAACAAGTGAAGCCACATTCGTATTGTATGCGCTTTAGCCCATTGATGTGCTTCAGGATACATAAAAAAAAAAAAAAAAAGACTGCTCAAAGTTTTATATTAATTCACAATGTCTTCCATTTCAGTTAAAACTGATCAGGCCTTCAAAGAATTCTTGGATGCAAAGAACCCCACCAAGCAGCACTCATCCACCCTGGAGTCCTACCTGATTAAGCCAGTGCAGAGGGTGCTCAAGTACCCCCTGCTGCTCAGAGAGCTGGTCTCTCTAACTGATGTTGACAGTGAGGAGCATTACCACCTTACTGGTAGGGAGAGAAACACGTATACATGTACTGCACCGCCACACATTAGGAAGTTGTGCTACTAAACATGTGCGCTCTCTGCAGAGGCTTTGAAAGCCATGGAGAAGGTGGCCAGCCACATCAATGAGATGCAGAAGATCTACGAGGATTACGGCTCTGTCTTTGATCAGCTAGTGGCTGAGCAGACGGGCCACGATAAGGAGGTAGATACACTTAATTATTTAATTATCAAGGATAATAAATGCATAAATTGCCAACAGTTGTTAATATATAATTGCTTTACAGGACGCCAGCGATAAAAACGTTCACAGGAAATGTAATTTTAAACACTGAGCTCAGTTTAAACTTCTTCAAACATCAGAGTTGAGCTGTTAAGCTTAACTCTGACGTATGGTGTTTACACCGTTGTCTGTGCAGTGCCTCTAGGGACTGAATAAATTCTCAATTTGATTGAATATTTATATTCCAGTTGCAACCAACTAAATATTCCAAGTGAATGCTGAATTATGTCATTTAGGGTACTGTATATTTCCAACCTACTGTATTTACACAGCTCTTGCTAAGGACCAGACAAATGTATGTTTTTCATCCCACATACAAACAGGTTTGTAGTGCCTGTGGAACTCAATCTGCCAACATTGTTCATCTCAATTCCCTCCACATTGCTGCCCCCCCTGCATCTTAGTCCCACTGACAAAGCAAGAAGACAGCAAATTAGGTTAGAAGATGGAAAAGCAAGGAATTGTTTAGAGAATAAAAAAGGGAAATGCATGTGAGCCGACCATCCTCAGAAGCAGACGTCCCCTCAGAGGATCAGCTGCATCCACTATCGGCCAGCTCCCCCCCAAAAAAATAATTTATATTAGACATCTGCATTTGATATTCTGCTTGTGACAATTTATTATTCAATAGTTTATGATTAGAACGTTTTGTTTGTAGCAGTTGTTCGCTTTAACTGTCTGATTGGTATAAAATAGCAGGGATGATGTGATGGAGTTTTAGATCTGTATAATTCAATGCAGCATAGACTCACTACAAAACACATTTGTAATAAATGGGGGTGTTGGCCTGTTAAGACTTAGTGAAGCATGGTCTCATATCCTTGCTCTTGGCCCCTGAGAGATCTCCTCAGAGCCTTCAAAATGGAGGACTGAACAACTACTTGGTTGTGAGAGAAATGATCAAATAGGGGAATTAGGATGTACTTACAGTTAATTAGTAAGTACATCACACAGCAGTGAAAAGCCAAATGGCTGGCTTTGTTATTCTTCTGCTTTCACTCGTCATCTTGATGTGTCTCTTTCAGGTCACAGAGATTTCGATGGGAGAGTTTCTCATGCATTCCTCAGTGGTCTGGCTCAACCCACATACATCGTTGGGTCGCATGAGAAAAGACCCTGAAATGACCGTGTTTGGTGAGTCTGCACATAGATCCCTCTACTGTTGCTGTGACATTCTGAGAAATAAACAAATTTCCATTCCCAGGTTTTTGTCATTGGATATTTGGCTGGTATTCCTCCAGACAAACAATTTCTTGGCATGAAATACTACAGACTGTTTCAAATGTTTCACTTTTTGCCCCACCTATAAGTATTTAATGTTAAGTTTGGTCAGTGGAAACCAGACATATTGAGCTTTCCTGTAGATCTGCCCACAATCGCCTGCAAAGCACTTACAGATCTCAGTAAATTTCAATATCTGTAGCAGTGATATATACTTCAGAGCTTTCAGACTGCCATCTAAAATGCTTCTGTAGATTGCACTCCTTTAGTCTGCTCTCCCCAAGAGGCATTTGCAGTCAAAACTAAGATGCTGATGTGTTCTCTCACCAGTGTTCAAGAAAGCAGTGATACTGGTCTACAGGGAAAACAACAAGCTAAAGAAGAAGATGGTTAGTATTGTCTCTTGCACTCATATTTGCTCTTATATGCCACAAAAAGCACTTTCGGTATGAAACGTTTAATTTTTCTATGTGATGAACAGGCCAATTCTCGTTTGGCAATTTCCCATGGGGAATCGGACCCCTTTAAGTTTCGTTGGCTCATCCCGCTCTCTGCGCTGCAGGTCAGATTTGGAAATACTGCAGGTAAGAAGACCACACACTGCCACATGACCCCCCCCCCCCAAATCACAAAGTACAGCCGCTAAATCTTTGTTCTTTCTCCCCATTCGTATTTCATCAAACCACCCCAAGCTCATTCTCCTTGCCCTTAAACACACACACACACACTACTTTTCTGGCATTTAAATTCAGCTCCCTCCATCTCCATTTGAAGCCATAAACCATATTTGGAGTGCGTAATTAAAAGCCTCTCCTTTATTTATTTGCTCTCTCAGGAACAGGTACAGAAAGCAGCTGCATCTGGGAACTAATTCACTCCAGGTCCGAAGTGGAAGGGAGACCAGAGACAGTCTTCCAGCTGTGCAGCAGGTCAGAGATTAAACAAGAGTGATGATGATGATTACCTCTGGTATGCAGTCATAGCTTTGATAGTCAGAATCAGGGCATTTTTAAGGTCTAGTATTGGTCTCTTCCCCCCCCCCATTTTTTTGATTTAAACATTTCATTCAAAGCATTGCAGCATTTTTGGATTATGGAGACCTGACTAAAACAATGAATTTGATCAGGCTGTAAATACGTTCACAGAACAGCCAGTCAGTCTCAATCTTAGTGCTAGTCACTGAATCACAAAGTTATTCTGTAAACTGACAGACGTTGTTAAATCTTGATCCAAATTTAGTGCTTGAAATGGTGCTTGAATATTTTACAGTTTGGTTAAAGTATAAAAGGCCTCAGTGCAACAGATTTTTGGATACCATTCTGTGCCAAGTCTGTTTTCAGGCTTTGTGCACAGGTAGACTAATCAGCTGCTGGCTGAATCTTCAAATAAGTTTAGTATCCATGTCTATCTTGTCAAACCCATGTGTTTCCCCAAATCACAAGCTGATGCTGTCAATGACAACTTAATAGTTATAAAACTGATACAAATGACCCATTATGTCCCTTTCAATGCAGTTCAGTAAAATATTACTGCAAAGCCTTTTTAGTTTTTATGGTCCCCCAAAAATCCACCCTTAGATGAAAACAACCATTTCATCATGTTATTGTTTTAGCATTCAACAGTACAAACTGTTTAAGGAAATAGTGGTGAGAGTGAAGCCTGTGACCAGATTGGAAATTCTCATTACATTCCATGAAATTGGGATCACTACTAATGAATCAAATAACCCCTTACACTGGGGACACAAAGGATCTCCCTCACCAATCCTCTTAATCTATATTTAGCTTCTGAAATCAAAGTTTAACATACCCAGTGCTCATGTTACTGTGGTACCTCTGCTGCATTCACAGTGTGCCTGAGAGTAAGGTCAACATCATCAAGGTGATCCGCTCCATCCTCAGGGAGAACGTGAGGAGGAACATGAAGTGTGAAGGCACGCTGGAGAAGAGCAGTAAGGAGCGCTTGGCCCCCTTGCACAGAACCTTGCCCTCCTCTGCCAGACTAGGTCAGTATTCATAAGCGTACTTACATAAAACTTAATTTTTTTCATATATATATATATGTATGTATGTCATATTTTTTTCATATATATATATATGTATGTATGTCATATTTTTTTCATATATATATATATATATATATATATATATATATATATATATATATATATATATATATATATATATATATATATATATATATATATATATATATATATTCCCCCCCCCAATGGAAGATCTATGAAACCACTAGCATTTCTTTCCGACACAGTTTCCTAGAAAGTTTACTATTAAAACATAGACTATTGCCGACTGTATTTAGCCTTTTATGGTCCATTTTAAGATCATAAAATGCTGGGGACCCCCCCCCCCAGAATTTTATGGTATGGTCCAAATGTTTTGCTCAGATAGGAACAGTATTTGTAACATCCTTCTCCACCTTCATTATCAGGTTCCTCCAGGGCTTCTTGGATGTGTAAAGTACCACTTGGAGATTTCTCTGCCCAGGCTGGGAATCCCAAGTTGGGGCCAGACTCAGATGAGGGAAGTCTGAGCAGTGGGACCTACAGTTTATCTGGGCCTCCTCCACCCTGCTCCTCCTCTGACTTCCCCCAGCAGAACTGTTCTGACACACCTGGGTCCAGTTCACAAACTCCTTCTACCTCTGCCAAAGAGTCTGATATTTTAAGCGATGAGGATGATGGCTTTAGCGAGGGGGGGGCAAGGAGGAACAGTGGAGACAGCAGTTCTCCAACTAGTGCCATTGAGGCTCAGTTCCTCCATCTTAAACTGTCAGAGGAAGGGGTGTCAAAATGTGCACCGGCACCGTGTGTTCAACCTGAGAAAGTCGGGGACACTCCAGAGATCCAACCCAAACTCGTGCGAGGCCACTTGAGTACCACCAAGGTGAAAACCAATAGTTTTAGGAGGAGCCAGGGTGCACTGTTGAACATGAAGGAGCACAGCAGGTCATTGGACAGCCAGACAGATGCAGCAGCAGCAGCATCCGGGGTGGCAGACCTTAACGCATTGCTGGAGAGAGAGTTTAGTGTTCAGAGTCTGACTTCTGTAGTCAATGAAGACTGTTTCTATGACCAAGCTGAAAGCTCTGTCACGATTTCTGGAAATGCTACTTCTTCTTAGGTGGTGGGACAGAAGAGACTCTGCTGTACCTGGGCCACAGGTTAATCAGGGGTTGACCCAAGCCCGTACAAGTAAATGGAAACTCCTGGTTCACTGCACCACCAAACTGTGCCTGAACTCTGTTTAGTAAGCCATACAGCTGCCTGTGAAGGTTGGGTGTGGGTGTTGTATTCTGATGGAAGCTTATTGGCTGAGCTAGAGAGGAGAGGTAAGGTAATTTGTCCCAGTGATGAGTGAAATTAATCTGCCAAGCACTGATGCCATACCTGCGAACTCCTCAGCTCTCTGGGCTTTACCTCCTTTCAAACCATCTACATGACATATTCCATCCAAGTTCCTCCTCAGCTCATGCTGATTGGCAGCTTAGTTTTTAGCCTTTTCAATGATGGAATGGGGAGAATGTCCTTGGTTTGTCAGGTTGGCCTGTTAGTTTCAAAAGAATAAGGGGGGGATACAAAGATAAAATTAAGTTTGTTTCCTTAGCACAGGAGGCTTTTAAATGGGCTCAGTAGTGCTGAAGAACTAATTAGTATTTAGTTTGTTAGATCTGAATATTGTCAGCTCTTAATGGAAACTACATTTTTGATGAATATGAAATTAAAAAGGAGGCAAAGCTATCACGAACATCACAACATCCAAAGAGCTGTGGCAGTCAAGTCACACTTCCTGGGAAGAAATGACATTGGCTTAAGTGAACAAGAAGTGGACTGACTTTCGCAACCAAGCCTTTTTGCTGTATTTTGTGCACTAAAGTACACTGTTTGCCTATTTTAAATATTTTTTTATCTGTACAGGTTTTAATGTTTATAATGCTGTTCTATTTATTAATAGGTTTGCTCATGTATATCTTAGCAAAGTAACTTGAAATCAGAAGATTTGGTCTACACACAATATGCATTAAAAAAATCTTTGCTGCAATTTAAATGTAGCTTTTTGGATTTTGCTGTCTTATTAAAGATTGTAATTTCTATCATATGCATTGGAATGTGTGAATGTTTTAGACATGGCTGCTTAATTTAATGATTTACACTGCATTGGCTTTTTAAAATCTAATTCTTTTGGTTTGTGACCTGTATGTATATATATATAATCTTTTATATATTAACAATTTTTATTCTCTTATACATAACTTGATACTGTACAGATAAGCAAGGCAGGAATTTGCAGTAAGTGCAGCTGATATTTTTATAAAACATTGTTTGCCATAAAGTACATGTTGAGGTACTACCAAAAGGCAAACCACTACTACTTAATTTCGCTTTTCAGCTCAACTGTCACATGCCTTTAACGCTAGCATACCAATGAATGTGAATGCCCCATTCTTATGGAATTGTTTTATAAATAAAAGTTTTATCTGTGAACGACGTCTGGAGAACAGTGCTTTCAGCTTGCGCTTCAAAGTCTGTCACTTTATGAATATCCTTTATGTTCTTCTGACAGGTAAAGCAGTGCTGGGAAAAAAGTGTGTTAGTCCCAGGACTAAACTTGCCATCAGCCCCTGATTAGCTGTCATCAGAAACACAATTCTGTAGCCTGCTATTGTGAAAAAAGGTATATCCTCAATAGAAAACGTACTAATCTGACAGAAGTGGGCCACAGTTACACAAGCCAGACTTTAGTGCAATGCTTTTATACACGATGTCCACATAACCGCACATAACCTATTGTTTGACCACATTTAGTATCTCCACAAAGACAGTATTCCTAATTCTCTTTCATATTAACATCATTGGACTGAAAACACCATAATTACTTAAAGATTGTTCTGTCATTTGTTTTCCTACTCATAGAATTAATAATATGAGCTACATATTTTCAGCTTTTTGATACACTCCAATTAAAGGAATGAAATTATATTGGAGTGCTGGAAGTGTAACATTGCACCTGTGGCCACAGGTGACAATGCCTAACCCGAGCATCTAGTAGCAGAACAACAGGCGTGTGATGACAGCTCATACCAGGCCCAGTGTGGCTGCAGCAGCAAGACCCTGTGTATCAAACATACCTTTATTGCTGGTAAATTCAATGATTATTTGTAAAATTAATTTCATATCTAAAGATTAAATTCTAATGTAAAAAATGTAAAGCTCAATTCAAGACTCGTGACATTTTGTATTTGGTGACATGACTTTTACAGTTCAGGTTCCAAAAAAAAAAAAAACAGAATATTTTACACTGATTTCTAAGATTATCATTCAGTGACAGATTGCTGTGGCAGCTGCATGGTGTGAAAACACAACTAGTCATAAATATTAGGATTGATTATAAAGATTAGGCCTAACTTTTAAACAAATTTTGGAATGGAATTACATGAAAATGTTAAATGCCAATCATTAACCCAACAGGGTTTTCTTGACTAGAATAGCAAAAATACTAGCATGCATTCTTCACTGCTCAAGAAACAAATTGCAACCTAAAGATATGAACAAAAGTGTTAGCAGGATTCCACAAAAAGGATACATATTTCTATAATACCTTGAAACTGACAAAATTAAAAATAGTGACCCTATTCAACAGAATATTTAAAATACTACAAAGGCCAAACAGACTACTTTTCTCCAATTCAAATAGGCTAAATGACATTTGAAATAATATTCTAATGAAAATAACTTATGATCTCCACAATTTTGTTCAATTATTAATAGTCTGTTGAATCAAAAGTCAAAAAATGTATACAACACTTTTAAAATTACTTTTGTCAGTTTCACATTGTTTTGGAGAAAACAGTTTGTTCTTATTCTAGCGATTTCATCTACTGTACAGGGGGAGTAGAGGTTGTTAGGTTGTTTTGGAGGTTGTTATATTTATAAAAAAAAAAAAAAAAAAAAAAAAAAAAAAGTGTAATTCTGGTTGTAATTATACATTTGCAAAAACTGTCTTGTTAAAGCGAAAATTTAAAAAAAGCTCTAAATGACAAGTGATGTTATTACAGCCCAGGTTCCCTGGAAACTGACTGATTTAGAAGCCAAACTTAATTTTCCTCAAGGTACAGTTGGTAATCATAAACTAAATTGTATGAGAACAAGCATTTGTAGTGATTTGCTACAGAAAACTAAGTTTTAGATAGATAGATTTTTTTCTGTACTAAAGGGGTGATTAGGTTTTTAAGAAGGGGCTTAGAATCTTTATTGTTGTCACGGAGCCCATATACATACTGCGCGCATACACATTGAAATTCTTTCTCTGCATTTGACCCGTTGGGGAAGCAGTGGGCAGCCAACGGCCATTAAGCTACCAGGCCGGTGGCAGGGTCAAATCCCAGCCTATCCAACCAAGTGTGTCCCTGAGCGAGACACTCTCAGCTAGCACCCCGGGGGCCGCCCAATGCTCCCCCCAGGGGGGCGGGTCAAATGCAGAGACAAGATTCCAGTGTAAGTTCACCTAAGAAAATGTTTACGGTTAAAGATTGATACTGGATACTTTGACCACTTGTACTTAAGGCTGCTTTAACTTTAGCGTCCTTTTCTAATCAGGGCATTTTAAAAAATTATTTTATAAAAAGGTAGTAGCTTTTACTTAAAATTGTTTTTATACATCTTCCAACAATCCTAGACACCGGCAGCATTACCTCAACACCGTGTACCCTAATATTCATTGGATTGTGTAGGTTCCATTACTTTTTGGGCTAACGAGTACTTCTCACCTCTCCCATTTCGAAAACACGTCAGATACCCATGTGGCAGACGATACATTCGAAAAAGTTTGAAGTGTAGTGCGTAAATCTCTTTGTTAAACGGCTCTAAAATAGATATCTCATACCTGACTTGCTGGTGTGTGACTCACCTCACTTGGCCTGCAGAGAGCTGACATGTTAAGTGGTAAATTGTAATTAAACTGTCCAAACAAGCAGAATACAGTCGTAGCCATCGCTGCACTAATCACTGCTTATTATCTTGATCAGGTGTGTTCAGACAATCGCATGTTGGAAGATACCAATTAGTTTGTTCTTTCTTTTACCCACCCTTCTCTAAAATGGTATCTTCCAACATGTGATATTCAGCAGTGGGTAGGTTGGGAAACAAGGGGCGCAGGGTGCGTTAAGGACCAGGATTGGAGACCCCTGACCCAAACCTAGGCCTCAGTAATCCCCCCCCCCCCAACCCACATGACTTAATTTCACACAGTCTAATCTCTTCTCACAACTCAAAATCTTTCAAAAATAAAAGCTAATCATAACACAAAACCCGCATCATGTATCTTCTATCTGCTCTGTAGATCCGATGAAGTCCTGATTGTGTTCGTGTGGATTAACACCCACCAATCATCAAAACGGAGAGAATTCTTCCTCTGGCAAGTCAGCCCTAGCCTACCATCTGCCACGCTGGCAGGAAACAGCTCTGCCATGTTCTGCTGGTGATAATCTGTTCTAGACATTCAAATATCAAACATGTCACAGCACTTTTGTTGATATAAAACCTGAAATCATAACACCAGCGTGAGATTTATTTAGACTATGTCAGATATGCATTATTCTACATATGAAATGTAACAAATGTTTATGACATCTGCCCCTTCATTAATACCATACAAATTTCCAATTTAATTTAAAGTCACTAGTTGAACATGTAATATTTCATCTGGCAGTTGTGCAGCCAAAAGTTTTTAGTTCTGACTGTTTACACATATACAGTAGAAGGCAGACATACAAAATTACATAATCTTACTCAAATATCAACATATAAAAAGACACATTTTCTTTGAGCTGACAGATTCCTACCATTGTCCTCCTCCCTTTAAGTTCTGTTTCTTTCCTGCACATAGTACAAAACAAATATGGCGCTGCCATGTTATTCCCATTCCTTAAATCACCCTGAAAACAGAGACATTTCTTTCAGGTCCCAGAGGACAAGCTGTTATATGAATTGCATCTGAAGTAAGAAGTGGGACAAAGAGCAACCCTTAAAGAGCTGTTCTAGGTAACTAAGACATGTTATTGTCAGAAAAACATAGGACTCTGCTCTGAGTTGTTCCATCCCAGAACAGGGTTTTGGAGTTGCTCCACAATGTCCAGGCTCTTTACATGCCTTATGGTTTTCGTTTCTGTCCCAGGATTTCATGTATCCCAAGCTACCTATTGCTCCCAGGGTGCAGGGAAAAACGTTTTAAAAGATGAAAAATGCATGTGTATGCCAGGTGGAAATGTCAAGGCTAAGAGCTGTCTGTTGTCTCCCTGTGCTGACAGAGGCTATTAGTTATCTCCTCTTGGTTTCTTTCTTTTTTCAGCACGGTTGTTCAGGACTTGGTGGCATGCCGGTTGCTGTGTCCATTGGTGCATTTCTTTTCCTGGCGAGTTGCTTCACTCCGAGTTCCTCTCTAAACTCGTAGCTAAGGAGACTGGGTTCATGGGTGCAGAGATGAGCGTAGGCATCAACTAAAGCTCTGATATGGGGTATGGTCAGCTCTGCAGGCCGTAGAGTGGGGTCCACATCAGCCTTCTGCATCATCTCCTGTGTCAGCTCAATACGGCACGCCTCAGGGAACAACTTTCTGAGGAAGCAAATATAGAAAAGTGAAGGCGTGATAGCACAGATTTCCATATTCAGGTCATTTTAATATCTTAATGATCATGCAAGTTTAATGGCATTATAAAGTTCAAACAAAAAGAAATTATCCTTCAGCAATTATTTCAAATCTGTGCAGTTAATTGAAATCACACAAAGGGCGGGGACTGCTCATGAATTGTTAATTTGTTCCACTGCCATGCTATGCAGTTACTGAGAACTGAAAAAAATCATGGAGACACAAAAATCTTCAACAAAAAGGCAGCTACAATTTAAATTTCCGATTTTCATTTATTTTGCTGGATCTCACCCTAAAAAGCTCTCCAGAAATTCAATAAAGTGATGTTGCCATTTGTTTTTAAAGACTGTGCCTAAGATCCTCTATGTTCCTGCTCTGCAGGTGAGTGAGCAATAGCCAATTCCACACACTTCGCTGTACAGATGCTTTTTATGCGCTTCAGCGCTGGTGCCTCCTCTTCAATTTGGTACAGTCTATCCACAGCAGTTACATAAAATACGCTGCCTCGTCTTCCTATGCCACCTCAGTGACTCATAATAGCTGCTCTCTTTCAAGCAGCAGTGTTCTTTTGTTATCCAGGCCTACATACACTTCTCTAACAGGCATGGGGGCGATGGGCAGCATGCACATGTGTGGGTGTGAGGGTTAGTTGCTTGTGGTATTCATCTGAGCTCTGAGGGTGCTCTGCTGTTTTAGAGCCTGGAAAGTTGTCTTGATTTGTCACAGTGGCACGCTCAAAAAAGGACAAGCAAATCAGGAACCATTCTAATTAATGATGACATAAAGACGCTGCTGTCAGAAAACAGAATAAAAAATTTATAAGAGAGAATGATAGATGAGCATAAGACAAGATTAAAAACTAAAAAGGGGAGAGGAAAAGGGGAAATACGTCAACTTTAATAGTGCTTACTCTATTCCTCTATGGCAGTGCTTCCTGCGGAATTGGAATATGTTCCTGACGACTTTTTCCACCAGCTTAAACGGATGCTGGATCTGGGGCTGAACCAGAGGGGTGAAGTGAACTACTCCCACATCCACCTACACTCTCACACACACACACACACACACACACACACAAATACATACACACACAGAGCAAGAAAAAAACAGCCAGGACAGGGTTAGCACAGACCTCAAACCTCTACTGCAATGAGAATCCTCATGGGAATGAAGGGAAAAGTGGCAAGGAAGACCAGGCAGGTGTGAGGAGAAAAAGAGAGTGCAGAAATGCTGGAGAGACAGACCGTATGACAAATAGCAGAAGAGATACAAAGCTGGAAAGAGAGAGAACGAGAGAGAAAGAAAGGTTGAGGACACACTGGGATAAAAGAAAAGAGGGAAGGCAGAAAATAAGATGACGCAGCATGGCTGGCTGGCTAGCCAATTCCAGTTGCCACAGTAACACCTGTGCGATGGACCATAGAAACTGAGCCTCTCTCTTTCTTTCCTGCCTCTCTTCCTGCCACTGCACCAGCACTGAGTTTTTTAGTACCTACAACCTGACTCACTGTAGCACTCTTCACTCTACTGTCTGTCTCTATGCAGCTCTACCATTTTCACTGATGGTGACACCAAAGGAGCATAAACATATGTGGATGGTACGTCGGGCAGCCAGAGCCCACATCCCTTTTTTATAGGCGATTGCAGTGGTCAGAGGTACAATGACTAACTTGCTTTCAGCTCCTTCAGGAAAAAAATCATTAAAGAAAGTAATGGAAAAACTACACGGCTACAACCCTGTCATTGTAATGTAGCTTTGTAAAGGTCACCTCAGCAGAAATTGTCTTCACAGGTGTCTCCTTAACTTTACTGTCTGGAGTGATGAATTTAAGGTGCCCTAATACTGTTCCAAATGTATTACTAATTATATAAAGCAATAATGTTTGCTTTATAAATGTAAATGTACTACTAATCTTTGGAAGGGCAGAGAATGGACATGTCAACCCTTCATCCATTACAATCAGTTGAGCCATTCCAGCTGTATATAATCCTTACTTACCTAGAAGTTTATTTATTTCAACTATTAATTTCTTTAACTACTCGTTTATCTGATTTATTTTGTATACGGCTAAATCTAACTTAGTTCCTTTCTGTTGCATTCCTCTCTGTACTGGTATCCCCGGCTTCAGAGTTATATTTTTCTAATGTGCAGTTGCTGGCTCCACCAACCAAGTTTTTGTCTGTTGCTCTTCTTTTCTTTTCTCTCTTCACTTTCCACTCACCCCAACCAGTCGAGGCAGATGGCCGCTCACCCAGAGTCGGGTTCTATCAGAGTTTCTACCTTTAAAGAGGGAGTCTTTGCTCTCCACTGTCACATTAGTGCTTGCTCAAGGTGCATGCTGGGATTTTCTTATAAATCTCTTAAATTTAGTATGTATAGTG
This sequence comes from Channa argus, assembly GCF_033026475.1. Taxonomy (NCBI): domain Eukaryota; kingdom Metazoa; phylum Chordata; class Actinopteri; order Anabantiformes; family Channidae; genus Channa; species Channa argus. The sequence continues at coordinate 7,506,998 of NC_090212.1, forward strand.
CCTTAAGATGGTTTCTATTGTAAATTGTCACTACACAAATTAAGCTAACTCAACTAAGTTCTTAAACTCTTGTCTTCTTATAGCTTACTATTTGAACTGTCTAGTCATGACTTTCAGGTTTCTAGTGCTGCCGTATATCCATTACGTAAACCCAACTATGTTACGTACTAGATGCTCCAGCTCACTTGCTAGTTTCTCTTTCTCAAAACACTGTGTTCAATATTGCACTTGACTCAGTAATCTGACTTTTACAGTTTTTTAAATTAGTTGACCTACTCTATAATAATTCCATCTAACACCCTGGCCCTTTTTGGGAATCACTGAACTACAATAGAGCGCTGGTGGACTGCAGAGACCTTGGCTCCAGTGCTCCACTAGCTCCTGATCCTTTCTATGTCAGCTCTAAGCTGACATGACACACTGTTGAAGTAATCATGGCAGATTCAGCAGAGCCTAGCTCTCTCGCTCCCAGATTACTTTTGCTTTAACTTCTAGGCACATTCAGCCCTTCTCTTCTTACTCTATTGCTTGTTCTCTCATAAAGGATCATCTACTCTCATCATCTTCTGAACCCCATGATAAAATCAAAAGAAACACTATATATTAAAATAATATCTCTGAATCTCTGGATTTGTGAAGCTGCAGCGTAAAAAGAGGTGATTTTCTTTTTGAAATGATGTTCAATCCTGCAAGTTATAGCTCAAGGGGTTACAGAGCAAGAGTGAAATACCACTGTGTGTGGACTAATCGTACAGTCAGACAGTGGGCAGCAGAGCAGAGCAGAGCAGAGCAGCTCCTTGTTTGTCTTTCCATAGTTGGTAATAGTGGTCCTTCTGAAGTGAGGGAGCCCTGAGAGGCACTGTACTCTTACTGGATGAGCGGACTGACGATGGGACTCAGAGGGGAAAAAGCAGCAGCAGCATTAGTCGTAATGACAATATATTTCATTGTCCTTAAGTGCTTTTTGACTTTGAGTGCTTTTCAAAATACTAAAAACACCCATAATATACTGAGAGAAACACATCTGTATTGCAAATAATTTGAGATTTTAAATATTTACAAGTCAAGGCAAACATGCAAAAAACACATACCTGCAGCTATGCAGGTATGCATCCTGTCTTAGTCAAGCTCACACATAGACATAATATGAGGAATATATAGTTTAACTCAAAAGCCCTCCCATTGAGGCTACATGCCCAGCGGAGCTCCTTTTGCATCCTTGAGGTTTGTATTCCTGGATTGTGTGACTCACTCTCATTCACAGCTGCCTTTTACTTTTTCTAGGCTAGGGGCTGGCGTTGATAATTTGGGGGTGGAAAATTAGAGTGGTCCAAAAGGCGCACAAAAGATTTCTAATGAGCTGTTTAGATTCTCCTTTTCTGTGAACAACTGAAGTGGTGTTCAGGAGCAATTGTAAAGCACAGCATTATCTCTTATCAGATCTATCGATCCCGATGTAGCCTGGAGGTGCCCGGCTGCTGCTGAGCCTACTGCCGCAGTAGTGTTTAATGGGACGGCAGTGGTGAAGACTGTTTTTCTCATCAGCCCTGTAGGCTATGCACCATAATGGCACAGGGAAAACTTCTGGGTTCACCATTAGATTGGTCAACAGGGAGGAAGGACTTAAAGCTGTAAGTGCATCTACTGTGCACTCACATCTAACAGAAGCTATGGCTGCATTATTTAGTTTCGAACAGTGGCAGAAATGTCTCCACGTCACATCAGCATATAAAGATTTTGTATTTGGATCTGAAAACTGCTTTTATCAGTGATTTGATGATGCAAGATAAGACCACCATCTGTTAGGAAGAAGCAATACAAAGGGAATGCCTTTAATTTCACTCTCTGCTGCAATAATTAGGCCATTTATATTCAGCGCTTCGTGATTTAAGAGAGGAGCAAAAGAAAACGTCGATACTAGAACTATACATGCAGAAGCATTTCAGAGATCAGCTTGTCCATGTTACTTTGCTGTTATGATTTATGTATGGCCTTGCTGCACGGCTTTACTAGGTAACAATGCTGTAATATATCCCACTCCTTGTCGTTAATCCTTCCCCTGATAACCTCAACATGCAAGTAAAAGTCCATTTTAAATCACACGTTGTCACCTGGGTGCTCCTCTGGGGTGCTATGAACATAGTTTCACACCCCCTGCCCTCCCTCCAAACGCCCTAAAACATTTTGCATTTGCTTGGGGAGATCCTGATCAGGTGTAGCAGTCAGACTTATCAGCCCTATCTGACAAGATTAATATCTCTGCCCGAGTCTGACTCCTATCCCTCACCCCCCTGCCCTTTTCTTTAGAGGAGACAGAAGGAATCATACACACAAAGCATACAGAGACCGCACATGCTCAAATGGTAATCATTCCTCGTAGACTTGAGCAAACCGTGGTATTTAGCAGTGAAAACAAGTGAATCATTACCACTAATTTGGACTAAATTAGATTGTTATGTAAGGATCTATACTCAAGCTCATGAAAATTCCTCTTGCTCTGATTCTTTCAATCCAGCTAATGTGATCAGAGTTTCTGAACAAAGACTTCAAACATTTACATAGACTTTGAACCTGCCTCTCCCCCTAAAATGGTATACTAAATCAAATCTGACAAACCTATACCTGCATTATACTACTACTGTATCAGTGAAGCATTTAAAAATCAACTCATACAATTCTGTTCACATTGAGAGTATTTCTGACCCGCTCTTACACAAATACAAATTTCTATTTATAAGCATTTTACATTAAATGTGTGCCTTATCATATTTTATGTGTTGGGGCTTCCCAAAGCTGTTGTTCTTTAGCTCCCCTCTCTGTGCTTCCACATCTGATGCGTCTTTCTTGGTAAGTCCTTGCCCAGTGCCATGTGAGCAGTAATTTGTCATGTCCCTCTAAGCGTAACCAAGACGAGATGGAGGGGGGCCCTTGGGCAACATCCACTGAGCTACCTGAACCACCAACACTTGCGCTTACATAATGGCAGGTTCTGAGAAAGAGCAAGGAGTCAGAAGGAAGCTATATTCAGCCAGGGAATACGAGAGAGAAAAGCTCACAGAGATCCTGCAACCAAAGGGGTAGAACTGTATTAATCATGACAATACCTTAAAAAAAGACAACCTCAATCACATCAGAGGAGGGAGACAGCCTCTCAGAGAGGAGAAGGCACCACTTAAAGCCACTGAATACACTAGGCTGATGTTGCTTGAAGGGTTTGGGAAGGAAGGGCTTTGGTTTCCTGAGCTTGTAGCCCAGCATACCTACTATGAAACAGATCAGCTCCCTAGGAAAACTTTTTTCGTCATACACATGCTTGAACTTTATCCTGAGCAAATGAAGACAATATCAGGAAAATGAAGACAATATTAAGAAAACGGTAAGTCACTCCCAATGGAGCAGACACAAGAGACTTTTTGAATGAGGTCAATGCAATTCACTTTGCAACATTTCACAAATAATGTTGGAAGCAGGTTAACACATTTTATGTATAGTGAAACTGGATCTGGACCTGCCCCACAACAGGACTGCCATCACAGGGAAATCATGGCCATTACACAACTCCTTGCATCTCCAGTGCGAACAAACCATCTCTGCAAGACGATGGACATGAAAACCAATTACGCAAAGGAGGACACAAGAGAGAAAAATGCAAATTAAACAATAAAAGCCCCTCATGTGGGTAAAAAGGAAAAGGGGAGCATGGCTGGTCCAGCCCTGCCTCAGAGCGGCTCAGCAGAAAGGCTAGGAGCTCTGTCGTGAAGTGATAAAATAGAGGGAGTTTAGCTTACAGTAGCCCGCAATAACTTTACACATCACAGCAACACACATCGGGACTCACCGGGCATATGATAACTGCATTTTGCTTTTTTTGACGACCACATTTTTATCTCTTTTTATCCATTTCTTCTATCATCTATTTTTATATTTATCTTGCCTCCCACAGTACAACACCCGCTTTAGCCTTTAGGAACTCATTGCTTGGAAAGGAGAAAGGTCACACATGCCACAATGTAGTGAGTTTCAAAAAATTATCTTTCTGTTTAAGGACCTGAATCCAATATGATGTATACCATCTTTGCATGCTGGCAAGATTCTCATTTTGAGAAAAAAGGTCTCTTAAGGGTAGTTCACAGGCAGACCAGTGGGGGGCTGGATAGAGGACTAGGCTATTATAAACAGATCAATAGCTAAACAAAGGATTTGCTACCAACCTGCTTGTATCCAAATAATTTCACACAGCTGGGTGTTATTTCTAATTTGCCCATGCAGCAAAATAACAGCAACACTCATCTGTGTTTCCAAGGTTATCAGGTCTGTTAGTCTAATTTTCTCCTTGCTCTCATTTTGTCCCCTTTGTCATTCATGAATCAAGGCCGGCCTAGCCACTCCCTCCCTGGTTGTATGTCCTCTACAAGAACAGAGACGTAAGACAGGCAAAGACAAGATAACAGCTGTAAGTTTTAGACTCCTGCTAATGACCCAGGGTCAGTTTTTTCATGGTGGAATACATGTGCGCCTCTGGTGTGTGGAACAACACATAAATAAAGCAGCTCATCTGGTTGGAATGATAGCAGATTTTCTCCTTCTGTCTTAATTAGATTACCCTTCCCGATTGTATACTGGGGCTGTTTGTAAATCTTATCTAGACTTTGCACCTTGGTTTTCTCATCTTTTAACATCAGCAGTATTGCATAGTGTTGCGTTAGCAACACAAAAAGGGGGTGCATCCAGTTAGTTTTTCATTAGTTTACACTGCACAGAAAAAAAAAAAAAAAAGTTATTTCATCCTGAATAATATCTGAAAAGTAAAATTTCTCTACAAGCTGGCAGCAAAACACCATGAACAGGTGAAAAAGCTTGGATAAGCTTTTGATTATTGCTTTAATTTAATCAATTTGACTAAATCTTAGATTTTTTTTTTTCATACAAAAAGTAATGTCAGGGCAAGTAGGGTTTTAGTAATATAATAATAGAAATGAATGAATTAAAATAGCAAAATTTGGCATTTCCACCTTTTGAAATAATGTGAAACCAACTGGGATTTAGTTTGATAATGGAGCCTAATTCAGATATTTCTGAGGGATAAGGATAAGTTACAGTGAATTAGACGTTCGTAAAAATGTTAAGTCCTGTTAAATTTGTATGAATATATTAAATTTGGGGTCTATCTGTTTAGAAATAGAAATGAGTCTTTCTCAAAAAGTGTATTTTGATGTGACACCTAGCTACTTTGGCTCGTCCACAAAGTTATTGTTTTGCCGAGTGATTATTATCCGCTGTAATAGAATTTGATTTTATGAGGTAAATCCTGTTATATTGTCTGCTAACAACAAGACAAGTCACAACAAGTAATTCAATGTAACACGCAATTCATTATAAGTGCAAACTATAGTAGCGACTCAAACGATGCGGGTGATATACGTTGATGTTAGCCGTGTTTGAACTTGGTTGGGAGGCAGATTGTGCTTGCGCTGCTCTCTCTCTCACACACACACCCACACCCACACACACACACACACCGGTTATACATAAGGCTATAGTGAGGGAGAGAGAGACAGAGCTACGCTTTCTTTTTCTCCGGCTCTGGCTCCGGCCGTGTCTTTGAGGTCTGTAACGTTAGAGCCGGAATGTCTCCTCGTACACTGCTGTTAAGGGAATGGACGGCATGAATGGATCCGTGGTCCGACTGTCTTTCAGTGTGTCACTGTGTGTTTACAGGAACCACTGCGAACAGCGTGACGCGTCAGCTCTGCACCAGCGGGGTAAGAGATTATTTCAATATCGCGTCTTCTCACTGAACCACAAAACAACGGAAAAAATAATAAGACCGAGCTTTGAAAGGATTAATTCAACGCTGGAAAGAGCCATTTACTTTAACGAGATAGACCACCGACAAGAAAGTCCGACAAAATAATAAGAAAAAGAACTGCACATTCACAGGTTTGATTTCAGCGGCTGTCTAAATTATAACCACTTTTTTTTTTTTTTTGCCTAAATACAATGATACACAGGCTGTTAAAATGTAGCTTCAGTTTATTAGGTGACCAGCGCAAAAATCAAAGTGGGAAATATTGGAGTGGGGTGAGGGCACTGCAGCTCACATAGCTCCTGAGCATTGCACATATCACAAACTCATTTTACTCTCCAATAACATCTCTATGGAGCTCTGTTTAAGAATAAGGAGAACGCAGCTCACAGATAATGCACACATGCACAACCACCACCAGTGTTTTGCTTACCTATATTCGCCTGAGCTAGCTCTTAACGCTCGTGCTTCACCCTGTCCCTTTGTTTTCAGACAGAAAAGTCTGTGGTTGTGAGGTTACCGAAGGGAGAAAGGAGGAGGGAGCAGACCCACTCACTTCTAAATCTCATTTCTGTCTCTTTCATCCAGTCCAGTTGTGGTGCAGCTGAAGAGCTGAAGAACCGAGGTTTTGACTGGCAGCTGGTACACCACAAAAGGAGGAAAGAGGGGCGGCTGGGCAGCAGGGTCGACAAGCCTGCCTGGCTCTGGGTGAATGCTGCCAGGTGAGGACAAGGGCTGAGGTGGCAGAATCATCGACTTTAAACAGGAGCATGGCATCCACGGGCATGCAGATATTTGGATTTGTCCTAGCCCTGCTGGGCATCATGGGTGCAATGGTGGCAACTCTGCTGCCAAACTGGAAGGTCAGTGCAGACGTGGGTTCCAACATCATTACAGCAATCTCACAGATGCAGGGACTGTGGATGGACTGCACATGGTACAGCACAGGCATGTTCAGCTGCACACTCAAGTATTCAGTGCTTTCACTACCTGCGTACTTGCAGACTGCTCGCACCACCATGGTGTTGTGCTGCGTACTCGCTGCCATGGGCCTCTGTCTTGCATCCCTGGGACTAAAATGCACGCGCTGGGGAGGTGGACGACGCTCAAAGCGGCACGCATCAATAGCCAGTGGTGGCTGCTTTGTCGCCGCAGGCTTTCTGTGTCTGGTGCCTGCTTCCTGGTTTACCAATGAGGTCATCACTAACTTTCTGGACTCCAGTGTGCCCGAAAGCAATAAGTTTGAGCCTGGGGGTGCTGTATACGTGGCCTTTGTTTCGGCAGGATTCCTCTTCGTTGGGGGGTCCATTTTCTGTATGTCTTGCTCTGGGAAAAGACATGGACCCCAGGACCTTGTCCTGCTCCCTCCTCCTGACAAACTGCTTCTCCAGCAGCAGCAGCAACAGCTGCTCCAGCAGCAGCAAGAGCTCCAGCACCAGTACTGCTCTCTCTCCCCACTAGACAATAAGACTGGCTACAGCCTACAGGACTATGTGTAATAAAGCAACACTGTATATGCTACAGCTAAAGGGAGACAAGCCTGAAGGGAAACCATCGCAGCTTATGCTACACACTACTGCAGGTGGGGGTGGGAGAAAAATGAAGGAGGAGGGCAACAATGTTGAATTCATTTCTCCCTACTCCTCTATCTTGCTCTTCTCCTTTTTTTTCTGTTTTGCAAGCACAAGCAGTGGAGGTATTCCCTAAGCAGCGCCTTGGAACAAGCAGCGAGAATGTGTAAGGAGCCAGGATAAGGTGCTGCAGAATGGAAGGCACTCGCTAACCAAATGCAGACATCCCTATCAGTAAATCACAGAAAGCGTTCCCTGGGGAATGGATTAAGCAAATAAGGTCGGATTCTGTGTAGATTTTTTTTTCGTTGCCAAAGGTTTGAATTGAAAGAAAAAATGCAATCATTTAGCTGCTGTTTACAATCATTTGGTAGACTCCCATTTGACAAAACTGGCAATATAATGCCGGAGAGCAGTAGGTGGAAGCCCTTTTATTGCAAGCCATTGTAGTTTTTCGTAAATTTAGCCACTAGAATGCTAGTTGGAATTGAATAATTAGTTGATTATTAAATGGTTATATTTTTGTTAGCTACTAGAATGATATTTTGCCTCTAAAGCATGCTGTGTGGAGCCTGTCTGTGTAATAATACAGTGGAATGCCTGGTAGAAGACTGAGACATAGCCACACAATGCCTGTGCCTGAAAAGCTGTAGAACCATTACCCTGCTGTAACTGTTCAAAGAGGACTGTCAGGAGTAGTAGATGTGGGCTGCTGAGCTGGATTTGAGACAGAAAATGCAGACAAACAGATGCCTGCTTCTCTCTGCAGGGGGACATTTGAGAGAGATGGAGAGAAATTGATAGAAAGAGATTCAATCCTCAGCAGAGTGGACTATCTGATATGCTGTTTTCATATTTCCACAGAAAAAAATGCCTGCTTGCCTGTAAGTACCAGCTACCCATCCCAATCCATTCCTGCACGCCCTCAGATATGCACACCCACACATGCTTGGGTGTCTTTGTGTATACAGTAAATACTCAGAAATACCGGCTTTTTGCATGTGCTTTTCACTCCTGTCATCCTTCACCACACTGCCATGGAAACAGTATTCAGCATTCAAATGTTTTTTTGTTTTTTGTTTTTGTCAGGGGGTATGTGCATGTCACTCATTGATTTGAAGTTCTTTCACCACGGCTCCATAAGCTTAATCAGAGAGTCTGCTCACATGACTTTCTCGAATCTCTTTTCTTAGCCAGTGAGATGAGGCAGCATCCCTGTTACATAGCTATGGTGTCTATACCATGCAAGCAGTCTCACAGGGATGAGCAGATGCTTAATGGTGCAGTGGTGAACGGGCAAAAACACAGCAGAAAGAGAGAAGCCTCTTGAATTAGGGTTAAATAGGTAGCCTAGGCAGCTAAAAAAGGTTTGAGTCATTCTCCATATGTGACTTGTTTTCTAAGTGCGTCAGCAGTACGCGTATGCTACCAGTCTGCACCTGCAGAAGGTCTCAGTGTCTTAAATTGCAGCCACTTGACTGTGCCACCATTCCTCTGTTCCTACTTGTCAGTCTAATCTTTTTTTACCCACTTTCTCTGTCCTGCTTGTGTCACATGTCAAATGGATATGATTGCTGACAGGAGAATGCTGATGCATGTTGAAAGCATTGCTGCCCAACACACATACACACTACTGGCACACATAAACAATACTCCCACCTACTCATGCCAGTAGCACTGTTACGCTTTAAACAGTCATGTACTGGGAGTGTGAGTTCTCTTTTCTGAGGAAACCATATCAGAGGAATATTGTTTTCCTGCCTGAAACAGGCCATGGCATGATGTATAGAAGCACAAATTCCCTCCTTCTCTCTCAAAAACATGTAGCTTCCTGGGGGAGAGCAGATGGCCAAGCCCAGCTCGCCACCTGCAGGCAGCTGCTGGCATGCCACAGGCATCTCTGTGGGCACCACTGTTGGCTCTGGCAGCCCTCTAGGGCCAGGTTTCTACCACACCCTGTCTTAGTCATCTTGCCCAGCAGACTTCAGCTGACAAAACTGGCCTCCTGACAATAACTTACTGCCCAGGCACCAATACCAATGCAATAAACAATATAAAGAATGTGCCATGTCATCAACTAATACTGACACAGTATGTGTTTTGAGAATGTGCCAAACTGTCCCATGATGACACGTTTTAATACTATCTGGAGTTCTTTCTGTTTATTTTTTTATTGTGTTGTTTGTACATGAATTATACATTAGCAGATGTTTTATGGATTTGTAATTTTTTTCTGCCAGACTAGGTCTCAAGTCAGCTAGATGCTTGTGTATAGTCCAGTGCAGATTTTGAGGGTTATTTTAAATCCTCTTTATTCTGCATTTCCTAAAGCACAGTAAGACTGCACTGGGCATGAGAGTTTCATTGGGAAAACATGCGTGGGGTAATTTCTAAAAGAACAAAAATGTGTTTGTTACAGAAATTCTGGTTCACTATAGTTCTATGACAACAGTACACAAGTATCTAAGCTTTTAAGTTGTTCGTTTCTACTGAGGAATCAGAATTCTCTCAGATTCTTTCAAGAGAAAATACAATAACATGTTCATAACGTATCTTCTTTATAAGAAGACTACTCAATGCACCTTTACTTGTGTTACTTTATTTGACAGCAGTTTGTTTCAAATGGCTGAGCGTCCCAAGCTTTCTGGGCCATTACAAATAAATAAATAAATAACACAACAGGTACTCTGGGAAAAAAAAGGCTTTCGTCTGATAGGAGTCAGCAGGGAATCAGAAGCTGGAAATTTCTTTTATGTGGCTTGACAGCTTGATCATCAGCGAGCAATTTCATTAGCTTATAAGTGGCCAGAGTGCAAAGTGACTAGGTCCTAAAAGTTTAAAGAGTTATAACTCTCCTGCATACACTGTACCAAGACACTGAATTATCATTTTGATAACTGCAGCTTATTTTTGTGGATGCTTTAGCACTTCTTACTTTGCCAGAGCATATTTGTGATGATGAACAGTTCACAAGTTCTGATACAGTTGTCTCAATGTGCTTGTATGAGTAGTTCTATTTTTTACGAATAAAACTATTTTGTGAAAACAACGAGCCTACTCTATGTCATCTGTTGTGTGCTTTTATGTGCGTTTGGCTGATAAGGATGGAAGATAGTGTTACATCTTCCTGCCAAATCTACAGATTGTTGGATGGTACAGCCTGTGCTTAGTGTAGGCAGGCAGGCTGTTCATATGCAGCACCCAGCAGTATCAGTCCAACTGAGATACACATACATAAAACATTACTATGTGCAAATGCATTTTGAAAAAAGGGATTCTTCTTTTAATACCACACCCAGTCATTCTTTTCTGAGATGGCAGCATTAAGAAATATATGAATTAAATCATAAAATTATAACAGTTCCCCAGGGATCTTTAGGGGAATGGAAGTTACCTCAGCTGTGCCATTTATTTGACACAAAGGTATGAGTTTAATGACAGCCTCTAGAGTAGTTGATATTGGGAACATAAACAGCTAATGGATGCCATTTGCCTAGTTTAGTTTAAACATTTAAATCTAATTGGTGTGGACTACAAAGGAAAGGTAACATACTGTATATTAAAAGGCTGTGCGCGAGAGACATTAATATACCTGGCAAACAGATGGCAGCTGTAATTTATGACTACCATGAATCCACACTGATAAATCAGCTAATGTATAGGCACATACAGTGATTGTTGTATAGTCCACTATGTGCTGATTAAGTAACAATAAACTGCTGAGAGGTAATGTGGAAACACTGTCCCCCTTAAACAGATTGTCCAGCAGAGAGCACTGACTGCTGAAACAACTAGCTTCTTAATTGCTCAGCTGATCAACAGAAAAATAAAATAGCAAGTACTTCCAACAATTAAGTCAAATTCTAAAAAGCAAATCTGCCAACAATTCACTGCTTCCAGCTACTTAATTGGGATTATTTGCAGATTTCCATTTGTCATATGTGATAATATGAAGATCTTTAGATTCTGGATGGTTAGAAGGAGAAGCAAAACGATGGTAGCACTTTGGTTTTAGGAAATGGGCATATTTTAACCATGTTGATAATGAAAGTAATAAAAAAGAGGTTAGACTGTAACTTATTAAATTCAGAAATTGGTCACATTTAAAGCATAAACAAGAAAATAATAATACTCTAGAAATATGTTAAATTCAGCTTTTCCTTTGTCAGAAATTCTTAAATGCTTCCACACAAACCTAACAAAAACAAGAGGCACTTCAAAATGTAAGAAAAGAGGCTACTGCAACCTCGACTTCTGCTCTGAGTTATCAAAGTGTGCACAACTTTCTGCATAACGATGTATTTAGCTTTAGCAGAGCTTGTTTCAAATCCCAGTACTGCACGGTATGTTCTTCAACTTTGATATCTGTGACATATAGACCAAGAGATTTTGAATAGAATCTGGTCTCTCTTATGGCTGACTGGAGCCTCTGCAAAACCGACTGAGCGAGAATGTGCTTTTTTAAAACAAACATGGATTATTCAAAGCTCGCTCTCTCTTATTCAACTGCCCCTTCTTGGTTACGCAACATGGGCACAGATCAAATAACTACTCTTCATGTGGGGAAACGCTAATAGGATGTGCTCCTCTGATTCAACCTGCATTCTCCAACAAAGGCTTTCACCCTGAGTTAATGCTATGACAGTGATCGTCAACTTCAGGCAAGGGTTAATCATGATTCAAAAATCACAAATTTTATTGAACCTTCCTGACCGCAAGGTAACCTTTCCAAAAATCAACCACAGGGGGGGAAAAAAAAAAGGGAGGATGTGAGAGACAATGAGCCGATGACTGCTCCCAGAAGCAGTAATGCACTCCTCCAGTGGTGCTGGCAGACACAAAGAGCGTGACACATCCGAGCGTGTTAATCACCAAAACTCCATTAACAATCACCACATTACTCAAAATGCGAGAGCCCAAATTGCTCTAGTATGTCAACATACTTAATGTCTGGCTCTGTGTTTTTGACAGCCGTTATGCTCATGAACGTTCATACTGGAGATATAATGCAGTCATCAGCACTGAGGAAGAATGACCTTCCTTTGTTGGAGCTGTTCTCCTCTGGTCCCGGTGCCCATGTGGGGCTGGGGAATAACATCAACGACCTTGGCTGCACGGTAAACTGCTGAGAAAGGCAGTAAAAGCTATAGAGATGACAAAAGGAGAGCTTGTAGAAAAACAATACACTCTGACAGTTCAAAAGAGGCGCTTTAATATTTCAGCCTTGAGCATGGTGCAGTGGCATAGCTGCAAAAACTCGGTGAGCTGGAGGTTAAGGAAGCTAATATTCAAAGGGTGTGGATACATCTGTTTAATGCAATCTTTATCTTTTAAGGAAACCCATTACTGTCCAGTGTTACAGAGTACTAAAATATAGTAATGGGAGCACAGAAATATTATGCTGAGGCAGGCAACTGTCTTGACTATTCCTGCAGCTGATGATCATGATCCCATCCTTATTTTTCGGTCCCGCACAAAATCTAATCAAAACACCAACCTAAATCCAACACCTCCAACAGCTCTGAAAGCCTGAAATGAAGTCATGAAATCACTGTGCATGAAGTTTAATTTAGAGCCTTCAAATCATCCTTCAAACCAATAGCCTTTAGGCTGATGCCTCCCATAGGGTGTGTCAGTGTATCATAGCACCACTTCTTTATTTAAAGCTGACCTTCTGTAATATTGAGCATTATTCCTTAAAATACCAGCCTATCTCTTGGCACGCTCACTAACTAAACACAGCTAAATTTGCTAAACTCAGAACCCTGACTTTGTCTGAACCCGGCACAGCGTTTTGTTAGGAGGAGCAATAGATCTCTAGAGATGTTCATAAGTCAACTTTGCCAACCTCGGCATTTTGTTTAAGGGTAAAGGAGGAGGAAGGTGGGGGAAAAGAGTATTTTTAGTTGTTCTTTACCTTGGGACTGTGATGTGTTGAGACCAAGCGTTCAGGTGTTGCTGGCACGAGTCATTGAAATAACTTTCTCCAATACTCCTGATACCATGTTTGACCCCATTTATAAGATAGGAATATGCCAAGATGAATTGCCTGTAGGAAGTGCCGCAGGAGGTGAGAAAACTATGCAGCCCATTTGACTGTTGAGCTCACAGTGAACATATCTATTAATGAGGTTGCCAATGGATTTTGGATTTGACTAACGTGGGTCAGTTTCTCCACTGAAACGGCCTCTAAATTACACAGCTTAAATTATTTTGACACACAAGCTGGAATCTTAGCTTTAGGGAAAACCAAAGTGTTACTAAACCCAAGCTTAAAACTCCAGTTCAGGTGTATATTTGAGCGAACGTTTTACTGCACAAGTCCAAACTCTGCCTGACAAGTGCCAGCCATAATGGATGTTCAATGCAGCATTAACAAATTTAATTTAGGCTCCGCTCATCTGGCCTGTGCTGTGGGTGGCCGGCTGCGTACAAGGAGAACATCTGTAGGGCTCTCCTCCTGTGAGGCTCAGTTAGTTGGTGGCTGCTGGCTGATGTAGCCATCACTCAGAGCGTCCTGATGACTGGCCTAGACAACCATCTGCTGGACATATGCCTCACTCTCCTTTAAAATCAATCTCTGTCATGAATCTATCTTCAGGTGCCTCGTACTCGTACGGAGGAAGCTTTGCTGTGTTTACTTCCTCTTTAAGCTTTTGTTTCGTTTTGTTTTCGTTACATAACCTCCCCAGTCTGACTACAATTACATTTTACTTTAATTCTCCAAAATTCAATTCCCATCTTTTCTTGCCTTTTTTGTCTTATCGCACTGCAATTTAAGTCAGTTTCCAATGTTTCCTCTCGATAGTCATCATTCAATTTTTCCTCTCACATTGTCTTTGTTTAACTCATTTTCTCTAACTATTTCAGCTCTATTATTAAGTGTTTGCATCTCCCTGGACATCATTTTTAGTCCCTACATTCCTTCCTTACCTTTTTTATTATTGTTTATTATTATGGAGCCCTGTTGAATCTCTACACAAGAGGCACCAGTTTGCCCCTGACAAAGCATGTATTGCATTGTATATTCTTTCGGTTTAAACCTTTCTGACCCGAGCAGAATCTAAATTACAAATGTGTATATTGGACAATAAATGCACTTGCTGTGCCCAGTTTATTTTCTTAAGGAGGACAGTGAATGACAGAAGCAGTTTAAGAATCAGTCAATCTGTCTATCTACGTGTGAATTAGCAGTAGGATAGTGACTAATAAGAAGAGGAAGGCAGGTGTGATCAGCAGCAGGACAGACCTAGGGCTTTCCAGGCCTGGGGGAACACCATCAAAGCAGCCATTTGCTGCTCTCAGAAACCTTCAAGGACAATCTCAGCCACTCAATGTGACACAAGAGAGATGTGGGTGAGAAGAACAAGACAGATTAAATAGCAAGGAAGAGAGCGCCTCTCCGCCCACCCCATGTCAATATGACTCCATGCAGCTGTTAATGTGAAATGGTTTCAATGTTTCTCCTTACGTTATCCTATTAGCCCGGCCAGCTCCTACATTTTAAAATCAACCTGCACTATCCCTTCCTTCTGCCTTTTATTGATGCCATTTCCTCAGCATGGTTATTTGGCAAAGGTTCAGTATTTTAATCGCTTTTTCTGTGGCTCTTTCTAGTTCGCTGTTTGATTGAACAGCATTAAACCACTTCAAATGTTTTTATACACTCCACTAATTTCCATGTGTTATATAACACCTGTTTTATTCAGTTGAGTGTGGGACAGTTGCGATTGGTGATGAGGGGGTAGAGGACATCTGAAGCCATTAAATGGTTGGTCAATGGCTTCAGATGTTTTTCAACTTATATTTTAGTTTCATTAAAATATGACAGAATTGACACAGTCAGTTTAAAAGGGGCATGAGTAGCTCACACCAAAAACAGAGAGATCAAACGTGACATGGACATGCCAAGGGCAAACAAAAAGGAAGCCAAGTCACAGTATGCTCTTCATTAACATAATCAGTGATCCACAAATTTCAGAGAGAACAAGATAATACTAACAATTATACCACTGGGCTGATTTATTGGCTATAGGTAAGAGACATAGTCATATACAGCCCTTGGAAAATACACACACACACGAGACAGAATGTGGAAGGCCAGATAAGTGGCTTCTGTCTGTTCACTGGAGCACTATTAGCAGTCTCACACCCATAGTATCAAAACCGAATTACCAATAATGGATTTATGCTATGACAATATTTTTTTATTTATCAATTTATGAATTCTATATGGACAAACCACTAGCTAGAAGTCCATATTCCTGTGTGGCACCACCTCAATCACCCCACCTCCAATCAGCTTTTGATGTTGTCCCATAAATCAGGAGGGGAGTTTTTATTGTTCATGCAGTTGTGCGTAATTGCTCTGGTGTGCACCATTAAAACAATGCTGACCCATCAAGGTTTTTATGAATATTACTACGTGACATACTAGTAAAAAAGGGCCTGAACAATGCAGAGGGTCTGAAGGCAATAACATACTCCATGTGCTGTGTGATCTTTTCATCGGACACTAGCAGCAAGAGACCTGTTCATCAAACAGCCATCATCTCTCCTAATGATATCAATTTGACCAAATGGCCATTAAAACATTTAGTGAGAATAGTTGCCCGTTTGGGCACGTGGGAGGCACCGACTCATCTGCAGTGCAGCAAAAATGCATGTATGTGTAGTATGAGTCTAGTCTCTTTATGTATGCTACTGTGACACACATGCAGATTGAAAGCACAGATGAGCATGCTGAAATCCATTAAGCTATAGTCTGATATAGACACAAAGAGAAGACATTCAAGAGGAAAAGAAAATGCAGAGAAAGGGAGCTGAGAGTGATGAAATAATAATTGAGAGCCATATTTTCTAAGAGAATGAACAATCAGCTATGGTCCCATTCACTCTGCTGCATTTTACTCCACAGTGAAGATTAAATATTTACCAACAGCTGGTCTTCTAAAGAGCTACTACATCTTCAAGGGACCAACAGTCCATCTTTGACATCCACCTAACACCTATCCTTTAATTCAGGAAAAGAAAAACATGGTTTCATTTGTACAAAGATGCAAGAGACCTCCTGAGTTGTTCAAAAGAGTTGTGAGTCAATCCCATGTACATCTCAGCGGAGCTGTCTTTTAACCAATGCTAATATTTCAAATTTGGCAGCAGCACGTTTTTATGTGGCTCCTAGTCCTACTACAAATCCTTACCAATAATTATTTCAGAAATCCTGATGATTCTCATGTCACACACACACACACACACACACACACACACACGAGTGTATGCGTTTCTTTCATCACTGACACACACACAAACACACACACACACACACACACACACACACTGTAGGCTGAAAAGTGCAAAGAGAGATGTTGGTCCTAAAAAAGAAGTAAACCCTCATTATAAGGCACAGTGTGATCGTGCCACATCTCAAATACCCACCAGGCATCATTACAACCTAAAAAGGGTCCAAAGACAGAACAGAGACAACACTGATTCAACACAGGCCTAATGAGGCCTTAAAGCAAGAGGAGCGAGGGAGGGATGAGTGGTGGTGAAATGATGAGGGACTGACAGGAGCATGGGACCAGATGAAGAGCAGAAATTAGGAGATGTGAGGACATTCCACTCATCACAGGTTATCTTAGGGTAGGAACTGTAAAATAGTAATGGGTCCATCTGCTGCTTCCCCAATACTAGTTTAGAGGACCGAAATCAACATTAAACTTTCTCATTGCCTAATTTCACTTAATGCGTCCAAAAAGTGAAAATTCAGTTTCAGTGCAAGCCCAGAAGTAATTTCCTGCATATGTAGATTTTTCAATGTGTAGGCAAACAACAGGGAAAAGGAAGAAGAGAAAGATTTCAAATGAGCAAGAGAACAGCTCATGTCAGCACAAATCAATTCAAGTCCCCCACATATTTACCCAATACCATGAAAACAGTTTGTTTGTTTTCCATTAGAACAGAATTGGATTTAACTAAAGAAGAATTGAATTAAACATTACAATTCAGCTAAGTCATATTACCTCTGGTTTGGGGACGAAGGCACGTCCAGGGATGGTGAAGCAGTTTCGGACTGTGGATAAATACTGAGCCATGATGGACAGGCGACTCCTCTGTTTGCTGCCTGTGCTGGCTGTCAACCTCTGGATAGAGAGGACAAGAAAGTAGGACCAAGTGTAATCTAGCTAGAAAAACAAACCACACACACACGCAGTGCTTGACTGGCCTAAACATCTAAGAGTAATTTATATTCATGCTTAGATTCTTGGCACCTCAACAAGACAGCACAATGCAAACAAATTTATGGAAATGTGAAAGCAGCATTCACTCACCTCTGCCACCTCTTTCTGGAAAGTAAGTGTGAGTTGCGTGCGTCCATATACAAAAGGGCCTGTTCTGTTGGCCATGTTCTCTAGCCACTTTATAATCAGAGGGGTTGAGACGCTGAATGGGAGATTCCCTATAATATGAAAGTTGGGTGGATCTGTGGAGCCACACACATATTGAGACACACTTTATTCAAAAATGTGTTTTGTCTTTCTGACCACAGTCATAGCTCTAATAATTTAATCTTTTCACCTTCCTCCCATCGCTTAGATATATGTGCTGGGAACCCCCTGTCTATTCTGTAGGTGAGTATGTCACCATGCACAATCCTCAGCCTCCCTGGTGCAGCCTCAGACAGCAGCTGTGGAATTGGATGTGATGCAACATTAAATGAGAAATATGGGCAAAATAACTGCATAGTCATCAGTTACTTTACAGGAGGCTAACAATGCTGCAGCTAAAAATGGTTTAACCGCTTTCATGCCAAAAATATGTCAGATGTCAGAGATTTATATGCTGAATAACCTACTGAATGTGATAACATTTAGCAAATTGCTATATGATTGCTTAGTTTACCTTTAGCCCAGGAATGAAGCGTGCATCTTTCTCCACCACCAGCAGATCTGCTGCACCAGCATTTAGAATGGAGCGGGTGAGACCCCCAGGACCAGGACCCACCTCACACACATGGGCCTGCCTCAAATTGCCTGACTGACGAACTATTTTGTCTGCAAATATGGAGATGGATGAACTTAGCTCCCCTCAGGTATTTCACTTACATTTTGTGTATAATCTGTGAAATATATAGTTCTTTGAATTATTTATACAATACTCTCTAAACAAAAGTCTTTATCAAAGTTGAAGTCATCTAAATTAAGATTAATAGTGCTGCAGCAATACCTGCCTCTGTGTGATGAAAATATTATGCATTAATATAACAGTCACCTTGTCCAAGGACAAGAGAGCAGATCAGTCCTGCACTGCATCACCGATAATTATATTAAGGCTCAAGCTCTGCAAAGGTGGCAAACAACTGACTCGGCTCATTTACATTAGCAGGAGATCTGCTCGACCTTTCCCACGCAGAAAAGCCTGTCGGTTTCGATGCTTCCGAACAAGACTGCGTGGAGTTGTGACATCAAGTGCGCTACAAAAAAACACACTTCTGTGTCCCCAGTGTAAACAGAGTAACAAAGAATGGCAGGTATTGGTGCATTGCAGACAGAAGAGAAAGAAAGAGTGAAGCAGAAAGACTAACCTGTGAGCTTCAAGTCCAAAAGAAAGTTCTGGGATAGCTGTTTCTCAGCTCGCAGGTTGTACAACTTTATCAGCTCACCTACAGTAGGCAATGGAGGCAGACGGAAAGATGCCAGATTCCTTGAGGCAGCCATTGTTCAGGTGAACACTGTTTTAAAAAAAACAACAACAAAAAAAAGCACACACACACACACACACACACACTCACACAGTGAGGTGAAGAACTGAATTGATCAGCTTCCTCAAAATGCAAATACAAGACCAAAATCTAGGCAGTGGGTACATGATTATGAATTTTGTAATTTCCTTTAAGAATTGTCCCTCAAACACACATGATTCAAACACACTTTGCCATTAATGTGTTGGAAAACAAATAGTATCTAGAACAAAAACGGCAATAGATCACTGTTAATCTGTTCTAAAGACTTCTTCATCTGGTCACGGTATTGATTTATGAAGTGTAAACGGTGCCGTTAAGGTTGGCAGGTCTGTGTGTTATTGGTGTCTAATATTACACCCGTGTGCACCATCTAGTGGTGTTACAACAGAAAAGTAAACGACCAACATTAGAACCTACATTTCAAGACAACTGTTCATTTGGAGGACAAGCGTGATATTTCACATTTTACCAGGAGGTTTCAGTCAGTGTAATTTAGCAGTAAGTAAATGTATTTCGTGCCGAATGGTGGCCAGTTATACACGTGTAAAACTCTCTTCAAAACACATCAACAATGTATCAACTTCCGTGACATTATCAGGGGCATATCACGCTGTATTGTAACAGGGAACAAGCTTAGTTTGAGTTCATGTTGACATTACACTGAGGTGTGACACTGACACAGGTATTAGCATTTCAAGCTCACGTTAGCTTGTAGTGCAAATGTATTTAGCAGAGTGCGCTGTGGAATGCCCTGCATTTAGCCAAAACACTGTTTCTAAAATCCGAAAGAGACTGCGAAGAAACTACAAACAACACAATGCAGACACAAAGTTTAAAATACACAAGCAGTAAACCACGTTTCTCACCGGTAGCGTTGGTTATAATCCCCCTTGCATTTCCTTACTCGTCATTGAACTGACATCTAGGTATCCAATGAGGCTGCGGGGATGGGAGCATCCACCAATCAAAGCAGGATCCGCTTTAACCTTGACTAGACAAAGTTTTGTTGATGTAATGACGAATCATGGACAGGAGATGGCGACATTTCAACAAGGTTGTAAAATGTATTCACATTTCAACCGCTAAAAAAACACTTTTGGTTGATGTGGAATCCTTTATGGCCAAATCATATCGTCATTATGTGTGTTCCATAGGTTTCTCTTAATATAAGGGACCTTTGAGGAAATCTGAGTTGAGTATGCAACATTGTACTTTCTGTTAAAATACTAAACTAACTAAGTGAACACTGCTACTATTTAATAATAATAATTTTTACAGTTATCAAGCTATTAATTCAGCAGCCTGCATGTCTCCAGTCCATTGCAGGGCACATATTCATTGTTTGTGTTTTGTCATTCTGTAAGATGCCCAGCTGTTGTTTGAAATGAACCCATTTGGGTTTGGCTGCAGGTTTTGTCACAGGTGTCTGAGCTTGAGATGGAAATACCCTTCTCCTTCAGGTTTTAGCACATAAGTGGGAGTTCTATCTCCTGCTGTGGCTGACCTTGGGAGAACGCTTTAGATCCAAAGGAAAGGATAGAGGAAAAAACAGTGGTTCTGTTGGACTTTTTGCACTAGACCATAGAACTATTGATAGATCATCACAATTACAAAAGGGGGCTACAGGCACATGTGTGTGGGGGAGGGGGGACTCTCGGGGATCAACCTGCCCTATCGCCAGTTTAGAAATTGGTGCTCCTTTCAACACTAATCAGCCCTCGGGGTCTTACCATTTTTCCTATTCCTGATGCCTCAACTCTTTTGGTCAGTTTTTTAATTCAACATAAGATATTTGAATACATTTGGTTCACATGGTTTGGCAATACGATACAAAACTACAATAGAAAAGTACATAAGTTAAAATTAAGCTTACACTAAGGCAAAAGCAAATTTGTTTGGCATTGTGTTACATAATAAGGCAACTTAAACATACAATACAAGATAATAAATGTAATATTCTAAAACAATTCAAATGTTCTTTTTAGATAATCATTAAGGTAAGAATTGTGTGGACAGACGATGTCACCAAAACACAAACTGAAAACACATCTTATTACAGCTCAGATGGTTTAGCTGAGCTTTGTATTTGCTGCAATTATTATAATATTATAACATTAAATTAAACCAAGGAGTAAGTTTAAATATAAATTGCTCACAACAATTTCGACAATTTCCATAAATTGAGGACACTTCATATAGCATATGAGGGTAAAACAGAATTATTATGTGTGTGTGTGTGTGTGTGTGTGTGTGTTCGTTTGTGTGTGTGTGTGTGTGTGTGTGTGTGTGTGTGTGTGTGTGTGTGTGTGTGTGTGTGTGTGTGTGTGATCAGCAAAAACAGGAAATGAAGCATAAGTAATTAACATTTCTGTGACGGTAAGTCATCACTATAACTGAAACATCAGAAGAAAAACAAAGGCTGAAACTTAGGAGTATATAATTTCCAAGCCAATTTAGACTTTAGAAACAGGCTTACATCAATAAACATGGAAACCACAAGAAATGTCTACAGTATGTTCAACAATAACTTCAGTTACGATGATAATTCAGAGTTGAGTCAGTATTATGTTTGGGTGTTTTTGGATGCATTATTGATGGTGTAATAAGTTCAAGAGGTTTAATAGCTCCAAAAAGTGAAACCAGATGTATTGGGAACAACCACTAGGATTAGCTGGTTGAAGTATTTACTCAGTCAATATTGTATTCTAGTGAACACAAAATAATCACAAAACTATTAAAAAATGAACTGTAAAATAAACTAATCAGACGCAAGAGTAGTTTGGAGGGGTGTGGCAGTCCCAGCATTTTTGCCGGGTTCAGCAGAGTGGATTAAATAGAAATATTCTATTTAACATGGAATCCATTATTTTTATGAATAGGAATTTGACAATGCAGTAAAACTGTGTTTGTGTTTGAGTGTGTGTTAAATCTGGCTTAAGAAGTCTTGGGATGAATATGAGCATTGCTTGTTTTGGATCAAACTGATAATGTCATTTTGATTCTTTTTTTTATAAAATACCAAAATATATACATTTTGGACAGGATACTATTATAATTAGACATACAAAAAAAATAAAACCTGGCATAGCACCACATAAAAGAAGTGGCGGTATTTAAGCGTTTAAATTGCTTTGGTAATCGTTGTCTTCCTGTAATACATGTGTTGTGGCTTTTTTTGTGGGACTGTGAAATTTTCTGGCGTTTTTAGCAACATTTACTGTGTTTTGTTGGTGTGCAGCACTAGTGTCGTATGAGCCTGACGTGTAAGCTGGTGCGTTTCATGACAGCCACACAATAAAGTCCTATTAATTGTATCTCAGGGAATACCATCAATAAGCTGCGAGGTTTGGTTCAGGTTATTCTGATGATACCACTTGGTGGCAGTAAAGGTAAAAGGGTAGTTCAACAGTGTGAAAACAGTGAGAAATAATATTATTCAGATTTAGCATAAACTTTCCTATAAAGATCTACTAATGCCCTGTAACTCAATGGCTTTTCTACATCCGTTTTCTTTAGCCTTCACACAGTATCAAGATCTCGACCTTCCTCTCCATGTTGTCTGGGCCTGGTCTAATCTCCACTCTGCTTGGACAGCTCATTAGCATCTGTCAGCACGCCCCAAACTGAAAACGACCCTGGAGAGCTGAGGTGATCTCTGAGCAGGAGAAGTGGAAGTGAACAGAGGGTTTCCAGTGTTGCAGGAGTGTTTTGATGAATGAAACAACTGTCGGATGGGGTCTTGGTCATTACTTTATCGTGTGTGTGTGTCTGTGTGTGTGTGTGTGTGTGTGTGTGTGTGTGCATTCTTGCAAACAGAGCGCAAAGGTGTTGCTTGTTACATTATCAGTTACTAGACTGGTTTATGAGATTATAAATACATTAAGCACATTTTATTTATTCTCTTTAAGCTTCTTCACAACTGTATTTCATCAGCCATTTTCCATTTATTAAATGTTAGTTATATCTACTGTGATCCCATCACAATCCTAGCAGCTACATCAAGCAGCTTCCATTGCTACTATGAGTCATATGAACCACAGCCCCAGTGGGCCAAGACAGGACCACTGTCCTATGGGAAATATACATACAGAGTGAAAGCATAACAAACCTCTTCCGCATCGATCCCACCACATGACCTCATTTTGGGTGTGGGAATCATGGCATTCAATCAAAATACACTTCTCATGACCTCAGTTTGGATAGATATTCTTCTTCTATACCACATGTACAGGGATGATTTCATGTGTGGGGAGGACGGTGTCTGTCTAACAAATTGGCTTTGTTTTCTGAGCGTTTGCTCTTATTCACTTTGTGTCATGTACAGCACAGGAGAAATGCAACAATACCTTTGAGGCCATTTCAGGGCTGGTGAACTCTTGGATGACCTTATAGTTCCAGGTATCACCAGCCACTTGGGAAAGGCTTTTGACAACCAAAGTAAAGGAATGTGAGGGATTATCAAGCAGAAAGCATGCCCAACGGGTGCTTTTATACCATACATCTGTCTGTGAATTTCTGTCCACTGAACTGTTTCAGTAAAAAAAAGAATAAAAAGAAAACATTACATCAGCCCCGCACCCACATAATTCAGTGAAGGCGATGTGTGAACAAAGCTGTTCCTGGGTCAGATCTGCATTGCAGCCTAGTAGACCTTCCAGAGAGAGAGTGAGTGTGTTCATGTTCATAACTCCTCGGTGAGTTTATCTGTTGGTTAGCTGCAGTGTCTTTTGTTTGCTTTGGTTTCCACCTAGAGATAAGAGTCTTATTATGTTCACCAGGCGTTTCCCTCCACTGACCAGGCACGACTTAAAAAAAAGACATAGGCTGTGGTGAATTCCCACCATTGTCCCGCTTCATACAAACTGTCATCTGGCAAAAACATCACAAAACATAATAAAAAATCCAGCAACATTAAACAAGTTAGCAAATATAATGTGCTATAAACAAGATGAACATTAACTAGGAACAGATAGCAGGGTCACGCTGAAAACAAAGACATTTGACCTGTAAACTATTGTTGAACCATTTATTTATTCTTGTCAGTGACTGGTTAATTAAACATTCAAATCGCCAAACAAACAAATCACATTGCAGCATTGTGCAGTAAATGTTTGCAAAATGTTCTATTGGGTCTTTTGTCTATTATATCAAAGAAGTGGGGAAAACATTTTATCCTTAACTTATCAGTTATGACATTTCTGATAAACTGCATATTTCAATCATGTAATATTGATAAGAACAGGGGTCAGTCCTTGGGCTGGTCTGCAGTTACACGTAGCTGTGATGCTCTGTGTGGTTGGACATCTGTTATTGACTTGTTGGTTTGCAATGGCAGTTAATGCAGGGAGATAATATATTATGGTGCGATGTATTCAAAAAGGAAACACAGACATTACCATTAGCTTTTCTTGGATCTCATCACATAGTTAAGGCCCAGTGACACCAGAAACTGGCATGTTTTTATAAAATATGTGGTCTGAAGTCTGATGACCCAGGGACAACTCTCAGGGCAGCGTTGATAAAATACTGTAGCAGGCAACCAACCTTCAACATGTGGTTAAGCTCGTCAGCTACAGTTACAACCTCTGTCAGAGCTGGTTTCTCTCACCACTGTATTGGGTTGTTTACTCACCGCTAACAGATCTGTTCTCAGCAATGTATTTTTTGAGAACAGACATGTTTTTTTTACTGTTTTAAAAGCGGGTGTGACTTGGCCTTTGTGTTTACTAGTGTGGGATGAGGTCACAAGTTAACATAACTGTTTTCCAGGAAGCCCCTATTTATTGGGATTTGCATTTATGAGACAGCGCCTAACCTGCATTGTCTAAAAGGCCATTTAACCTGGTGCCACACACGATTAAATATAAAATTTAGATGCGCCTCGAAAAGTGGGAAAGCATTATCCCCCACAAATAAAACTGTAGGTAAACCAAGATTCTTAATTTTACCCACTGATGCAGATCCCAATTACTGCACCTTATAGTTATCTCGCTGGCCTAATTTAGATTGTTTTTTACAAGCAGGGCCAAAAAGACAGTGTAGCTGCCAAAAGAGTTTGGCAACACTCATTCCTCCTAAGTCAGCAGTTGGTGGTTCCTTGGACCATTGTTAGGGCTTGGGTGGCTGCTGTCAATGGACTTTCCCAGCATGAGAGAACTGCATGGCAGAATTCAGCTGTCACCAAGGGTCAGTGGGTAGAGTCTGACCAGCCAAAACATCTAGCATTCAGCTAGCCTCAGCTGCTAACAGTGCCCGTGCTGGCAGGAGTAGAGGAGTTAAATATAGATGTATGCTTTTTGGCCCCTGTGGCTCTGGTGAAAGAGAATAGAAAGGCACAATTGGGGAATGTAGCTAAGTGAAAGATCTGGACCTATGACAGAGGACATCACACGGCACCTCTGTCTTTCTCTTCACTGGGCAACGGACTCTTTTAACCGTTGAGAAGGAGTTGAACTGCACCAGCCCAGAGTCCCTCCTTCAGCCCCCTTCTACCTTTTATTCTCATACATTCTTTAACTGGCTTCTCGAATGGGTTGGGGAGAAAGAAAAGGAGAGGTGTGTTTTAGAGTGCTGTGCAGAGCAGGACTGGATAGGCTGTGGGAGCGAAAGAGGGAGGGAGGGTGAGAGAGACAGGGGGAAGTTACAGTGGTGATATTGCTCTCTACCATACTCTCCCTGGCCTAAAGAACTAAAGAGAGAGAGAGAGAGAGAGAGGGAGAGAGAGCAGAGCTTGAGATGGCTCTTGGCACCACTCAGTAGCAGTCACCACAAGTGGACCACACAAGCCAGAGGATATTAGTGGATACTTCACTCCTTTCGAGCGGTTTTCTAGGATTTCTTGGTGTGGCTACTAATTGCTTAAACCTGGGGACACCTTAAGAGGAGGTAAGTTAGCTTCTCCTATAACTTTCCAATAATGAGAGTATTCCTGTTCTCCTTGTCCTTGTGGAGGAAACAGCTGGGAACCAAGCGCTTCTGGCAAAGCAGGATCAGCTGCTGAGAGTGAAATACATGAAAAGACTCAGGTACAGGTGCCACTGAGTAGCTGTCAACCTATGAACTTATAAAGAGCAGTGGCTTAAAGCAAAGGACCCTCATCCTCTGAGTTGGGTTTGAGCCATCTGAATGAAACAGCTCTTTCACTAAGACACGTCATTAATTCAGCCCACTTTTTATACATTCAAATAATACGGATTTCTACATTTGACATATATTACTCACCCACAAGAAGACAAGTGACTACTCTTAGTGCTGTTAATGGAAATACAGATCTGCCATTGTGATAATGCTGTATGAATAAGACCATTTAGTGTGATGGCTTTTGCATGTGGGAAGAGAAGCCCACAAGTCCACAACAGCAACGATGGTGGACAGATTTATTAATAATGTAGGTGAAAGAGCAATAATCAGACTCAGTTTTCAGTTTATGTTTAAAAAGTTAAGCTTTCATATTCTACACAAACAAGCTTTGGCTTCTCCCACAGCCACCAACTCCTGCTCCTCTGCAGCAGCATGTTGCTCTCACTAGCACACTTGTACACATACCAAATACGGTACACAAAGTGCAAATACACATACCGCTGCTTAACATTAACAAACTTAGGAGGCTTTCTCAGGCTACAGCAGGATGACATCTTTCATCCTGAATATTTATGGATTGTAATGACGCCAAAGTGAATTCCATTGCATCCTCATGAAGTCATTGGCCTTTTGGAGGACAGACATGGCTCTGGCTAGCTGCTGTCCATTAGTCAAGGCACACATCACCTTTTCTTAATGAAAAGAAAGCAAGAAATGTACATCGATCACAGTGGGGAAATCTAGTGGAGGTGTGACTCAGGTTGCTGTCAGTGCCCAGCGACTCAGTGCAACCCCATCCTTCCACTTCCCCTGTTTCCCACCCTCTCTAGGCGGATGTGGTCCCTGTGCACTCAGTGATATCACCACTGAGACAGGACAAAGAGAAATGTAGAGATATTGCACATTAACATTTTTGTGTGCCTTCCAGCTATGCAACTTCATCCACTCTTGCTCGGCACATGCTCCGGAAGGTCTGTTGAGCTCTATCAGTGAAATAGCCACTTGAAAAAGACTGATTTGTGAATGTTGACTGGGCTGTTATCAGTCCCAGCTTGTAAACGAATCAGTCTTACTGTAAATCAATAACTGTATATCTGTTTATACTGAAACCATGCTGGCTGAGCTTGGTTGTTTGCCAGTGCAGCATTGATTTGAGATGCACTGTCTTACCTCATGACATTACTATAGCTCTATGTCACTGGAGTTGTTGCCCATGCAGTGTGACATAGTTTACAGATGAGGTGTATCATTATCTTCCTGCCATGAGCTGTCTCTTTATGCAATATTTAGTTGTCCCGATATTCAACTGACCATGTAGCACATTGACTTAATATAGGACTTATCATAGTGTACTTTAACCCTGCACTGTGCTAGTGGCATTGGTGGCAAAGAATTGTTTACTAATTTACACAAACTGCTTTGGAGGAATGCCTCATAAAATAATTAAAATTTGAAGATGATAAGTAAAACAAGACAAACAAAAGTCTGTCTCTCATTATTTTTTTGACACCTTAAAGGTCTCCTGTCCTTCATCAACTAGGTGACCGTGTCCTATTCGCATTGCTGTATGCATTTGTGTCTGTGTTACATGTTTATGTCTGTGTGTGCACACACTGTATGTGCATGCACATAAACACAGTATAGCGGGCAGTGGAGCTTGATCACTACCAGTAGTAGTCGGTGCCTTCCCCATACGTCTGGTGGGCCTCAACATCAGCTGTCACAGACACATGCTCAGCTCCCATCGTATACAGGCCTCTAGTCTTGAATTCCAAAAATGCAGGTTAGACACATTTGGATGATTTGCAGAGCAGTGGCACTTATAACGCATGCACCCTGGGTTTAAAAATAAGCCTTTAAACTCCATAGCAACCCAAGATCTTCTCAAGACCATTTGATATGGAGGGCATAAGATGGTAAAGCCTACATGCTATAAACAGTAGATTGGTTGTTATTGGTTCCCGACATAATATTAGAACAAGTGTGGTCATTCTAGAAGTTCACATACAGTAGGGACATTTTTAGCTTTACCAGTACTTCATGTTAATCACACCTTAATGTTTTCCATGTACAGTCTGGCTGTCTCTCAGAATAAGAATCTTGTGTTGCACCGCTGCATCTTACTCAACAGGCAAATACTTTTTTGTTTGAAGTGAGAGGCATTTGTAATTCCTCAGAAGAGAACCTCCCTCTCCGTCTATCCTATGCTTTTCTCGTCTCTTCTACATTTTTGTGGGGAAGTGACTTACAGTAATCATGACTCCTCAGCGGACTGGTTGCATAATGAGGACAGGCACTCAAAGGCCTCATTTGTCCAGCGATGTTACCAAGCTGGAATACAAAGCCATGTTCACTGAAAGCACAGAGATAAGGATGATTTGTCTTTGTGGTTGACTGTCCCATAAACGTGAAGACCAAATATCACGCTGTCATTTCACACGAATGTCAGAGACTGAAATCTTCAACGCTGTGCAATTTTACTTTTCATGTTATTTTTGCCCTGCTTACAAAATTGTGCTTCATTGTTTTATGATAACTACTTTTTGTCCTCCTTGACAAAAGGTATACAAAAGACAAAAGAGCTCAGTGACAATACCAACACAAAACAATACAAACTCTCACTTACTAAACTTAAAATGGGCAGTGGTGGTGAAGACTTGGAATAGTGTGGTTAACCAAATTTTTGGTTTCAATTATCATTCCAAGCACCTCAGCTCCTTGGTGGAAGGTAACTAAGTACATTTACTCGAATACTGTACTTAGGTAAACGTTTGAGGTACAGTATTTGTCCATAAATTGAGTTCTATTTACTTTTTCTGATTATATATGAGTGATATGCAGTGTATATTTTAATACTCATGCTTTTTGATAATTATTTTCTTTCACTACTTAAATACTAAACAGTAAATCGGACCATAAAATCGCTAAAAAGCCTCATAGAGCATCAGTCGTAGCATCCCATTGGTTGGTGGGAGAGCTGTGCAACAGCTTTCATTGCTCTGGGCTCAACGAGAGTGTGTGGCATCCCTCACACTGTAACTTCTCAGCTTTAGCTCTATTTTGTCTACTTTCTTTATCTCCTCAGATCAAAACATTGTTATTCTCAAACTTAATCAGGAAATGTGACGTAGAGTTTTTGGTGGATGTGGCCAACAGTTGAGGCAGTACAGTAAAAGCCCCATTAGGGACCATTATAAACAAACATTTAGAAATTCTCTCCCACATCACAGATGAGAGCTCTTCTAAGTCACCACCTCACCATCATGTATTTGCATATCTTTAAATAAAAGATATCTCTGTGCTGGGTGATACCACCAGACGCTCATAGTTTAGAAAATGTATATTGTCATTTTTTATTGTTTTTGTGTTTTTGCATATTTTGCGAGACAAGGTTTTAGGCAGTTTGCTCAGTTCACCCTGTGCTTCTCTGACACAGACGAAGGAGAAACACCTGCAGTGTCTTAATCACCCATGCCCCCCACCCCCCTTTATTAACACATGAATTGTTTATGTTACTGAGCTACTGCTCAGCTGTTTATTGTAAAACATTTCTATGTATCTGTCCCTAACACTCCCCCTCTCCTCTATTTATCTCTCCCTCCCTTCTCTTCTTGCTCCATCTTTATCCATCTGTTCCTTCATCAATCCATTTAATAAAATGTTACCTGAACTCTGTTAAATAAAATCAACCTTAACAGCTTTTTTCTTTTTCTTTACATCTATGCTTTCTGCTTTCTTTTGTCCTTCCTTTCTTTCTCCTTTCCTTCTGATCTCCATCCTCCCTTTTCACCATTCTTTTCTTAAAGGACTTAAAATGCAACATTTTTTCAAAATAAAATTTCTTTCAAACTTTTTAAACTTTGCCTTTAGTTTGCCTGTTTAGGTGTCCTGATATTGGTGGCTAAATCGATGACCTAACTGAAATGAAAATAAAATTTGACATAGACAAGTGACTAGTTGTCTGCCCTATAGTATGCAAATTCGTCACTAAGGGAGTAATACAAAACATGTGATCACTACTTATTTTGTATCCAGACTTGTTTTATTTTATCCCAACGAATTTCCAGTCAAATGTGAAACCTGAACATTAGCTATAAAGACTGTTTTTATACTAACAAAAGATATTATTGTGATGTCTATCTTTACCAGCCACTAAGATTAGAGGTGCCTGTATACTATATATAGTCTATGGGCATGACCTGAGCATCACATGAGCATGTGACAGTTAAACACTCAAACATTCATCAAAATCTCATGGGTGCAAAACATCTTCTAATGTGTTACCTACAAATGTAATCAAAAAAGCTCTAAGCAATATTCTTTTTACCTAGTCAGCAACTACTCCAATACTATACTAAAATAGACAAAAGGAATCTGCCAATGAATAAGAGATCCTGGTCCTGACCTGCTATGAAACAAAACTTTTAACCAAGACATAAGGCTTAGTCAGTAGAATTCTGTAAAAGTTGATATATATGCATTTAGATATGAGACAAACGAGTGACATTGTATCATTATCCATATGTTGTCTTGCTGTGTCTATTCATAGAGCAGCTAGAACTGATCTCCATACCATAAAGATGACACCAGCTGAAGCAAGTTGTTTAGAAGGATCTTGATAAGTCAGTTTTGGTTTAGTGATATTCCCAGCACGTGATAAATAATAGCGGCAACTGCTCCTGTTTTAATGCTACAATGCACTTAACTCTTAGCAATAATGGCTCTGTTAATGTTCCCCATTATGGGTGGTGAACTTATTGGAGATGGTATTGGAGAAGAAGTTAAGTTATATCCTCCAGCAGCTGCTCAATCTATATGCTTGGTGACAGTTTGAGTGAATTTCTTGCACACAATTAGAGCATGTTTTTACTTGAAATTGTTCCTGTGGATTTAAACAGGGAATAACTGAGTTTTAACAAGCTGACTGATTCAGAAACTAACTGTGTCATATTGTTCATGATGCAGCCACTGTGTGTGCACCCTACTACCCTAAGTCATTGAGAGGGGCAATCATCTGTACTGTAGAGAAGCATTGACAATCTTCTTAGTTTGCTCATTAGTGAAACTTTAGCTGCTGAAGCTACAGTTCCAGTGAGAGGCTCAGATTAATGTGCCATCAGGATTATACTACAACATGAAATCCACTACCTGTGCTGACATTTTGCCCCTGTATGGTTAGCCAATGCTGGAGTTAATATTATTAATAGAAGCTAGCTATGTTTACAGTGAGACAAGCTGTAAATGGTTGAGTTTTGTCCACGAAGGATCCTTGATGCTTCAATTTAGATCAACGGTTCCTTAAAAGTTGAATACTAAAGGAATTGTCATCCTTCTCTGGTGACATCTTTATTTTCCTAGAACATGTGACATTATGTGCACTCTGACCCCAGAGGTCACTGGCCATTGAGGTTGGAGGATGCTGTCCATCAAAATCCTGTAACACACTGCAGCTTTGCACCCGTCCATGACAAATAGGTGCTCAGAAAACTTTCAATTTTGGAGAGATTTACTTGTTGCTTTCAATCTCTAAAGACCTGATTGGAATTCCTATTTATTTGCCTTTGCATTTCTCTTGTCAGGACGGAGAGCTTTTCAAGTGTACCACATTTTATCAGTCTCCTCTGGTAGAACAATTTAAATGCAAAGAACATTTCTCCCTCCTTGTTTGATCAGATTAGGTTTGTTGTGTGATTTTATCAACACAACATTTTTTTTCGGCAGCTGCTGTTCTCATCCCTCAACTCTGGCAAATTAATTTGGATGCATAGATTTCTATCTTGTGACTTCTCCACTTTTCACTTTTTTCTCTACATTTAGACCACAGACAAACCCACTGCTCACAAGTATAGCCACATATTTGATGAAATGAAGTGGGTAGACAGAGACATGACATAAGACTGGTGACACTATGGTGGGACCACATGTAAACAGTTTCATCTCTGTTCATCTTATTACTGTGAATGTTCTTGCTAGTATTTTAAATCTTCATAAATTGAATCTGCATATGGACACAGAGAGTTTAAATGCAAAATTATAACCTTTAATGGATTTTACATTCTACCATCTTTTACACAACTGAAGCTTCATATGACAAACCTCATTTGGGTGTAACTAACAATTATTTATTAGTCTTGTTTAGCATACCAATTAATTAGTTTAGTCTGTGAAATGAATGTTAAAACTAATTTAAAAACTGCCTCACAAGAAACTGCCTCTTAAGATTTTGTTTGGGTCACAAAACCCAAACCAACAATGGAAGCAACAATCTGATGCCCAAAAGTAGAAAATAATAAAGCTTTTGAATGTTTATATGTATTAGATGCTGACACCAAAGTTAAAAGCCATACAGTGACCATCACTCACTGTATATCCACAGTGAGGCTTACAAAATGTTGTAGTCCCTTTTTCACTTTGGAATGGAGGCATATGTTTAGTGGGGACTATAAATACTCTTATATGTGACAGCTGGACAGATCGATTTGGGCGGCTGCTTTAAATTTAGGCTTTGACTGGGATCTTAAAGGGTATTAGGCGGTCTTTTCATATTAGAAGGTAAAGAGGTATGTGATGCCAGGCAATCAATAGCATTGTGTCAATAGTTCATATGCCATGGATGTGTGTTGGCAGTTTTGGCGCAGACTTCAGAATAAATGCTTATTGTCTGCCAGCTCTCTCTCTTATTTTCCATAAAGACAACTGGGAATGTTGTATACCAGACTGGAATGTAGACCACTTGTCTCCATTTGGTGGTCTGGACAATTCAATCAAGACTGTGGTGACCAGTCAAAGTGGATTAAACAGGGAGGCCACCGTATTGATGACAAAGGCCCGTCATCAACAGGCTTCGATCACAAAAAGACTTTCATGAAGACATCTTGTCAAACTACATCACCAAAAAAATCTGTTCAATCCTACATCAGATTTTTTTGTATAACATGTTTTGTAATCTGAATATTGGGAAAGTGTTTGAGTTATTTTAAAGCTGCCATATTAGATATTTCTATACTAAACAGTTACTAACTAACTTGTACTAAAAATGGATTAAATAACCCACTTAACAATAAGCTTCCTTTTACTATCATTCAGCCCATTGTTTTGGTTTTATGGCTAACAACATTACTGTTTTTAATTGATTTATTTGCTCTCGGCCACGCTTTACAGCACAAACATTTACAGCATAAAAAGCAAACAGAGAAAGTTAGCAACTAGCTAATAAACATAGTATAGCACGTATTTGCTAAAGAGGCCAAAATCAATAAAGCTCTGTTAGGCAACAGAGATATATAAACCTATTTATTGTATAATGACAATGTAAAATGTCAAAATGTGATATTTGCAGTTTTCCAATTTTACTCTTGGCCAGTTTATTACATTTAGATATTGCATGAGTGATCCTTCTTCTTTAATAAGTGCTTATAATAACTTTTTATACTTGTGTAGCTCTCAACTATAACTACAAACACACCCACACTCTGCTGCTCGCTCATTTGATTCGGGAGTGACACCAAGAAATGAAGTGACCTGTTACAGTAGCTGCTCTGGTTATTTGTGGCATGAGCCCAGAATTTAAAAATAAATCTTTGAATGCCAAACTCTGTGTCAACCATTTTCTTGCCGGTACTCAGGAACTCTGCCAGAGTCATTTAGAGTACTGCACATGTTAGTATGTTTCATCACCCTCATGCTCCAGTGGTGCCCGTTTTAATGCCCTCAACCCCTGGGCATCATTCAAACTACCTGGCACTGTTTGAATGGTGGCACGGCCACTTTAAGCATTTGCTTCTGTACTACAACATTAGACTCAGTGATACAGTAGTGGGCCCACAGCTGAAACTAATAGTTATGGGTAGAAAGAAGGCACTGCAATTAATCTCCATTTACGAACCAGATCTCCTCTGAGCCAGTATGCACTCTCTGAACTCCCAAAACTAAGATAAATAATGGATTTAATGTGTTGGTTTGTCAGATTTTTCCCTTTTTGTTTGAACTGTGAGATGCAGATTGTGTTATCTTGCATCCCTCTCATGCTTGGATAGTTTTCCTGGAAACAGGTAGGACTCAAACAGACTGGTTTTAAGCATCATTAGATAGCACTGTAGCATTACATGTAGCTTCACTGAGCAGTACTATAAAGGAAGATAATAAAATCCTTCATATGACTTTTAAGACTCTAAACATTATACGGCATATATAGAAAGTGTAATTCCACCAAGCTGTTCACTTGTATTTAATTGTTTTGTTATGGTTAGACTAAATAAAAAAGTTATTGATAATCCTGTCATTATGGTCGACCAGAGTGCCGATTGTCTCTTTGAGATTATTAGACATATGCTTTGTGTTTGCTATTATCCAATCATGTGCTTAAGAGAAAATTCATGATATTTTGGCAAACTTACTCCGGATGTCTCAATGCATGATTCAGAAGTAAGGGTGCTATGACATCACCAGGGTGCTATGAAGGGGATTTTGGGGGCCAGGGGCGTTTGCCTGTTTGTAATTAGAAAGTACTGTTGTGAAATTGATTTGAAAGATTGCACTTGCACACTGTCAAGGCTGTTGTTACAAGACTTAAACACACACCAACATCCACCTTGACAAGTTCACAAAGATAGCAAAAACACTTGTATCCTAGAGACCTACACATCATCACTGAGCATTTACCATTGATTCCCAGCCTTGGCCGCTTATTCAGCTTACTAAAAAAAAGTTACCTACATATTTGTGCTAATGATTTTTCACTAACACACTTCTTTCCAAAGTTTATTTGGAACTAGCCATACATAAATGGACTTCTGCAACTCCCTAGTGTTATTCTTCCTGCTCACGGTGTGTTTAAGTAATCAAGGTTATAATTTTTTATTCACTTTTGTAATGTCAGCAGAGAAGGTTAGAGCACCCAGGAGTGCCACAAATGTGCTTCCAGCTCATCAACACTCAGCACGAGATGCACAACTCTTGTGAGAGGATGGGACCTGTCAGGTTTACACAAACCCTTCATATTACACACAAACACATGCATAGTGCTACATAATGATTCCAGATTAGGAATTTCACAAAGAAGAACATGATTAGCAGTAATATTGTGAGTATGTACAGTGTGTGTACAAGGCATCAGAGAAAAGTGGGTCAGTGAAGCAGCACATGGGGACCTGTGATATGAGGAAAGGTAGTCAAAGCAAAAATCATAAAACTCATTGTAAATTGTGAACATGGACTAATACAATCAAAATTGCTACAGAATGATATTTAGAGAACATCTTTCAACTAAACCATAAAGGAAAATGGTAATGGCATGAAATGAAATGTAACTCGGCAAGTTGAACTGTGCCAAAAAGAGAATGGTAGTAACTTATTTTCAATTTATTTCTCATTTTAACTATTTTCTGTCCTTGGTCCAGGAAGAAGATGAGGTCCAAAACCAGCGGGGTGGAGAGCCCGGCTAACGGTGTTCTCGTGGTCTCACAGGGTGACCGTGATATCAGCCAAGAACAAGAAGTGGGTCTACCTGTGAAGAGCCTGATGGCCAAAGTTCAGCAGAAGGAAGGAGAGGATAAGATGGACGTTACGGTGATCTCTGACAAAGAGAAGCTACTGCTGGATTCCCCTGAGGCAGGAAAAAAAAGAGGGGACATCATGGATCTTTCCAAAGAGGGTCTGCTGAAACTGCTGGGTATCATGGAAGGAGAAGTTCAGGTAGGGTTAGGGTTAGCCCCCATTCTTCACACACACACACACACACACACACACACACACACACACACACACACACACACACACACACACACACACACACACACACACACACACACACACACACACACACATGCATTCCATTTCTTGAATCCTCTATAGATCAAAGAGGGAAAGTAGTAATACCTGTGAATGGCAGCATGGAATGAGTTAGTCTGATACTTTTTGCGCAATAGCTCTATCTGCTGGTTGAAAAGGGTAATTTCATATGGAAGAGAAACCAAGCAAATAGGTACACTACATGTTAGATCCCAAAACTTGGGAGTAGGCAGAAGTAACTGGTTAGAATGTAGACAAAGGTTATGTTCAGATATAGGCAAAAGCATCCAGACTTCATATTCTCAAAAAAAAAAAAATGACACACTGCTTCTCATTTACCCATTCACACTCACAATCACACACACGGAAGGGAACCTGGCCAACACTCACTGGGAGCAACTAAGTTGAAGTTCAGTGTCTTGCTCAAGGACACTTTTGACATGTGACCGGAGGAGCCAGGGATTAAACAAACAACTGTGGGATTGGTGGATGACCACTCTACCTCCCGCACCAAAGTCGTCATTGTAAATTTGTCAAAAACCAACCAACCAACTTCATCAACCTGTACAATTCTTCTCATTTGTATGTCTTCATACATGTATGTAATTTCAGGCCAGAGAGGATGTTATTTGCATGTTAAAGTCAAAACAGATGCTCCCGGAGGCCCTTGAATCACGTTATGGCTCTGTGGTTCCTGCCTCGGCCCTCCAGGCCCTGCAGAGGGACGGCATTGTCACTGGTACCAAGCAGCACAACCACAGTGTCTACCAAAAGCCTATGGCTGAGGTCAGTGGACAACTGTTCACCACTTACAGCAATGAGGACGTTTTCTGAGTCCTTTAGTCACAATAACCCATGTGTTTGTGTTTTTTTCTGCTTTTGTGTGGTTTTGGCTTTGACAGCTGCAGCGTCTGCAGGAGAAACACAGGGAGACATACCGGAGGATGCTTGGCCAATTGCTTCTCGCTGAAAAGTGTCATCGCCGCACTGTCCATGAGTTGGACACAGAGAAGCGGAAGCACGCCGATTACATGAACAAGAGTGATGACTTCACTAACCTCTTAGAGCAGGAGAGAGAAAGGTGAGGAGGAGTGAGAATAAATACAGGAACTGGGGCACTAGACTGCTAGACTTCTAAGACAATAATTACTAAACACATTTAATTCCTAATAACTTTCAAACCTACTACCTAGTGATGTGAATAATGTTGTGAACTATCATAAATTATGAAAGAAATTAGCAAATAAATTGTTTTTTAGATAAAGACATACAAAGGCAGACAATCATTCACACTTAAATTCCTAACATGCATGTCTTTAGACTATGGGAGAAAACCCACAGGGAGAAAAATGCGGAGAACGTGCAAACTCCACACAGAAAGGACGACAGGGGGATTTAAACCACGGATCATCTAATTGTGAGCTGACAGTGCTAACCCCTCTATCACTGGGCTGCCCACTTACATTATAAGGACTTTTAAAACAAATTGTTTTGTTTTCAAACTAAGTAGAGTTTTAATGATGTCTACTAATAGCTCAAAAAGAGAAGTGCACTTAGAAAACTTAAATTTGATCCTAACATAAACGTTGTACCTACATATTTTAGAAAGAGCTATTTTTCAGAAATACAGAAAAAATTGCAATTTTTGCAAGACTAAAATACATTGTCATCACAGCTTGTACTTACACGAAGTTTACAGCGATTTACATATATTTCAATAATATAAATAATTGCTTGTGTATGGAAACTTTGCAGAAACAAGGGAAAACATTGGGTGGAAAGAGAGAGCTTGAGAGACAAAGAGTGGTGACAAACACTTTTTCAAACCAATGTGGAACCTATAGGGTGTAAGAGGTGACAGGATCCAGGAAGAATGTGCTAAGCTAAGGAACATCAGGGCATGTGTGAAAGATGGCCTTACTGACTGGGAGAAGTAAGAGAGAGGAGAGGGGGAGCTGCTTGCTAAAGTGATAACCTCACATACCTCTGTTTGACAGGGAGAGGTATGGAGCTTGGGCAGAATGGAAATTGCAGGTGAGGAAGGGGTCAGGCTCTTTGCTGTGGGATAGACGGAGGTCAGGGACAGACGGGCAGAAGATGAGGCCGCTGCATGGAGAAACGGGACATTTCATAGAAACACTCAGGCATCTGTGAAGTCGATTCTGAGGGTGAGACCTTGCCTGTTGGTTAAGAGGATATGGTGGATGAAAACTAAATAGAGAAACAACAACAAAGAGGGATGATTGCATCACGTGTGTAGAGGGCCTCATAGAAGTCAAACAAGCTTGCTTGTGTGCGAAGACATGCACTGAATGCGCATGAGAAAGAGGCCCTAGTAATTAAAATACTCACAGATGACAGAGTTTAATTGACTGTTGCTCGATGGGGAATGTATTTTGTTGCAATTGCCCTCGTGCTCTCACACACCAATACTGAGACAGAAAATAATTTATCTATGCATATTTGTATTAATAGTTTATCAAATGTGCATGATATATGCAGTAATAGAGCAAAAGAGAACAAGGGATAGAGCATTGTTAATGTATTGCACATTTACAGTATGGCCAGTCATCTGTAGCACAGACTAGAGATTACTTATAGGCTGCAATTCATGAACTGTCAAGACTTCAAACATTTCATCCTAAGCACTGACCCACTGGAGGCACACACTACCTTTATTTCTCAAGCTTTTACTGCAGGACACAGGAAACAGGACGGGGAAGCTAAATCACAGTCCTGACAGCAGAGCTGCCATCACACACTGAAGGAGAGGGCTGGGAAACCAGCATCAGACTCCGTTTTATAGCTGCTCCTCAGACTGGTTTCATGAGACAGAGAATGATGTTTGTTTTATGTTGATGTTGTTTTATGAAAAACATTTCTACAAAGATTTAGTAAAATGACTTTTAAAGTCGAGCTCAACTTCAGCTCGCTACAATGCTAATGTTTAACATGTTTATTTATTACGCTTACTAAGTTGACCCTTTGCAGTTTAGCATGTTAGCGTGCTTAATGACATTTACTTATTAGTACTAAGCACAGTACAGCTGAGGATCTACCGACTGACACCGTCAACCTTTAAATGTTAGGGCAGCAAGTCTAAACTTCTCTTTGACACACAAACCATGCAACTTGTAAACTACCACTTTATTTCCACCTGATCCTTAGTTTGCATGAAAGAAGGAGGTGACACCGTGTTCTTGTGCCAGGTAGTTTCCAACAGGTTCCTTGGCTCATGCACAGTTCGACCTTATTCACCTCACAGACAGGGTAAGGAAGGGTGATCTCTGCTAGATTTTGGGTTTGTCAGCACGAGCTGAGCCGAGATTATTTTATCTGTTACCATAAATGAGCACAAAATTGGATACACAGTCAGGACAATAGCTGGAGAAATTTTAACTTATCCATAAAAGGACTGACACCAGTATGCAAAACTACTTCACACACTGTGAAAAAACACACGAACACACACAGTGGTGCCAACACCTACAAAGAAGCATGCATGTATCTGCCATGTCTGGAATAGCTGTGTTTTCACACTCACTCTCTCAGGTCACTCAGAAGCATGTCATTATCTCATCGTCATTAATGTGATCTCCTCCAGCCACCTGGGTGAGAGTGAAGAGAGAAAAGTCAAAGGACCTATGCCAAACATCTGCAGGAATGCAGAGGAAGGGCACTGGGGAAACTGTTTGTGATTGGTAACATCAGCCGTTAACACCCTCTCAGACAACAGAACAATTTATATGTCAAGAAGTTAAAATATTTAAGTGGCATGGTGGTTGGGGTAATGATTAAGAAACTGCTCCCATTCCTGGATGGAGTTTAAAGAGTGTGAAGTCACGCACACAAAGTAAACATGTAGACTGGAAGCTGCAAAAATGAATAGTTTTATTGTTATTTTGAAGCTCTACAAAAAAACCTTGTAAATTATTTAACCATACGTTAGGAGATTCAACCTTTTGTGTTTTCCTTTAAATATCCACTTTACTTCTGATTTTGATCTTCTACGCCTCTCTTTACTGCGCACTATCACGGACTGTCTTACTTAACACTTTTTCTCTGTCAAGAAAGGACAACGTGGTTTTTTGACAGTTTCCTGGCAGTTCATGTGTGCTTCAATCCTCAGCTCCTGACACAAGAGGTCTGCAGTGCCTCTGAGCAAATTCCCCAGTAAACATGGGATGAAACGTTGTTAAGTGATGGAAAAAAGTCTTCTCTTGTTGATGTTGGCTTATGGATTGCAACTGTGTATTTTTATTAAGAAATGTGTTCTTATTTTTTTACACACATGTTGTAGTAGCCTAATATGTTGAAACTCTCTTTACATTTATTTCTCTAAGCATGTAGATTCAAAGCTTGTAGCCAAGCATTGGTGCAGCCTTCCAGCACTTAGTACTGGATATACGTTACAAAGCCCAATTGACTATAGTTATGTCTTCCTAGTAACAGAGCACAGCCTTGCAAGACTCGTCTAAAGTCCTTAAATTACTTGGCATGAATTTCAATAATCACTGACATCATTACTTTGACCTTTGCATCAAAGTAATTTTAGAGTCCCACTTTCTACGGTGTCAATGACATCTGGTTGTGTTAGTGTGAATTTTAAGAGCTGCTCTCTGAGATCTGGATGGATACTTTGTACAGTAGCTAGGCACACTAATTCCACTTGGCAAAGAAGGCTCCTTGTAATATGAAGCAGTGTCGATCTTTACTGCCATTTACAAACTGAGAAACAACATTTAAGAGTTGGAAACTGAATTCATTTGCAGAGACTGGGGGTTGTGAAAACAATTTGATTAACTGCATCTATACAGTTCCATCCAAAAGTCTGGACATTTAAACCCATTGTCATGGTTACTCTTAATTCTCCCAGATCTACTTCTCCTCAAGGGAGACATTCAACTCATCCATACCTGTTTTCCTCATTATATCTCCTGTATATTTTGCAGGGGAACCCTGTTTTAGTAATACAACACACAATTTGCACTTGCAATTTGCCTCTTCTACAAGATTATGGCTTCCAGTTTGATCATATGCTCTTCACTTTGAAAACGTTAGATGTGATTTAATTTGGACAAACTCTCCACTGAATCTTTTTTGTCTAAGAAAATGTTAACATTTATTCATTCATTATTTATTCATATTTAAATTCTCATCTCATATATAATTATATCTATAGACATTCCACTACGATAGTGCAACATGTTCCATTAAAGCATTGTGCACAAAACCGTCCTCCTGTGGCAACAGTCCCACCCCCTTCACAGTGTCCAAAGCAGAGCAGCACACACACTCTCATACACAAATTACTGCCTTATATGGATGACGTGACATCACTACGAGAGGTCCGGTCTAGTTCCACTGTATTTATTCATTGCTCTGATAATGTTTGGAATATGATGATGGAAGATCTATAAGAAAGCTGCTTTCTGCTGCTTTTTTAAATTCTTTTCAGATTTTGTATAATGTCAAACATGTTTATGCACCTGTTTGTAGAGCATCCATAGTGGGTAAGTTGAGGTTTGTTTTACAGTTTTTGAGGTGTTGTGATTGCATTCATATTGGAGATATGTTTTGAATCTCATTCATTTTGAACAATTTATAAATTCTTTAAGCTGTACAAGCATCCTTGTTGTCTCAGTACCTATTAATTTGTTTGTTTTTTTTGCAATGCAAAAATGTTGAATAATGTATTGGTATGTTCCTGGGAGTGTACAAGGAGAAGATGGAGCTTTGCATTTAACCTGATTTGCATGCATTTTGTTGAAACCGGAGATGAGAATGTGCATGAGCAGCATAGAAAGAAGCTCAGAGAAAAGAAGACCACTTGGTGAGGGGGTGTTAGACTTTCACAAGCACTTTGTGTTCATGGTTTTTATCTCATCAACCGGGGTGATAGTGGGAGTTGTAGCGTAGAATTTTCTAGTTTTTCTTTCTGATGTCATTGCTTGTTCTTCATTGCAGCAAAGCACGTGTGATATTTTGCAGTTTATACTGTAAAAAAATATTTACTGTAACCTTCCTTATGCATTGGATAAAAATTACTTCTAGTATTGGTTTTAGTTATGGAGTCACTGGACACTTCATTAGCTACACCTGTACAATGCAATTCAATACAGCAGCTCTCTCGTGAATTCTGCTTTCACAAGATATAATTTATCTGTTTTTAAGTTGAAACTTTTAGAAAGGTGATTATTCTACCATGTGTTAATCATTGAGGTCATAGGTGGTGGTGGTGTCTTACAGGATTGAGATGATTCAAATGTTTTGGTCACCCTATTTAAAATAATTAAGATGGCCAAAATCACCTCTTAATGTAATGCAATCCAGCACGACTCAAGCCCGGATAGTTGCTGACTTTGAAATCTTTAAAACTGTAATATAACATTAATGCTCTTTGTTTTTCTCCTCACATTTGTAGACTGAAAAGGTTGCTTGAGAACGAGAAAGCCTACCAGGTTAAAAAAGAGAACGAGCACTCTAAACGTCTGGCCAAGGTAAGAGAGGAGCTGGTCAAGCTGAAGTCCTTTGCCCTGATGTTGGTCAATGAGCGACAGGAGAACTTAGAACAAATGGACCAACAAAGCCAACGGATTCAGGAACTCAGCCAGCAGTTGCAGCAGCGAGACCAGGCACTTAGTGAAGCCAGGGAGCATGCTCAGGAGGACGGCCAGAGAGTGCTGAGCCTGGAGGCTGAACTTAAAGAGAAATCTGCCAAACTTACCCAACAACATGAAGAGATGAGTGCCAAACTGGCCAGTCTAGAGCTCCACAACCGTCAACTTAATGCCAAACTTTTGGGACTAACACATAAAGTGGAAGAGCTAGAGGAAAACAACAGAGCCTTGGGAAAATCAGAGGAGGAACTGCAGGAGCTCAGGAAGAAGATCAGCAAAGGGGAGTGTGGGAATTCCAATTTGATCGCTGAATTGGAGAACTTGCGGAAGCAGGTGCTGGAGATGGAAGGAAAGGATGAAGAAATTACCAAGACTGAAAATCAGTGTAAGGAGCTAAGAAAGAGACTACAAGAGGAAGATAATAAAAGTAAAGACCTCAGGCTGGAGGTGGAAAAGCTCCAAAACAGAATGGTTGAGTTAGAAAAACTTGAGGATGAGTTCAGTGTCAGCACATCTGAGTGTGCAAAGTTGCTAACTGCTTTAGAGAGAGAGAGGGGCCTGACCAAAGAGCTCTCAGATGAACTTATAGCTCTCAGGATCCATATGAAAGAGCTTGATTCTTCTGAACTGAGGTTAGAAAAGTCTGAGTTGAGCCTTAAGGATGACTTAAGTAAGCTGAAGTCATTGACTGTAGCTTTGATGGAAGAACGAAAGACCCTGATGGAAAGAATAAAGTCAGATGAGAAGAAAAAGGAGGATTTGAGTAGGATTGTCAAAGTTGAACAGGGTAAAGTTATGGAGGTGACTGAGAAACTGATAGAAGAAAGCAAAAAGCTCCTGAAGTTGAAATCAGAAATGGAAACCAAAGTAGAAAGTCTTACCATAGAAAAGGGGGAGCTGAACACAAAGCTAGCCTATGAAATGGATAAATCTAATGATCTTAATTTCAAAGTTAGTCAAATGAAAAAGAGGTTAGAAGGGTTAGAGCAAGCAGAAAAGCTATCAGTGAAGAATTCAATTAAATGTGAACTGGTAACAGTGCCTGACGCCATTAGACGAGAAGACAACAGAGTAAAAGAACTGACTTTCGAAATTGAACGCCTGAAACTTCGCCTTAAACAACTAGAAGTGGTAGAGGGGGATTTAATTAAGACAGAAGATCAGTACGACATGCTGGAGAAAAGGTTTATTACTGAACAAGACAAAGCCAACTTTCTTTCCCAGCATGTGGAGGAAATGAGGAGCCAGATAGCATGGAAAAAAGCAATTGAGAAAGGGGAGGAGGAAAGCCAGGAAGAAGACCTCAGACAACTTTGTAAGAGAGAGGAGGCCAAAACTAGGGAACTGCAAGCTGATGTGGTAGCCCTAAAGGAGAAGATCCATGAACTGATGCACAAAGAAGACCAGCTTTCCCAGCTGCAGGTGGACTACTCTGTCCTACAGCAGAGATTTTTGGAAGAGGAGGAGAAAGCCAAGAATATGAGCACAGAGGTCTTTCATCTTACCCATGAGCTGGAGATAGCAAAGCGCCAAAGTCGAGCACTAAGACCCAGCTTAAATGGGCGGAGAATGGTGGATGTTGCTGTGACATCTACAGGAGTACAAACAGAGGCACTGTCAGCCTTGCCAGCAGAAGAGGAAACTCCAGCTGTGTTTATCAGAAAATCTGTTCAAGAAGAAAATCACATCATGAATAACCTAAGACAGAAGTGCCTTAAAAAACCAGTGGATAAGATTGGTGCCATTGAGCGTTGTCCTTCATCTAGTAGTGATCCTGGTATGAAGAAATCCTGGATTCCCTGGATGAGGAAAAAAGACCATGCTCCTCAAGAGACTAACTTAGAAAAGCCTTTGCACATTAATGGAGATCATTTGCCTTCTGAACTTACCATGTCCCAAAAGCATGGGCAACCTTTACACATCAGAGTAACCCCAGACCATCAAAACAACATGGCCACCCTTGAGATCAGCAGCCCTACTACCGAGGATGTTTTCTCCAGTTCAGCTCCACTCAGTCCTAACCCACCTCAACCTAAATCCAGAATCACAATCATTCCCACCTACTCTGCTCCAACTCCCAGAAGAAAACCCACCACTGGACCTCATGGCCCTGCAAGAGCCAAGTCTCCAGTGACTATCACTACTATATCCAGAGCCAAGTCTCCAGAAAGTACGCGAAC
This sequence comes from Channa argus, assembly GCF_033026475.1. Classification (NCBI taxonomy): domain Eukaryota; kingdom Metazoa; phylum Chordata; class Actinopteri; order Anabantiformes; family Channidae; genus Channa; species Channa argus. The sequence goes on from NC_090212.1 coordinate 7,551,790, forward strand.
TCACTTCTCTGCCTCAGGACGGCCAATGTCCCCAGTCTCTATTATGACAGTCGGTACTGCTGTAGTGCCTGAAGCATCTCCCTCTCCAGAGCCCCAGGAGATGACCATGGGTCGAGCTGTGTTCAAGGTTACCCCGGAGAAGCAGATGGTCCCAATGCCTATACGTAAGGGCAACAACAATGCTAGCATCATTACCACTACTGATGACAACAAAATCCATATTCATCTAGGCAACAGCATCACTCCAAAGATGGTAGTTAGGCCAGTGGCTGCTGCAACAGAGAGCAAGGAAATGACCCTATCGACTGGCACAGTTCTGCGGTCCCCTCGCCAAATAACTTCCACAGCTACCAGGAGCATACAGAGCAAAGTTATGAGTAGTATCACAATATCCCCAGTTTCATCCACCACATCCAGACCTACACAAAGCATGGTAGGTTTTGGTTAAAGGTTCCTTTAAGTCATAAAATTGCATGCTTTCTTATAGACAGCTCAGCTTTGGTTAACAAATTCTTTGAGATTTCAGGCTCCACCCCAAATGAATTTCGTGTGAGCAACACGTGTAAATGAAAACCAAATTATTCTGTTTACTAGCTCTCATGTTGTGTTCTTCCTGGTAGGATGATGTTAGTACCTTTGGACACAAGATAACCAAGCTAAGCTAAGCTGAAATGGCTACACTCATATATTCTATAATAATAATAATAATAATAATAATAATAATAATAATAATAATAATAATAATAATAATAATAATAATAATAATAATAATAATAATAAATATTTAATTTATACTGTATATTATAGACATGAGAGTTAATAATATTGGAATCTCATCTAAATCTCAGACAGTAGAGATAAGCTTATTTGTTTAGTTTTTGGTCTGAAGATGCATTAAGTCTATTTTTAACTGTGTTCTTTTGAAATATATTTACCAATACCTTGATTTCACACTCATAGTAATTGGTGAAGAAGCAACACTCTGTTGGTGTTTCAGTGGACCTTATAATATGTTCTTTGTGGCTCAAATGCGTAGCGTGACAGAAATGGCTCTATGGGCAGGCCTAAGAATAGCAGAACTAATGATGTGGCATTTTGCCACCCTGCTACAGTCATGCTGTAATTTATAGTTGTTACACAGTGTTTACATTCACAAACAGCCATGCAGGACTCAGTGCCCTCTGGCTGACACAGTTCAAACATATGCTAACCCACTTGGATAGAAGTGAAAGAATGGATAAATACAGTCGGTACTTTCTACATGAACATTCTGCAAACACACAGTTCTTGTAGTTTTCATTGCCAGCTGCACAGTTTTATATATATAAATATATATGTTTTTTTCTTTTTTTCTGTAATTGATTTTGCCCCTACACCATTATTTAGCCAACTCTCTATCTATTGTCAAACAGACCGGGCATGATGCCCAGCCACCTCGCTCAGGGCTGACCCGCATCCCAATGTCCAAGAGTCTAAAGGCGGGTAAAGCTGTGTTGGGATCCCTGGGCATCTCAGCTGGAGTGAAGCTGGAGTCACGAACTGAAAGTCAGTCTATGAGGATAGATGTCAAGAAATCCACCGTGAATAGCAATAGTTCACAAAATGGAGGAAAAGTATGACTGTAGTTAATATTTAGAAATAACGAAAAAATAAGAATAAAAAATAAGAAAAAATATGTCCCTGTACAACTCAGCTAGACATTACAAACAGTGACATTTTGTATTGAAATAAGCCATTATTTTTTATGTTTAGTGAGTTTTTGTACTTACTTGTCTGTGTCATATATATTCCTGCTATTTAGAATAAATCATATTCTTTGTACTTACAGTGTGTATTATAATGGGCATTTGCCTTAAATATCGCAAGAGACTTTGCTGCTGTTAACTGCTTTGTGCTTTAAGTGGGTGTCTTGCATAGGTTTTCAAGAGTTTGTTGACATATTTTAAATGGACACACTATAGGTCAAATCATTTGTTATCATGTAAATTATGTTTTTTTTCTGCAAAGGATTTGTACTGAGAAGAATTTTAATTAAATGTCATTTTCAATTATAGTGTCACATGTTCATTTATGGAGTAAAATTAAATTACACATTAAATTACTAGCAAATCAGAGGGAAAATTATGCTAATTTATGCAAAAAGGTCAGATTGATTTTTATGTTTAGTTATAGTAAGAAATGTCTTAGAACATTACATGGATCTACACTCAAATGGAACACAGAGCAATACAATAATGGGCCACGGAAATTTAAGTATTCTGTTATTATAACTTTCAAAGTGTTTTTTTCTTGTAATCAGTCGATATTTTAAAATAAGCAAATTTTATAGAAATACTTTTCTGTCAGAATATAACTCTGCCCTCCTCCCTTCTTTTTACTCACAATAAACACCTGAAAAAGCCCTAAGCGTATAGTATCTTGTGACCCCTTGGCGGGACCTATCTTGTCATCCGGGCATAGAGTAAACCAAAAAACTAAAGTAGTTACCATATCTCCAACTTTACCAACTACGACAGTAAAATGCTATGTACTTTGCAATGTAATCTATAATAATATGGAAATGAAATCTACAATATGCAAATTTTGGCAATCAAGTCAGCAGTAGGATGAAACTCAAAATCACTCCTTTCTGCACATCCACAACCCACTCTGTACAGTCGTTCAGATATTACTCTTATTAAATTAGTCAAGCAGAAATATTAAAATTCATCAATTGGTTAGAATAATCAGCCTTGCTCAAAAACCTTTAGAAGGGCATATGTCTGTAATGCTGCCAGGCTGTTCAATGAGTTTGAGTCATCAAAGTCTTTAAAAACACGTTTATGTATAAACGTTCATATATATAAACGTGTTGATTTCGACCATACGTCTTCAAAAAATATGTATATCTATCTGTCTATGGTTATTCTTCTGCTGATGTGGAGATGCAGTAACCTGCTTTTATTCCTTCAAGTGCCTTTATACTTATGAATACATTTTACAAGGATGACTTTTATTTGTAATATATTATTTTACACCACAGTAAAAAAAAATATACTCAGCTTACTCCACATCAGACAGAATGACAGAGGTGTGTCTTCATTTGCTTGGATGATGTAACTACTACCTACCTCAATCCCATTGGCTCAACAGCTTCCGGGTTCTTCCTCGGAGATGATATTACCAGGAAAAATATAATCAGTAGTGAAACCTGCAGTAAGTTACGGAATTGGATTCACCGAGAGGGTATATTTCTTTCCGTATCCAGTTTTGCCATTTGTCCTGACGCTTTATATCTTCTTTACGGCGTGGGATTAACAAGGAAGTTCCGGTTGTCGACTAAAGTGGATTATTTTGCTCGAAGGACAGGGCAGCTATGATGGCGTCAAGCTACAACGCTAAGGAAGAAGACGGCCACCACTCGGGCGCTTCGACTCACGGCGGAGCCGGGGTTGTAAAAAGTAAAAAACCGGACAACACAGCGTTCAAACAGCAGCGACTACCAGCCTGGCAGCCCATCCTGACTGCAGGCACCGTGTTGCCAGCTTTCTTCGTTATTGGTCTCATCTTCATCCCCATCGGCATCGGCCTGTATGTCACATCAAATAACATCAAAGAGTTTGAGGTACAGTAACAGTCTTCATATGTCTTCATGTCTTTAAAGTGACTACTATTAACGTGAACTAAATAATAATTAGAGGCGAAGCTAATTCTCGTAGCTAACAGTTACACTAAACCTGTTGAAATAAGTAAGTTACGAGACTTGGATTAATTGGATGCTAACTTCGCGAAAGGCTGTTTTCATTGTTATATTTTCCGAAATCGATTTCTGTTAGGCTTTGTCCTGATGAAATTATCCCATCAAGGACTTCATCAAATCCTGAAACTTAGCTTTCAGTTAATGCAGCTAACTTAGCTAAAACCAATGCAGACTACTATAACACTAGCGTAAACAAATGTTTATTGTAAACGTTTTTTCTTAAAGAAGATTGGAATTTAACTTAATTTGCAGAGGCTGTGGTCAGTGGGGGTGTTGAAGTGTATTGCCTTTAACTGACAAGTGTTTCTGGTATTTTTTACAATAATCCGGTTAGACGATTGTTTGAAATAAAAAAAACCTAATCAACACCAATGACTTGCAGCAAAACCAGAATATAATATTTTCCATGAAAGGTGTATCACATTAAATCACTTTTATTTACTTGTACTAAATAAACTTCAATTGTGTCTGTATGAGAATGGAAGAGTATTAAACCAGATGTATGCATGTATTTTGCCTAGATTAACTTAACATAATTTGCTTTTTTTAATACTAACTGACCCCTCATTTTCAGATTGATTACACTGGGGTAGAAAGTAACAGTCCATGCTACGGCTGTGCCAAGAACGTTAGCTGGAACAGCACAACACCATGTCTCTGCTCTGTAGAATTTACACTGGAGCAGCCATTCGAGGTGAGTTGATGACCTGCACCAGCTTACAGTATGCAGGCCCTATTAATAATGCATGCCTTCAGCTCAAATATTGATAGTGTTGCTTGTGCGGTAAAAAGTCAAGCACTACCCTCCATTAAGATCTATTTTGAGGCCAAAGAAAGGCCCAGGTTTGTTTGAAACCTTTATCACCATTGATTCACATATGATCTCTCTTCTCTTGCAGGGGAATGTCTTTATGTACTATGGCTTATCAAACTTCTATCAGAACCATAGACGCTATGTGAAGTCCAGGGATGACAGCCAGTTGAATGGAGATCAATCTTCTTTGACGGTATAATCTTCTAAGTTTTGGACTGTTTTGAAATGCAGAGATTTCATTAAAATTCCCATCTGTATCAGTTTTAACACTGCTATACTGCTATATACAGAACCCCAGTAAGGAATGTGAACCATACCGTACAGCTGATGGCCTGCCAATAGCTCCATGTGGGGCCATAGCTAACAGCCTTTTTAATGGTAATGTATCTGTTCATTCCCCAGAATGTTCAGTTTATAGCAGAAGTCTGTCACTGCTGAGGTCCATCTCATTTGCAGCTTTTACTCCATGTGAAAAATGTTATAGTATTAAGGAATATTTTAACAACATTTTTCTCGGTTCCAGACACTTTGGAGCTGTATTATATTGATATCAATGGCACCAGAACTATTCCTCTTGTTAAGAGGGGCATCGCTTGGTGGACAGACAAGCACGTGAAGTTCAGAAATCCTAGTGGAAGCACCAACCTTAGTGTGGCCTTCCAAGGTGAATTATGTCTGCTGTGAACATGATATTTTAAATGCATAAACATATAACTTTCAAGGACTAGCTTGGTTTTGTCTACTTTTTTATGAAATTTTCTTTTGTCTTTTCCTCAGGAACAACAAAGCCACTGAACTGGAGGATGCCAGTGTATGAGTTGGACCCCTCAGATTCTGAGAACAATGGCTTTATTAATGAGGACTTCATTGTGTGGATGCGCACGGCTGCGTTGCCCACCTTTCGCAAGCTCTACCGCATCATCCAGAAGAAGTCTAGCACAACTCCAACTCTACCCAGTGGCAACTATGTCTTGAATATCACTTACAGTATCCTTTTTAAAGCTATTTCTGAGTGGAAATTCTACTGTACAATCAATACTAAGTTACTTTCAGAATGTAGAGCTGTCTAGAATGACTTTTCACTTTAATCACTTTAAGCTTCTTAAGATCATTAGTGGGATAGATTGATTATAATGTCAGAAATCCTGTCTATTGAGACGTGCAAAACTTAATTATCACCTCTATAAATTTCTGTGTTGTTTCGTGTAAAAACATAGTACTAATCATCTGATTGTAGCTGCTTTTAGTCTTCGGAAAATACTACCTCAGACAAACGGGAACGTAAAACTCTTTTCAACGTGCCATTATGTATTGAAAATAATTCCACAAAGGAAAAAAAAATGTGTGCAATAGTAAGTACTCCCTCACTGCTTCTATAGAATGTAAGAGGGAATATTACAGCCAAGTGCTGCTAATCTTCATCTCTTGATTAATTGATCATTGGCTGGTCTGCGGACTTTTATAAAAGCAGAGGTTTTGGCAGTTTATTGGTCTGGAGCATTGGTTTATTGGTCTGGAGCATTCAGATGTTTGTCAAGGTTAAGAGGGAAAGACATACACAATGTAGAAGCAATTGTTGCTGCACATTAATCTGATAAGCATTGAAGACCATTTCCAAATGATTTTGGAGTTCAGCATTCTATCACTGAGCACGTAAAAGTCTATGACAGCACAATTAGAAGAAGACTGACAAAAACAAGTAGGTTTGTTTGAAGGGGTTCTCAGGATAAAGCCTCCTCTGTCTAAAAAGAACATGAAAGCATTACAGATGTTCACAAAAATGAATCTGAACAAACCACAAGAACTCTGGTATAATGTCCTATGGACAGAATTCCTCTCTGAGTATTTTATAGGCAAATGTAAGTCGATCCAGCCAAAAGCTAAAGCTTGGTCATGCAACAAGACAATGATCTGAAACACTTGTAAATATACATCAGAATGGCTGAAAAATAAAATTTAAGGTTTTGAAATGGCCTACTCAAAGCCCAGAACTCAATCCAATGAAAATCATGTGGCAGGACCTTAAGAGAGCTGTGCAAGCGAATGCCCCTAAACCTCAATTAACTGAGGCAATGTTGTAAAGAAGAATGGGCCAAACTTCCTCCACAACAATTTGAGAGACTGGTACATGGAATGATTTAAGTTACTGCTGCTAATGGTGAATCTAAAGTATAAACTATTGAACCATGGGAGGTACTTATAGTAAGGCCCACATGTTTTCGTTCTTTTTGGCTTCATTTTTGTTTATTAATGGCCGATGAAAAAAAGTTATGATGTTGTTCCTCTGATTTATTTTCATAATACTAAAGGCTGCTACGATCAGAGGATTTCTATTTAGTTTTTACGCAAAGAAATCATGGACTTATAAGATGGCGCACTAACTTAGCACAACTTAACACAAAGATTTGATCGTTACTGTGAAACACTGCTTATTGTATTTGATTTCAACCTGATGCTTATCCAGACCAAACCAAGTTTTTATTTATACTTACTGTGGTCATACACTACCACTGGGGGAAAAAACTGGTTTATTTAAGTTTTCATTATTAAAAATCATTCAGATTATATTATTCAGGTTATATTAATACTGTGTAGATGACTCGTGCATTATTGTAAACAGTACTTTTCTCTCTGTCTAGAAGCTCCAGTCATTTTCCTTAACCATATGTAATCAGATTACCCTGTGCTGAGCTTTGATGGTCGCAAGCGGATGATTCTGAGTACTATCTCCTGGATGGGTGGGAAGAACCCCTTCCTGGGCATCGCGTACATCACCGTGGGCTCCATCTGCTTCTTCCTGGGTGTAGTCCTGCTCATCATCCACCATAAATATGACACACGCAACAACAGCGCAGACATTCCAAGTTAAACAGCTTTTGTTTTGCATTTGCCAGTCTTTGCATGCATGGGTGATCCTACAGGGTCCATACTGGACTCCTTACTGCATTTACCATGAATACACTGGGCTCTGTAAACATCTCCTTTGTTTGTGTTAAAGCAGCGTCTTTTAAGTGTTCTATCAACAGCTGTGTGTGTGTTTGACACATACATGTTACTGTGTCAACTTATAGCTTCAGGTCAGCTATTCAAAATTTGTTTTATTTCTATTTATCTATACATTATCAACGTATCTGTGTTTGTTTTAGCATTTCTTAATTGTTGAAGGATGTATGTATTTTGAAGTTTTGGTCTATATTATTAATGTTATATGTCCTGCTGATGAAAGTAATATAGACTCCATTGACTTACCTCTTAAGGTTGTTGAGCTTAACTTGAATGTGAGATAATCCTCGCTTCTGTGCTGGCAGTTATGAAATACATTAAGGTTCAACAAAGTATTTTATGCTTGAAGAAGTAATACCAAAACTGTTTGAGCTGTGACTGGGTGTATAAACGGATGGAGCCAGTCAAAAGGCATCTTTTTTAAATGATTGAAAATAGTCTTATAATCGAATGCTTATTAATGATACAAACATTATCCTATATAATTATATCCAGAATGCTTGATTACAAAACGCTGGATACTGTCTGAGGCTTAGTAAAGTTTCAGAGTTTAAATGTTTATTTATGTTGTGTTCTTTAATGTTGACCAAAGGATATGCACTTCAAAAGTGTGACAATTGTTTTTTTCCCCCCTTGCTTCACTTCATCTTCTGTTATAAAGTGGTGTTATGGATTTATTTAGTAGCAAATTGCTTTAATTTGAAATTTGATGGGTTTTTATAAGGTTTGCAGGGTGCAATTAAAGAATTAGCTCACTATAATGATGTCATTTGTTACCATTGGTACAACCTGAGCTGCTACTGTACCACTACCACAAATTGCGAGGCAAGTTTCCCATACTGTAAAATATTACAACAATAATAATAGTAATAAAAATGCTATGCTATCACACCTCACCTGTTCGGGGTGGGGTAACCAGAAGGGTTGCTACTGTCTGCACATTATGGGTAAGTAACGTTATTTTAAAATGTACTACAAAAGGACAAAAATCACTAAAAATGATTTAGTTTAAGATGCTCCTGTTTTGTCATTAAACTGGTGTTGATATGTTATTATGTATTGTGCAATACTTACACACATTTGCGAGATTAGTTAGCAAGTTAATGTTTAGATGGAGGCACATGATTTGCTGTGGCGACCCCTGAAAGGGAACAGCCGAAAGGAAAAGAAGAAGAAGAAGTTAGCGAGTTAATGGTTAGTGTTTTTGAGGAAACTGATATATAAACTTCAGAGATAAAGCCATTAAAGTTTGCGTCAGAGAAGTTGAATTGTAGCTAAACAAGGTCATTTGTACATGTGACTCTGACAGCAAACGCAGACTGTATAACAGCTAGGTTTTGGTCATGCATGCATTGACGGTTAATCCAATATAATTATCACAGTCTGCAGTGAGTTAGCCTTTATTTAAACTTTTTCTGCGTTTGACTCATCCTTGCAATACGCAGATACACAGCAGATATCGCTATTTGCATTGCATCAATCGTTTTGAAACAAGGAAAGACTTCCAAGTGTTTGTTGCTTTTTGTTTTTTTCCATACTTAAAACTTTGGCAGATTTTCACAGGCAGCATGACCGGCAGAGTCTGTCATCAAATTGTTAATACTATGAAGGAAAAACAATGTTTCAGGTGGAGTTTTAATCTGTGAGGAGAGAGCGGTGGACACATCAAATGTTCAACATCTGAAAACATAAAAAGTCAAATAAGTTTTACAGAAGCTGAGATGTGATAGTTAAAGTAGCTTAGTTTGAAAATTAACCACTTTACATTATATATCTATATACCACAGGATTTGTGAGACTTGTGGGTGCCGGACCTCAAACCCTCTATGGTTTTTCATACTCCCTCATAAGGAAATGTAATACATTTTGAAATTAATCAGTTAATCTTCAATCAGGTGAACTATGAGAACAAACTTGAGAGGCAAGATCTATGAACAACTGTGTCCTTTTGTAAATAGATTTGTGCCCTAGTAAAAATTCTAAAAGTCTCTATACTTATATTTATTTTCGTGTCCCTAAAGAAAAAAAAAATTATTTATCCAACCTGAATCCACCTGGAAATATGTTAATTTATGGTAATTATTATTTTTAATCAAAATAAAATTTTATTTAATGCAGAAATAGAAACACAGTCCTAAATATCAGTGTATTATTTAAATAATTATATGTCTTCAGTCTTTGCTCTTTAGAAAGGAGAATAATAGAATACCCATCCATCTAATGGGTGTGTCAAAGGACTCTACTCTACAGAGACACACTGTGTTTGGTGTGTCAGCATTTGTCTGAGATTTGATGAGTCAGGCTGACTTATTGGATAGAACACGTTTCATACCAGGGACTTGACCCTAGTGTTCTCCTGAAAGTGACTGAAAATAACTGTAATTTGACAGTGAGTCATCAAATATTGTTTGAAGTCAGGGTAATTACCCTGTACTGTACGACAGTCAAATCAGTAATACATGTCTGATCTCTGTATGGGGAGTGGATGTGTTGTGCATGAGCTGTTTGATGCTGCAGTGCTCATTTTGCCTTCTGAAAAACTCATGCAGAAGCTGCACGTAATTCATTAACTCTCTGTTGTGCAGATTTCTAATCTAGGAAAGTTTGTGTTTAATATTTAAAAGGACTATTTATTCATTGTACAAATCATGAGCTGCAAATATGAATGTGCATCTTTCTTCACCTGACTCCATCTGTACTATAGATGTTGGTAAAGTCTGCTACAAGGTTTATATCGAATTTTCATATTTCAGGAAAATATAAAGACCCCTGTCTCATGTATTACTCAAAACGAGAGTGTAGTAGGAAGCTGCAATTTTCTAAATCAAAATTATTTTTCTACATACAGTATGGATAGTGTGGATTTTTATTTAGAACACTAGAGGGCACCAAAACCCAATTAGTCAGGACGACCACCACAGTTGTAGTAAGGGAAAGAAATGCTGAAATACTTCACCATTAGTAACAGATCAGATGTGCTTAATACCCTTGTTATAAATAAATTAATAGCGACTTGCAAATTTGATTACGCACGTTTCGTATAAAGAAAAAATCATGAGGTAATTGCCACTGTAAAAGATAGAGAAATTTACAAAGCTACAATTGTAATTTTTATTTCATTTGACATGTATGTAAATAAGTTGGTTAAGGTTGTCTTTTGCCCATATAAACCACTCCCCCACAGTGATGTCTGGCCAACGAGGCCCCTGCTGTGAAGTCATATTAGTACTGGAAACTCATTAAATCCCCAGACCAAAGGAATGCGTGAAAAAAAGTAATTTCCAAGCATTGGATCGCTCTTGGCGGGGGACATACATCAACTGACAAGGCAGGGGTTTCGTAAGACGCGCAAATGATGGTAAATTGAGAGTTTGGAACTGCCCCCCTATTAAGTAGCCGATGGTGGAAAGATTCTTCCCACTTGGAAAGAGGCTTTTCCTTCTTGGACATCTGCTGGCGGAGCTTCCAGCAGCCACAAAGAGGAGAGAGGGGTCTGCCCGCAGCTTCTGAAAGTTCTCACTTTCTACAGGGGGAGACTTAAAGCAGGCTGCTCTGCTCTGACTTTGCTCGGTTAATTTTGGGGGGCTTTTATAGGTGAGTAAGCTAAAATATTTTATTCATTCATTATTTTTGTTTTGTTTTTGCAAATGACTTACTTTTGCATTTTAGGAATATAAATATATATTGCTATTCCGCAAAATGTGTAGAATATCAATTTCCCATTCGTTTTGCAGTGTTGTGATGTAGAGCTGATTGACTTTATTACATGTTTGTATCGCATGCGTACTTTAAGATAAATAAAGTTAAACTATTATTAAAAACATACTAACGTTGGTCTCAGCTAGATTTAAGCACAGTGATCGTGAGGCACAGTCACGCATTGTTCAGTAGCGGCCCAGGACAAGGATTTGTGCTTTGGGCCCGATTCTAATTTCGTGAATTTGATTAACTAAGCTTCTTGTGTCCGAAGGGCCAGAAGAGTAATTGTGGCCGCTGAAGCTGTAGTTTTCTTGCTTGTGCACCAGGAGGGGCGCACAGTCTGTAGTAAAAGTATCAGCTGAGTTTATAAGGTAAATGGGGTTTGTTGATACTACGGTGAAAGATAAAACCCCGCACACGAAATTATCAGAACTAATGATTGTGGAATTATCAATGTGTTTGAATGAGTCTATGTAAAAGCCATTGCGTCCTATTCATTCATGTACACAAGTGTCCAGAAATAAATAATCGGAGTTGTTAGAGGTACAATTTCAAGTTTTGAGATACCTATGTTATCCCCGACCAAATTTTTGATTACATTACATTATATATTTTGATTATATTCCATGTAGGAATAGACTGAGGGAATTATAGACTCCAGTAAACTGCAGAGCAAGCCAGCAAAAAGATCAAGGCAACCAGAAAGCATGGCTTTCCAGATTATTCATATGATAATCAAACCACAGGAGCGTGTTTAAAATGGGTTTTCAGTCTTTTATTACTGAATACCCGCAGTATGTCAGTCAATACTATAAGTGCCTACCTCAGGGTGTGGGCGTCACCTGGAGGCAGCTGTGTGTGCCAAGGTGTGGCACTTGGAAGTCTAGATGGAGCTTTTTTCAACATTATGGAAAGCAGTTATTAAATAATGAGAGCTATCCGTTTGGATTTTAAAACAATTCAGTTGAAGATTCAGACAGGCAGACAGGGGGTTGCATTGTGTATAAAGACAAACTAACATCTGTAATGTATTTTGTGAAATTTATTTCTGTGGTGCCTTGTCACACCACACTGGCAAAGTGAGTAGTGTTATTGATCTGCAGATTAAACACATTTTCTCCCTTTGTCTTCAGACTGATTGATGTGTTGCTGACCCTTTAGGGGCAAACATGAAGCTAGGGCTGTCACTGGCCACGGCTGCCTTCCTTGCAGCCCTGTTATCCTCCATAGATGCTCAAGGTAAATGAAACCACCTGGCCTCAGTCCACTCACATATCCTATCCTTTCTGCCTTTTTAACTCCTCCTTCTCCTCTCACATAGTATCTCCAGTTGCTACTCATATTTTAGGGATTAGTCTTTCATGTCTTACAGCCATTGTATGGAAAAACTGCACTTTGTATTGAAAAAAAAATGAATAAAGAGATTCTTATTTCATGTGTATGCTATTTGACTTTTAGAATTACTGATTCCTGAATGACTGTCATACTTTCATGCCCTCATCTGTAGTGTGTTTTGTCAGATTTGTCTTTCAAGACTCATTATAGGCTTTGATCTCAATTTCAAATCCAGATCCCCTTTACTTGCATTAAGGCTGTAATTTAGATGGTTTAAACCAATACTTAACGACCAATTTTCTCATTGGGATTTGGCAAATAGGACCAAGCAGCCAAACCAAAGTTTATTTAATTTACAATTTCTAATTAATTCATTAAACAGCAGGACACATAGAACATAGAGTCATTTCATGGTTCAATGTCTTCCTATAAAGGCTTTGGCAGGGCTGTTGCAGTTTCTCCAAATCAAAAAATGAAAGACTTTCAAATGCTTGGGATTGACATCACCCATTGAAACCTAGTTATTGTGATTATGCTAAAATTGTACTAAACCTGTAAATCTCTGCATTGATTTTTGCAGTGGTTGCAGCAGTAAGTAAATAGCCTTTTAAACCAATGGTGCAAATATGTGTTAAATCAAATATTAAACATCAAGAAGTAGAAGTGGTGTTATTTAATAATTAAAAAAATATAAATAAATTGTACCGGTTCCCGTGTTGCATTATACAGAGTAATCAATCAAGAAAAATGCTTAAATGTTTCAAAAGGATATTTAAGTGCTATACTTAAATAACTTTGTGTATATTTCAGTTGTAGCAGCGATTACATGTCGTTAACAATCTGTCACAACTATTGATGGAGGAGTAATTACATATGAAAATATGGTATGGAAACCTTCAGATTTTTTCCCTTTCAAAGTTCTCTGGCTGGGTGAGGGGGTTCTAATGTCTACTCTCACATATCTCCACTAACGGAATGGAAAGATGAAATACGAGAACAGCAAATTAATCCTCAGACAGCACAAAGACAAAGAGCCTTTCTCAGGCTTCTTTGCGGGCATTCGCAAAAATGCTGAGTTGCAATACATATGGAAAGTTAATATGCAGTAATGTTTAATGTCAGCACATGTTGTGGAATTACATTGGCATCTGTCCTGCCTCTTTGGGAGAGTCAGTGTTCTTTCCTCCTCTTCTTGGTCTCTCATCCTGGCTGTAGCTCAGGCCAGGATAGCTGGTGGGCTGGAGACCGGGGTTACCGACAGAACAGTAGCCAGACTCTGGCCCCTGGGAGCCAGAAATGTCCTTTAGGAGGAATTGACGAGATATATAACAAGAGCAGCCACAAGATCCAAATAACACACCAGAGATGTTTATCCTTTTTATTAATTAATTTTTTTTTTTTTTGAGAAACCAACTTCATTTCTTAAGTAAAATTTCATACCAGAATGCCATTGAGTATGGTCAAAGTAACTGTAACAAATTGAAATAACATACTAACGCAACATTTTGCCGTGGACAAATGTGGGAGTGGAGGGAATTGCAGGGAAAGACCTGCCTCTTTCTTCAGATTTTGCCATTCCACCATTCCTTTGTTACATACTACCCCCTCTCCACTCATCTATGCCTACACATACACAAACCTCCTACATACACACACACTTCCATAGACCTTACCATTTGTTGTTGGAGATGAGTTCTCACGGAGAAATCAGGGGGAACACGGTCCATCGGGACTCCTTGGGTTGATATGCCAGGTTGGTGATCCTCCAATCCCAGTTTTAAAATATTTGATGGGTTCCTTTTTGTCATCTGCCTGTGCATTCAGTGTGTCCCAAGCTATGGCTTCCTCCTCCAAAGTGTATTTTACAATGATATTCTTGCCTCCCATGTTACTCTACTTCTAATTCACAGCATGCACCCATGTGTCAAAGATCTTTAACGATAACTTACAGTCTTCTGCACGGACTGCTACAATAGCACTGTGGTCATTAGTGGCCAACCACTTCAAGCCACTAAGCCAAATAACATCCTGCTAATGTCATTAACATCCGTAATTTACTCACATATTTCTTTAATTGTTTCTTCTCTACCAATATTCACTTCTTCTTTTTGTCACTGAAGCATCTTTGGAAATGCTATTTTAGTATTTATAACCTAACATTTTGAGCACAGTTGCATGTGATATTAAGAATTTTGTTTAATTACTAATTATGAAATGAAGAGAACTTAAAGTTTACTATATAGTTCTGGGATGATAAAAATGGAAATTTTGCACTTTTCACATTCAATTTTTGAAATGCTTGCATTTTGTTTTTTTTTAGCTGCTGATGAAACTTTAATGCATGTAAATTACAAACTTTATGCACTAAATGTTAGCACACCTCCTTCTGTACCTACTATCTGGCTTAAAAGCTGTAAAAAGAATATCATTTTAAAATATGTTTGTCATTTCTGTCTGTGTGGTCCCAACTGTACATGGAAACTACCGTTCAGTCAATCAAAGTTGTTGAGCCAAACAACTTTCTCATGTACATGATGCATGACACTGTGATCAAGTCAGCTCAGTGTAAAAATGTGTGGTCTTGTCAAATTGTATATGTTTTCCTGTATTTTTTAATGTACACACTTCTTCTTTCACAGTACATCTGAAGTCTTTTGAGTGTCTGAAGTAATCTTGTGCTCTCATGCCTTCTTATGCATTTTGCTGTCAATGAAAAAGTACACAAGAGTCTCTAGTGACAAATTGTGTATTCTTTTTAAAGGTTTGCAATGGATGTGTGCCACTTGCTTGTGTAGACAGGCTTAACCAAATACACAAATGAAGCACTTATCGTCTTTAAAATATGTTTATATACAATGTATATAGAACATATGGTGTTCAGTTTTGTCAAGAGTTATGTCAGCAACTATATGGCAACCTTGATTCCATTGTATAATCAGTAACTAGAAAATGAAACCATTGTTGTGTTTTTGTAATGCTGAGATCAGCTCCACCATAAAAGCCATTTAGTATGTGGTTGAGGCATGCGTTGTAATGACTGCACACAGCATGTTGTGGATGGTTCACTCAGTGTTTGCACTTTGGTAGAGTGCATATGTTGCGTATGCCAGTGCTTGAGTTGTTGGCCATCTTGGTTGTGCAACTCAAACAAATGCCATTTTGCTCCGAAATGGCTTCTCACACTTTTTCAATGTTGTCACATTGTTACTTGTCAACCTCACAAATAGATGTCAGTGCTCTGTCTTTGTCCCCAACAAACAAACAAAGCCACTTCACTCATGAAGTGTTTGTTGTTGGGATTATTGTGAATGCCTAAAACATTTCATACTTTGGTTTGATCATAAATATTATATACATACAAACCCTTGTAATTCTTAAAATTTAACACTATTGCATCTCTTGTTTGCAGTGGAACCTCCCTCTGACTTGAAATTTAAAATTCTAAATGAGAACACAGTGGAAATGTCATGGACAAGACCCTCTTCAGCAATAGAGGGCTTCAGAATACAAGTTATATCAGATGCAGGTCAGTATGAAGTCAGCTTTTATGTCCGTGACCAAACCCAGCAGTATAGTTCACCTCATCAGTTGTTTTACTCCTTCATTTCCACTCCTAGATGAACCTTCTCGAGATTTTACCCTCAATGCACAATCCACTACGACCTCAATCACTAACCTGACCCCTGACACGGACTACTCAGTGTCCATAAACTCCTATTATGGGTCGGAAGAGAGCATTCCCATCTTTGGCCAACTGACCAGTAAGGGTTCTTTTACACTGTTTTTAAAAATCATTTGAAATCATTTTTATTATAGTGTATAGTGTTAATACTACTAGAGTGTAAGCCCAAAAGCTGCTATTCCGAGATAGTTCTGGAAAAACTGCCATTGCTAGGGACCTTTGGTAAAAGTATAACTTTTTTTCCATACAGCATTTTCACATGAGATGCAGGAAAGAAGGGAAAAATCACATCTGTTTAATGAATATTCTCTTTCTCGCTCTTCATAGCTAATGCACCATAAAGATATGTGTTTGTGTACCTGTGGTATTTATCCTTTAGACAAGCTTTTATGGTTTGCTCGCCTTTTTCCGCTGTGAAAAGTGGACAGAGACAGGCAATGTTTGGTGCTAACTCACCAAGTGTTTGCTGTCTTTCAGTCCAGTCCAGTAACACCAGTGGACCAGTCAGGAGGCCACAGTCAGATGCAATCAGTGAGTATATTTACTACAGACTCAACCAAAACCTGAATGGGGCAGAGTTTCCACTTTTTAAAGATACTTTTTCCCCTCATGACTGTCATATTTTTTTCCCCATGGAATAATTGAATCAGGCATACATTTTGTCTTCTCTTGGGGTTGTCAAAAGGAAAGCAGTCAGGATTCTGACAGTGACTAGGAAGGCAAATAGTGGTTCTTTTAATTGAAACCAGTTGGCATTTTAACAGGAACAGAAAGGAAGGCTGGAAGCTAGGACACAATGGTTATGTTATGTGTCATGGACTAGAAGGAGAGCAGGGGGTTGTGCCTCCTAGAAGTAAGTGATGTCCTTTAGCAGTTAAGAGCTCTTAATGAAATGTCATCTCCTTACTGAACACCCAGAGAATGTGTTCCAGAGAATTTCATCTTTGACTGAAATTTCCACAGGATTTGGAAATATAAAACTGAACATTGCTAGTGGAACTACTTCTGCTGAAGGTTTAGTCTAAAAAGCCAAATATTTTTTTCTCTGTCTGCTTCAATACCTTTACCAGGCTGCTGTTTGGCACTGGTTGATATTTTTTTTTGACGTTAGGATGCATGTCTTTTAATCATAGAAAAATATTATAAAAATATTCCTACATGACTAAACCTTTTTTCTGCCATACTTTATTGGCTATTTCTGGCTTGAAAATGTAAGCCATAAAGTTTTTACACCTTTTAATAACCACTATGTAAAATCCAAACTGTTTTTTTTTTTTCCAGAATGTTCGATCAGTGCATTAGCAGATCTGGTTTTTCTCGTGGATGGCTCTTGGAGTGTGGGCAGAGAGAACTTTAAACACATCCGTAGTTTCATTGGAGCCCTAGCAGGAGCCTTTGACATTGGTGAAGACAAAACTCGGGTGGCTGTGGTTCAGTACAGTACAGATACCCGCACAGAGTTCCCCCTTACCCGGTACACCAAAAGAGGTGACCTGCTCCAAGCCATCAACTCCCTGCCGTACAAAGGAGGGAATACTATGACAGGTAAAGTCTTATTCAAGACAGAGGTACACAGATGAAAAGATGCAAACTCTTCTGTAATGGCTTTGCATGGTTGTTTGTAATGCTTTAAATCTGGAAATCCCTGCAAGTCTGAACATTACTTTAAAGTTGTTTAATGCGATGGTACATGGTGTAAGAAAAAACAAATTTAAAATACATTTAGACATATTTTTCTATTTTAAAGGTGATGCCATAGATTACCTGCTGAAAAATATCTTCACGGAAGCAGCTGGATCCAGGAAAGCTTTTCCAAAAGTAGCCATGATTATCACTGATGGAAAATCCCAGGACCCAGTGGAGGAGTATGCTAAAAGACTTAGGAACATCGGAGTGGAAATATTTGTCCTGGGTATGGTTTACTATTCAGTGTTTTGCTCTCCTGTCTGAAAGTCTGCCTGCTCTTGGAATCCATTTAATTTCCATCGGATTGTTCATTTTGATAGATATTTGACTTAGTAAAATTTAAGAGTTGTTTTCTAAAAGACACAATGCTCTGAAAATGGCAGGAGTCGAATAAATGTGCTGATGTTGTTGGAACATTTTTTCTTTTAGGTATCAAGGGAGCAGATGAGGATGAGCTTAAGGAAATGGCCTCCCCACCTTACAACAAACATGTGTACAATGTTCCCAATTTTGACCTGATCCAAGAGGTACAGAAAAAGATCATCAAAGAGGTGTGCTCTGGTGTTGACGACCAGCTCATCTATCTGGTCAGCGGCGAGGAAAGTAAGTCAAATGATGGTTTTTCAGTGTGTTTAAAATACATGTACATAGAGTGTCAGGGTTTTGACACGAACAGGAAGCGTTGTTAGTGTTAACTCACAGCTCAGCAAACATTGTGATTTTTGGTAGTCGGTACCAAACGAATTTCAGCCTTAAATTTTTTATTCTATTTCAGCAACAATAGTGGGACGTACTAAGACGTCATTAGTGTTATTGAAAAGAAAATATACTGTGCCAAAAAAACAATAACCTTTTTTTTTTGTGATGATGTATGTGATTATTCACGACGATGTTTATTGTTCCTGACAACCTCAGTAGTCTAATTACTTGTTAGCAACCATCCTTTATACCACATATAAAAGCTCAAAAATAAAGTGAGTTTGGTATTTACTAATGACCTTTGTGACGAAGAAAAATTTTAAAATCTCTTGAACTTGTTATAATTACAGACCTAATTTGAGGCACTTCAGAAAAAAACAAAATAAAATCCATGGACTTCAGGATGAGGGAACTGGAAGTTCAAAACTTCTAACTGATTTACGGGTTTTAGGACATTCCTCCATCACTGTATTTTGCTGCCTTAGAAAAGAAATTCTGTCCCGTTTTCAAAATTTTAGTATCGACTTGATACCAAAGTATTGGTTCTAGAGATATTCTTAGTAATAATACATCTAAAGGTTTTCCAACCTAACATGTTTTTGATTTCCTGTGATTGTTTTCTCAGTGGTGGAGCCAGCCTCTAACCTGCAAGTAACAGAAATTGCATCAAAGTCAATGAGAGTTACATGGGATGCCTCCCTGGGTGATATCACAGGCTACAAGCTCACCCTCATTCCAATGCTAGCTGGAATGAAACGCCAAGAACTGTACATAGGGTCCACACAAACATCCATCAATGTCCGTGACCTTTCCCCTGAGACTGAGTATGAGATCAGCTTGTATGCTCTCAAAGGTCTTAGCCCCAGTGAACCGATCATGGCAATGGAAAAGACCCAGCCTGTCAAGGTGTCAACAGGTAAGGTGATGGGTCATGTGTCTTTGTCTATTTACTGTATATGGTAAATATACTGATAATCTCTCACTTGTTACCTGCTTTTGTATAATGGAAGACATCCTGTATAAGGCCTTTAAGTAACCAAGGACTTTCTTTGTTTTTCTAAGAGTGCTCTCTGGGAGTTGATGTGCAAGCTGATGTGGTCCTGCTGGTTGATGGCTCATACAGTATTGGATTACAAAACTTTGCTAAAGTCCGTGCCTTCTTGGAGGTTCTGGTCAATTCCTTTGATATTGGACCCAACAAAGTTCAGATTAGCTTGGTCCAGTACAGTCGTGATCCACACACTGAGTTTGCCCTCAACACTCACCATGACATTAATGCTGTTGTCAAAGCAGTCCGCACCTTCCCCTACCGTGGAGGCTCCACTAATACTGGCAAGGCCATGACTTATGTCAAGGAGAAGATCTTTATTCCTACCCGTGGAGCAAGACAAAATGTTCCCCGCGTTATGGTCCTAATCACAGATGGAAAGTCATCAGATTCTTTTAGGGATGCAGCAACTGCCCTTAGGAATATTGATGTGGAGATATTTGCTGTTGGTGTAAAGGATGCAGTGAGGTCTGAGCTGGAGGCCATTGCAAATCCCCCAGCAGACACTCATGTTTATGAGGTGGAGGACTTTGATGCCTTCCAAAGAATCTCCAAGGAACTGACTCAGTCCATCTGTCTGAGAATTGAACAGGAGCTGCTCAACATCAAAAAGAGAAGTAAGTAGGAGGATAGAATATGTTCAAAATGATAACCTGGAGTGTTATTACATAATACACAGCGTATGAGTACCTTCACGTTGGTCCATGCTGTCCATAATAAACACAGTCAGTTACCCGGCTCAATGAATAATTTCAGGACAATTTTTACTTTGGACAACAAAGCCAAAGAATTCCAGAAAAAGCAAAACCAGACATTATACTCTATAGATTGCTACCAGGCAATGCACAGGCAAAAATGTATCAACTCACTTAACTGTGGCTTGCCAGTAAACATATCACAAAACCACACATATGTTTCTAGAGCTCTATGACACCATTTGTTATCATTTGCTGTTTGAAAACGTGCCAGCGACTGAAACAACAGTGCTATTTTGACTTGATTATAATAAATCCACACCATAGTTGTGATAGGATAGATATTGTTTCACACAGCGGTAAATTGTTATCACATTGCGCAACGTACTGATTGGTGGGTGTAGCATTCCATGCTTGGAAAATTAAATTTTTTAACACAGTTAGCCTAGCAAATTACAATCATTTATGAATGGCCTGGGCAATGCACAGAGATAAAAAAGGAATTGCTACAGCTACATTAGCTCCATAAACAGCACATATTTATAGTAAAATATAATCATGGTAATCGTGACTATATATGATGAGCACTCGTGCATTGTCCTCAATTGAGAGACATTCTAAACAAGTCATCTCTTATTTTCAGATCTTCTACCACCCACTGACTTGACATTCTCAGAGATTACCTCCAGAAGCTTCCGTACGACCTGGAAAGCCCCCGCTGCCAATGTCATGTCTTACTTGGTACGATTCCGCAAGGCTGAAGATGTCACTGGAGACTACATTACCCTTGCAGTCCCTGGTGATACCACCACAACCATTCTGCCCCACCTACACCCCCTCACCACCTATGAAGTCAATGTTTTTGCTCAGTATGACAAAGGAGACAGTTTCCCTTTGACTGGTGAAGAAACCACTCTTGAAGGCAAGATAGATTTACTCGGACTTGACCCATTGATGCTAAAATAATCAAAATAAGCATATTTAGGATCTATAATAACTTTTTTTTTTTTCAGAGCAAGGCACTGTGCGAAACCTACATGTTACAGAGGAGACAACAAGCAGTTTTAGGGTCTCATGGGAAGCTGCACCAGGTCCAGTGGTCAGGTATCGCCTGTCCTATGTTCCACTGAGTGGTGGGGAAATACTGGAGGAACAAACCATTGGAACAGAGACTACATTAGTTCTCCAAGAGCTTTTCCCCATCACTACCTACCGTGTGTCTGTGTCGGCTGAGTATGCAACAGGTGTGGGGGATGAGATGCAAGTGGATGGTACTACTAAGGAGGGTGAGTTAGAAAAGCTACTGGCCATTAGGAAGTAATCTGTTTACACCAAGTCAAACTTGGCTATAAACATTTGATGAATATAAACATGTATTTAATCCATTTCTATTTCCCTTAGTTCGTGGCTCTCCTCGTGACCTTCGTGTCTTTGATGAGACCATATCCACAATGAAATTGGCATGGGAGGCTGCTCCAGGAAATGTCCTTCAGTACCGCATAGCCTTCAAACCTGCAGAGGGTGGAGAAAGAAAGGAGATATCCGTCAAGGGAGACACTACCCAAGCTGTGCTGAAGAACCTCCAGCCAGCTACTGAATATGAGTTGTTTGTTAGTGCTCGCTATTCCTCTGGTCTTGGTGATCCTCTTCTGGGCACAGGAACCACCTTAGAAGGTAGGGGACTATGTCACACTGTTAATTTAAGAACTCTGAAGCATGGTGGAACTTTTTCTGCAGTGAGTGTGTGAAAGAATGTCGAGCATGCTTTTATTTCCCTGTGGAATAAAAAAACACATTTCTATGTTCACATTCTCTTCTAGGGGCAAGAAACCTCAGAGATTTAGGGATGCACATTTAGGCATATCTTATTAGTGTTTATAGCTTTTCGAAGTGTGAAACTGCTACAGTTAATAATGCAGCGTCTAGTATTTCTCACAGGCTACTAGTGAGCATACGGGCCGTGTTTAAGGAGAAAACAACAGGAATGTGTCACCTAATTCCTTTAGCACAGTCCATAGGTTAGGGTGGCAATGCATCCTGTGAAAATGGGTGGCAGTGTAACAAATTGGTAGCTATGCATTAGTAGCTATGCAGCCATCCACAGACAGCAGGGTTAGTGGTTTGACTCTTGGTTGCTTATGGTGGGGCAGGTGAGCACCTCGCATGAAGCACTATAGATAAAAGAGCTGAATAAACAAACCATTTACCATTTACATTAAGTTAAGAAGCCAACAGAGTTTGCCTGTATGGGTTTTAAATTCTAGTGGGAAATGTATCACAATATGCTGCCCTGGATAAAAAAAAGTCTTCAGTTGCATCTGAACTGGACTGTCCATTACAATGATTTTGATAATCTTTTGGGTTTTAGGGCACAAGATTATTGTTAATGTGCGTTGTTGCTGATAATGATAAGGCTAAGAAGAAATTAGACTTTGCTAATTTAAGTTATGACTCGTCTTCCATTTTTCTAATATGACTGCATGTCTTTAATAGTAACAGTAAACTGACTGTTCAAGTATGATTAGCACTCATTGCTGTCAGCAATTTGAACCCACAAACAGAGGGCTTAAAATTACAGTATTCAATTACTCAAAGAGAGAGAGTTGAATTCTCACTTTTCTTTACATTTCTTGCATCCACTTACTGCACACCACATGGTCTTGTGCTCAAGCCTTCATAAGAAGGCTTTTGCTCATGCTGTGTTCTTTGGAATCAATAAATTTTTACTTTGAATTCCTGACCAGAAAAATATATCTTTGTTTTGATAAGTGAAAGAATTTGGAAGAACGAGATATTTTACTGTTTTATAAACTTTTTCTCAGTCAACACATTGACCAGAGAGCTTGGGTAAATTATGGAGTGGCCACAGGTCAAACCTGTGCTGTCATCAGTTAAACACCCCCGCAGGAAAAAGCTCCATGACAAAGCACTTTGTTCAGCCATCTGTAATAAACTGTTATGACGTCAGCGTGCCTCAACAATGATCACATTGTTTTGAGTGCCACTGACTTTGAGTTACCCTCTCTGTGAAGCCCATGTAGGAGAGAACTGGAAGAGAGTGGCTTGCACAAAGCAGTCCCTTGTGCTCCACAGTAAATTGAAGCCAATACAGAAGCCCTGAGTGGGACAGAATTATAACAATTATAACTGAAATGAGTCAGAAGGGAGACAGGGAAGGTGTCTTAGGGTAAGGAATGCTTATATGAACACCCCAATGTGTATATTGTACACTAACATTGGCAAAATAATTTACTTAAGAAGTGGAAGGTTTATTCAGCATGTGGAAGATGTTACCTAAGAGGACCTTGGAAGCTGTGTGAGCTGTCTGTCTGGTCTCAGGGAAAACCGTCTGTGTGTCTTCCTTCAGGGTGGGGCAAGGGACAAGCACAGGCAGAGTGAGGGCAGGGATGAGTTGAAAAAAAATTGCACATAAATGTGAACCAGAATGCCTTAGGGTGTTCTGGTGGATTAAGCGTTCAGCTCATAACGGAAAGGTCATATGCTAAATTCCTAAAGCAGCCATTATGCCTGTCTCTAAAACAATTAACTACTTGCATGACACTGCAATTTTTTTTCACCAGAGGGAAGTGCCAGAGGGATTCCTTTTTACAATCTTTAACTTGAAGAGCAAGATAACACAAGTGAAATTGTAGCATCTTGGGTTGATTTCCTCTTAAACTTATGCCTTTCAGAACATCTAGGCAGTGCCTGGCTTTTTCAGGTAGTTTTAGACTTTTTATCCACCAGTCAACAGGTCTTTAGAGGTAAAAGGACAAAGGCAGACAGCTTGGCACAGGCATTGAAGGCTTCATCGTTTTGGCTCAGAAGTACCATATGGTTTAGTTAACCAAGAGCAATAAAGTAAATGGATTTCGAAAGGGGGTGCCAGTGCTGCAATGGTAATTTGACAGAATGATGTCTTTCCTTCAGTAATTTTGGAGAAGTTTACAGAATGAGCACAACTGAGTAAAACAGAGCTTAGTTGGTTCCTTTAACTAAGTGTCTGTCATCCTTTATTGATTGCAACCTAAATAACCACTTTCCAACTTCAAAGTTGTGCCCCACAGCTATATAAAATCATTAGGATAATTGTCAGGGAATGAGGTGTTAGTATTTCCTATGTATTTTGCACTGCCTGCTGGCATGGATTTTTTTTTTCACCAGCACAGTCATTAATATTTTCAAGTTTTAGACATCCTTGGCTGCAGATGAGAAGGTTATGTCAGCACATGCCCTGCAAAGGAATCTTTTAGATGATGTTCAGTTGTGTCACATGTGGTTTTAAAGCAATGTGGGTGAGGCTCTAATGTGAACTTGTGTACAAGGTCTTAATTTGAGAGTCTCTTCTTTGATGGATGGGATGCGGTGGCCTTGACAAAGAAATTAAGATAAGGAGATCCAAAATGTTTTTATAACATGAAATTTTATTAACACATTTTATTAATATGAATTGTGTGTATGTTCTTTATGCTCTGTATCTTTTTCTTTGTGTGTGTGTGTGTGTGTGTGTGTGTGTGTGGGAGACAAGGCTATAATAGTTTTCTGTTTTATTCTGATCACACCTTTGGATCTGATTCCAACGAAGCGTTACTGACATTACTGATAAAGTGCAACATTAAATTCTTAAAAAGCTTGCATGTCACATGTTACAATTTTCAAAGTAGCTTTGAATAATAATTTTATTATTGTATGAAATCAACTCCTTTGGAATAGCGTGCCATATCCTCCTACTTGTTTATGTTACCCATGTTGGTCAAACTCTTTCTCCCAGCATATTTATTCTTGAAAACTATCCGTTTACTTCCATGCTAGATAAAACATACAAAAATGTTAACAAACACACTTAAGACAAAAACATCTATACAACTATTAATGTTGGATATTAACTGTAAATTATTCTATGAATAATAAATAAAAGTGGGCTACAGTCTGCAGAAGTCATTATGTATTTGATCCTTTTACCCTTGCTTTGCACACAACTGGAAAAGTCAGTTAAGTTCAAGTTTATGTTCGGCCAAAAGCAAAGGATTGATGATATTTATAAACGGCCCACGCTGTTTTTATGGCCCTCCAAAATTTAGGACCTTTGCTGAGTTTGTGGTCAGTGCCATTATTCTTCCTGTCTGGCCTCTCAGCTCCCAAGGTGCAGATCATTGTGCCTGGCAAGTATGTTTGTGTTATTTCTAGTTCAGATCAGTTTCCATTTCATCCGAAATCGATTGATGCTGAGAAGGAGTCGTAGGGTGGCAGTCAGTAACTAGCATTTTTTGTCGTATGGTTGCTTGAGATTTTTTAATTATTACGTGTTGCACTTGTGGTAAATTTATGGTGCATCTGATTCTCAACTCACGATTGGCTTTTTTAAAATTTAATCTCATCTTGTGAGGTTTGACAAATGAGCCTTGAGATAGACCACCCAGCTGTTCTGCTCTGCTCTTCCCTGCCTTTGATTATTTTTTCATCACGGGGCTGGCATATAGCTGTTTAGTGGTTATAGCTTAAATGAGAATCAGGATCCAGTAAGTTGTTGAGATGGTTCTGTGCCCATTCTCCTGTGGAAGATAGAGCGCCTCTATAACAGCAGCCAGACCAGAGTGTTGGGAATTTCTCTCAACATGAGCATCCCTCTAGGCCAAGCGTGTAATGGCCACTTATCAGGAAACACCCTTACAAAATTCAGTCCACTGTATTTCTGTGGCTCCTTCCTTTCATGATTGTCTCCCAGGAAAAGCCAGTAAATGAGAGACAGAGAGATCTGGTTTTGTCTATTTTGATATTTTTACCAGTCTCAGATTATAAAGACTTGGTCAAACCTGAGCCACTTTCAGACTTGCACCTGAATTCAGACATTTTCCAGACATTCTCTGGGGTGGGTGTATGTGTGAACATAAACACACAACGTACCCGGAATTTACCCAGCCAGGTCCCTAGTGCAAAGTCCAGATTACCTGCACCCAAGCTCATTTGTGAATAGAGGAGGTAATACTGCTTAGAATTCACCATGAGTTAGTCGGCATGTTGATGACGTCCATTTTCTGCAACTGCCCCGAAACAGGGCAAATACATTCTGTTTTCATCCGTCCCGTATACTGTTTTTCATTCCTTGATTAATACTGCGGATACGTCTGAATACATTTACTACTGATATCAACGTAACAACAGCCAACATTACTGGTGAGTGGGTAGTCTCGTCCTCCATCTCTCATGTGCTGGAAGTAAAACATTCTCACTTCCGTAGCTTTGTTTTTGCGTCATGTTCTGCCCCTACTCGAAGTGGCCAAGCACCACCATTTTCCCAGTTAGCCGGTGTATTTCTTCACAAGTGAGAAGGCATCTCACAAGGACTATCTCCCGATGTTGGTTAAGTGTCTGCAAGGAAAACTCCAGACAATGTCAGGACCGGATCCTCCTGACACTCTCTAGAGTTGATGTCTGAAAAGGGCTCTGAGGTGTTAAAGCAGGGACAGATAGATGAGGGTTTGGGATGTGCATTTTATCAATTTTGTATCTCATTCACTTTCTCTAACCACCTGGACAAACTGTTACTGGACTGACGTTCCCTAAGAATTTATATGCCCTAACATGAAAGTTTCCAATCTTAGTTGAAGGACTATACATTGAGGTAATTCAAAACTAGTAAAATAATTGTTTGTTTAATAAAGGTCTAACTTTAGCTCTTGTTACTCTTCTATTTTCAAATCTATTGTGCTAAGGTTGTTACTCAAGGTGTTCTTTTTGATTTCTCCTCAGAGCTTGGTTCACCCAGAGACTTGGTGACCTCAGATGTCACTGACACCAGTTTTGTCGCATCTTGGACTGCCGCCCCGGGTAATGTTCGTCTGTACCGTATTAGGTGGAAATCTCTGATCACTCAAGAGGCTGGGGAAATGACAATACCTGGGGACACTACATCCACAGTTCTGGAGGGTCTCACCCCAGAAACACGTTATCAAGTCTCTGTGTTTGCTGGTTATGACCATGGAGCAGGCCAGCCATTGGTTGGAGAGGAAACCACAGATAGTACGTTACTTCAGCTGCTCTAACCATCCATCATAAACATACTTCCCTAACTTTCAATTCTCTGCCTGTTTTGTTGTCTGATTCTGTACACTGTGTTCTTTTTCTTTCATCCTCTTGATATTTTGGTGAAGATTTCCTCATCTCTTCCTTTGCTTGTCCGGACTGTTTTTTGAAGTGTGAACCTAGGTATATGTGATGTAACTGTGACTACAATGCACAGAAGCCATAAAAGATATATGAGCACAAAAGAAGGACTAAGTAGGTATTATGTGTATTTGTTAAGGTGATGATTTCAGTAGCCAAGAATACAGGTCACGGTGACAGCGTAGCATTTAAGAGATCATCATGTTGTCTGGGCCAGTGACACAGGTATAAAAATTATCCAGCAAATAGTGTTTAGCTGTAATTTTTAGGTGTCGTAGATATCAAAATTAATCAGCATCACCTACTGTTCTATTCATTCTGTTAGGGTAACATAATAGCTGGTGGCTTTTCACAGAGCAATTAAGACTATAGCGTCATTATGGCTGTTATTTATCAACAGAGATGTATGTCCAGCACAACTGCACAGGGTTTTTACTGGATGTGCAGGACAGATAGATGCCAGTCTCTCCATTGTTGAAGACTACAATTATGCCTGGTTAAGAAAAGCAGATTCAATGGAAACTCGCATGCAGTTAGTGAAATGAAATGTGCTTTAGCAAAAATATTTCCATCCATTAGTAGTGTTTGTTGACTCTGGCAAGGATGAACAGTGGCATACACACCATGCACAACCAAGAAGCAGTTTTTTGTAAACTTCAATTTTGACGTTGCTCATTCCTTTTTTCTTGCACTTGCTATCTGTTGCTCACTTTTCTCATGCTGTGCACAAATGTGGTGTCATTGGGCTGAGCCACATATGGCAAACTTGAATGTGCTGCTTTTTCCATTAATAAAAGTCCTCCCTAGGAAACAGAACATTTTGAATATTTTCCTTTGACAATTCACACTTGTCCTTCCTGGTATGAAAATAAGAAACAGTCTATGAACACACAATGGAAAATGAAGAACTATGGCTCTCCTCAAATTCACAAGATATCTTAAGCTTGGCTTCCAAACCCACCAACTAAACACGATCAATCGTGTAAATGTGGGCCTGTTTAATGTATACTTCTGGAAATCAAAAATATCTGGCTAAGTTTATGTTTACATGTAGAATATGTGGAAACAGCAGATTGACACGAAAGACTGTAAGGTAGCCAAGTGTGTGTGTTACTGTTTAGTTTAATTACCAGCAGGAAACCCATATTGTTTATATTTCCAAAGGTATATTGGAAACATAGGTGGTTAAGAACAGATTTAGCACATAGTCCTATCTTAAAAAGAATCATATTGTCCTTTTTTTTCAAACCAACCTTTCATAATTTTTTACTTTTTAACCTTTGTTCTTTCATTTCATCCTTTCAGTCTCAGCCATTGGCAGAGCAATTGCTGTCTCAGAAGAGACTGAGAAGAGCATGAAGGTAACATGGCAAAGAGCACCTGGAAATGTGATCAACTACAGGGTTACCTACAAACCTCAGGTGGGAGGGCGTCAGCTAGCAACCAAGGTGCCTGGTGACTCAACCTCAACTGTGCTGAGACGCCTTACTCCCCTCACCACCTACGACATCACTGTTGTGCCAGTCTACCGCTTGGGAGAAGGCAAAGCAAGGCAAGGACTAGGAACAACATGTACGTTGATTGATCATTCAACACATCACAATTGTAGCCCTGCATGTTGTCAAGTTAAAGAAATTATCCTTTACAAATGTAAACATAATTTTGTTACAATCAATAAACAACTGAAGCAATTTTATAAACATTGTACAATTTATTTTCTCCATATTCATCGGGTTTCTTTTAACTACACAGTAGTGTCCTATTTTGTCAATCTATGCATTCCTCTCCTTTCCAGTGACACCTTACAAAGGTCCTAGGAACCTCAAAACTTCCGAGCCTTCCATGACCAGTTTCCGTGTAACCTGGGATCACGCTCCTGGCGATGTTAAGGGCTACAAAGTCACTTTCCATCCTGTGGGGTATGACACTGACCTGGGAGAACTTCAGGTTGGC
This sequence comes from Channa argus, assembly GCF_033026475.1. Lineage (NCBI taxonomy): Eukaryota > Metazoa > Chordata > Actinopteri > Anabantiformes > Channidae > Channa > Channa argus. The sequence continues at coordinate 7,581,307 of NC_090212.1, forward strand.
CCCTATGACAATACTGTTGTGCTGGAGGAGCTCAGGTGTGTCTTCAGGCTTATTTCCCTTTGTCATAGTCCGACTTTGAACAATAATTCTCTCATATAGGATGCAGAAAATTATTAAAAATAATTTGTTTTTCTATCTACAGAGCTGGTACAAAATACACAGTGAATGTATTTGGTATGTTTGATGGAGGAGAAAGTATGCCACTAGCTGGAGAGGAGCATACCACTCTCAATGAAGAACCTGATCCCCCACCATTTAAGGAACCAAGTAAAGTGATCAAATATTTTTCTACATGTTATTTAATCCAAAGAATTAGAATGTTAGAATGTTAAAACTAATGGTTGTAGTAATTTTTTACTGTGCTTTGGAGACTCACAATTAAGGTAGTGTTTCCAGGATGTTATGTCCCTGAAACCATCAGACATGAGAGACTCTGTATCACAGTATACATTTGTGCTTAAGAAAATACACTTTAAAGTCACGCTCCATAAAAGCTAAAGAGTTTTTTTTTTTAATGCCTTTCCTCTAATTCTCACAAAATAACAGATGTAATGGCAATTCCATCCATCTGCCCTTTCTTTCCTTTCTTCATTGTGTCACTTTGGGCTGCCACTTTTTATTTCCAGTCCAAGTACAGCCATTGTAGATTTGAGCCATGGGCATATAATCTGTTTGTCTTTAAAAATGTTTTACTACCTCGTGAGTCAGAGCAATGCAGGCAGTAACTATGAGAAGGGGAAAATTGTTGTGGTTACTCAAATACTCTGGAAAGGTCAGCCCAACCATTCAGCTGCAGGGTTGGCCCTAATAAGGAGGCAGATGCAGAGTCAGTGACAACTCACAGCCTCAAAACATAGAAGAGTAGAAGACCTGAGAGAATTCAGCTCCACCTTATACTATTTACTACATACAAGTTAATTCTCAACAACTGCAGCTTGGGAGCAAAAAGGGTTCGAGACGTAACTTTCCTTGTCCACACTTTCCTTTTACATAAATTTTCCTTTTTTTGCATTCATTTTAACTATTAGTCGGTATTCATTCCTTTTTTGGTGACCTCCCCTTAACAAATCAAACTATTAGAAGTGCTTAACATTAACAGACATGTTTTTGTACCTATGCAGTCTTTCTCTGTATTCCCTTCTTTGTAGTCAATGTAAGCTTACAGCTTTTTTACAGCTTTTGGTTTTCTGTTTTGTGTGGGTGTTTAAGAAAACAATGTGTAAATCAAATATATAACCTGTTTTCAGTTGCAGACAGCGGCAGTTAGTGCAACATCTGCCATTCCATGTTGCACATCTGTCACCTTTTTTAGGTGCCAAGGATCAGATCCCTTCCCTATCATCACACAGCTATTTGGAAAACAGGACCTGAATATTACCTTGCTGCTCTGCATGACAGTAATGTCTCCAGTGAAAGCCTTTGATATCTCATGGGTCATTAAGGCTGTGTTCTCCTGATTTATTACCTGGGACCAACTCATGGATTCAAAAAGATCAACTGAAAGAAATACTGCCTCAACATGCCTTGGCACAAGAAGATATTAATTATAATACCTGCAAAATCTAACCTGTGATAAAAATACTCTATATATAGTATAGTATATACTAAAGACAGAATGCGTTTCTACTTGCTTGCTGGATGTTTGTTTAGCATTCTGGAAACTGTTTTGATTTGACAAATTGAATTTTTTTCTGTCATGAACTTTTCTTTCTTTCTTTACTTTTACTCACATTTCACATTCCTTTGAACACATTCTATATGATTCAGCGCATACACCATTTTGTGTACATGGCAGTTCAATTACATTTAAAAATGTTCACCTTTGTCCAATTATGACACATTAACTTCTGCTCTCTCAGATGCGATGTGTAAGACCACTGCACAGGCTGACATTGTGTTGCTAGTGGATGGCTCCTGGAGTATCGGACGTCTCAACTTCAAGACCATTCGTGCCTTCATCGCTCGTATGGTGGGAGTCTTCGACATTGGCCCCGAAAGAGTCCAAATTGGTGAGTCGGCAGGTCAAACGGGCCTTATAAATAGAACAAAAAATGTCTCTTTAAGTTTTTCTAAAAGCTGTGGTGTCTTCAGGTCTTGCTCAGTACAGTGGAGACCCCAAGACAGAATGGCACTTGGATGCCCATAGAACCCGGAAATCCCTCTTGGATGCTGTGTCTAACCTGCCCTACAAAGGAGGAAACACTATGACTGGTACTTCAGTCTATTTCTTAATGTTTTTTTAGTGATGGTGTTGGCTCTATTCTTTTTCTTAACAAAAATATTTAGACTGAGTGCCTAAATTTTTTTAACCAGTCTAGTTTTTGCAGATACACCATGAAATTATGTTTTCATTGCAGGTCTGGCTTTGAACTATATTCTCCAGAACAATTTCAAAGAGAATGTTGGGATGAGACCCAACTCTCGAAAGATTGGCGTTCTGATCACTGATGGAAAATCACAGGACGATGTAATCGTAAATTCCCAAAAGTTACGAGCTGAAGGCATTGAACTCTATGCCATTGGTAGGCAAAGTTGTCTTCTGTTGACTTGCACTATATGATTTATTAGAAGTAAAATTCTTATATGTATCAAACTGCTAATAATCTAATCATTGTTGTTAAGGTGTGAAGAATGCTGATGAGAATGAGTTAAGATCCATTGCGACTGATCCGGATGAAATTCATATGTACAACGTGGCTGACTTCTCATTCCTGTTGGACATTGTAGACAATCTCACTGACAACCTCTGTAGCAGTGTGAAAGGACCAGGTATGGACGGCATACGTTTACACCAGTGAATTCACATCTCTGACAATCCAAAGTTAGAGAAACATGGAAGAACACCGTTCTGATTTGCCATGCCAGCTCAATTTCTGGCATGGAAATAATGGGTATAATGTTCAATGTGATGGCACATGCTACAGATTTTTTAACTCTCTATGCTTACACTTAAATAGGGGGTGCACCTGATGCTCCCACTGATCTGGTGACATCTGAGGTCACTCACCACTCCTTCAGAGCCACCTGGACTGCCCCTGATGGCCCGGTGGAGAACTACCGCGTGGAGTACCAGACTGTTTCTGGACGGCCACAACAGGTATACTTGCAATAATGCACTACAACACCGAAACATATTAACTGGCACTAATCCATTCACATAAATAATTGCAGTAAGTGTAGCACATCTTCATTTCCCTCTCCCTCCCTGAGTGAATTTTGGCCTAATGGTTTCCTGGCCCAGTTTTTCTGATACTAATGCGAAACTCCACTCTAATAACCACACTCTCTAATTTCTAGCTTTCTGATTGTTTGGGCTTCTTATTTTTTGGTTGTCTAATTTCATTAGGATCAGGCACAGGGCAAGGAAGATAAAACCCATAACTCTCACTTTAGAGGATTAAAAAGCAAATAATGAATTCGTGAAGGCTTTGGCTCCACAATGTGTGAAATAGAAGGTATTTTTGTCTTTGTCCAGCTCTCATGGTTTTGTTTAACAGTGAACATAGTGGATAAGGTTTAATTATTGTTTATGTATATCAAATGAAAGCACATTTAAGGCCAGTAAAAGTGTGTTTGTTGTTAATTTTCCAATTTCCCATGGAGCTGCTGAGCATTGTGAAGTGTAATTGATTATTATCCTCAAACAAAACCTTTGGCTTATGCACAGTTATCACTGTACAAGTATATATAAGGTAGTGTAGCAATACCAAATATTTCAAGAAGGTATCTACACACATTTAAGCTTCATCAAATGTGACCAAATCCTACCGGTTGCTACTTCAGATGAGATCATCTAACTATTCCCTCTGTTATTAGGTGATTGTGGATGGTACTGAGAACACTGTAGTTCTCAAGAACCTCAACCCTCTGACAAAGTACCTGGTCAATGTCTACTCCGTGGTGGGAGAGGAGAGCAGCGAACCTCTTAAAGGAACCGAGACCACACGTAGGTCTACTCCTTCTGATGGTTTGGTTTACTTTTATGTTTATGTCATTTGATTTATAGGGATACACTTCAAGTGTTATTGGTGCTTTCTCGAATTGTATTTACCAGACTGTAACAGGCATATATAGCATATACAAAAGCTATAAAAAAAGCACTGATTGTTGAGTATGTGCAGTGTAAATAATATACAAAAAAACTGAGATTGCAGTCAAAGAAGCATATAAAGAAAAATTGGAATGTCTTTGCAAATGTTTGCCGATAACGCTATTGTCCTTTTATTCAGTGCCCCTGAGTTCTGTAAGAAGGATGAACATTTACGATGAGCAGACCACCACCATGAGGGTGAGATGGGAGGAGGCAGAGGGTGCTACCGGGTACATGCTGCTCTACAGTAGCATCAATGCCACGCAGCCTACCTCTGAGGAGGAGGTAAGAGTTATTCTGACCGAGAACACAGTGTGACTGAATGAAAAGGCACAGAGTGAATCAGCTGTGGGTATGACAGATTTGGAAAATTAAAAAATACCACAAATGGTTGTGTTTATGGGTGGGGAAAAAACAAACATTCTCGTATGCATTTATATGTACCAAACACATGCATAAATACTGGAAGTCACCAAACATGTACTGTCAGCGATTTTTAAAAAAAATGCAGATGTCATACAGTGAAATAACACTCAGTCAACACAAAGCCACCAGTGTCTGCCTCATCATTCAGCAGACAAGGCAAAAGGGGAAAATACAGAGGAACATTGTTAGCCACAGAGGGGTGGGTGAAGCATGAGCTCACTCTGCCAAGGGAACATCATCATTATTTCATGAGGTGTCAAACCCAGTGGGTCAAAACCGGATTCAGCAGATGTGCCACAAAATAACATTCTTATCCAAATGTCATCTACTTCCTCTCTGATTTGTTTGTTTGTTTGGGCTGGTCTCCTTGCAGATCAGGGTGGGAAGAGATACAACTGATGTCAAGCTGGTGAAGTTACTTCCTAACACGGCCTATACACTTTCCCTCTTTGCCCTGCATGGAGAATCAGCTAGTCAACCACTGACCCAGCAGGGAGTTACATGTATGTACTTACTTAATTCACATTTAATTTTACCAAATCAGTATATATTTGGTGAAACTAACAATGATCGTTGGTTGCTGTGACATAGTGAAAACTATCTTCATTAATGCCGAAAATAATAAGCTCCAGAAACTAACACTGGCCTCCTGTCTCCTGTTCAGTGCCCTTACCACCTGCAGGTGAACTGAGGGTCCGTGATGTCACCCACAGCACCATGTGGCTTAACTGGGATGCTGCTCCTGGTCCTGTTCGCAAGTACCTTATCACATACAAGCCCGAGGATGGAGAAGCTAAAGAAGTAAGTTTAGGTTCAACTACTTTAGGTTTTCGTCCCTCACATGTATAAAATACAAAACAAGTAGCAGTAAGGCAGCTCATAAGTGTTTTTGAGTGCAGTGAAATGATTAGGATACAAATAAAATGTGGTTTAGCAGGAGTTAAAGTGTGGTCAAGGTGGGGGACATTAGATGATTCCTTAAGGTTGCATGGCCCTTTTTGGGAGTTCTGCAGCAGCAAACTCTGTGGTCTGCCTTTTGCTACTTTCTTAACCATAAATCAGGTGGAGGTGATCTTCAAAGCTCCTCTGGAGGAAACACATGTAAAAGTGACTTGTGGGCTGAAGTCGTGATAGTTGGAAATGTTTGGGCAGGAACAGCTCATTGCCCAATAATGGAATCGAGAGCAGCAATACTAGCAGTGTTTTTATATGTATTCCAGGTGTTGGAATGTTGTAGGTTTTTGGTTGTTTATTGTTGTTGGTTGAGTGTTTTTTTCTAATTTTCCTCTGGAAACACAGTTTAAAACATTTTGAGCAAGTTTCCAACCAGTCTTATTAGGGGTTCCGGGCAATGCTGTCCAAGAACAAAATTAAGATTTTAAATCCTTAGCGCAGGGGGAAATGTTTTTATTTGCTTTAAAATATCACTTGCAAATTTATTTTCAGAAGTATATTTGCATTAGTTGTTCTGTGTAGTAATATCAACAAATCATGTTTGATTGCTTTACAGCTAGAGGTGGGAGCAGATGTTACCACTAGACAACTGGACAACCTGATTTCTCAGACAGAATACAGCCTGGGTGTTACTCCAATTTATGATGAGGGAAGTGGACAGCCAATGCTGGGATCGGCCATCACCGGTAATTTTGAAAATTATTATAACAATGACAATGTGGATAATGGCACTTTCGCTGCTTGTCGGCTACTGACCGAGACTGATATCACAACTAAACACCTCCTTGCACTCTTGTAGATGTGGTTCCTGCCCCAAAGAACCTCCGATTCTCAGAAGTTACTCAGACCAGCTTTAGAGCCCATTGGGACCATGGAGCCCCTGATGTTGCTCTGTACCGCATTGGCTGGAGTAAGAAGGGAGAATCCGACTTCACATATGTAAGACAAAAACAGCTGTGTGAGATGTTTACATTTCTCATAAATCATGCAAGTATTTCATGATGAGTCCCACAGAAAGCTCTTTGGTGATGCTTTGGAAAAGATTTTTCTGGGGGATGTCAGAACATCTAAAAAACAGACTTTTGCACAAATGCAGTTATTATTACTTTTATATAGATCTTGTGTTCCTTGTCTTTGGTTTGCATTGGCTCCAGTTTTAGTCAATCACCTTCCCACATGCTGTGTTTGTGTTTTCCTCATCAGGCCATTCTAAACAGCGATGATACAACCCACTTACTGGAGAACTTAGAGCCAGACACACCCTATGATGTGTCTGTCACTGCAATCTACCCAGATGAGTCAGAGAGCGAGGACCTGTTGGGCACCGAGAGGACATGTAAGGCAACTTGCTGATGACAGTACCATAACATCTAATACTGTCAATACTGTTTGACTTGCTTGACAGAATCTCTGTGTTCGATCTTGACCAAAGGCAAAACGAATGATTAACCTTTTTGATTTGATTTTACCATTTGGAAGCAAAATGTTGTTTGAAGGGTTCGCCCATTATACCTTTCTGTTTCTGCTTCTATAGTGTCAAAGCAAGGTGGTAGCGGAAGTAAGTACTGTGTATTGTGGTAAAGCAGGGGGATTGTTTTTTTCTCTGATGACAGCATGTTTCATTATTTCTTCATTGGACAATGATCGTTCCATCATCAAGCAAGGCCTTAACCCCATTCATTGCTACAATGGTGCTGCAGCTGACACAGCTGGTTTTATTACATGTTTGTCTGTCCTTCTCTGTGTCTGTCTCAATGTCCATGCCATTCATCTGAAGGCTGTTTATGATCATCCTACTCAGTCAAATGAAATGGCTGAAGATGGATTTCAACTATGCATGCTCATGAAAACAGGCATTGAATTCATGTTTATGAGGCCCATTCCATCATTTTTCATCTATTCATCCATCCATCTATTCATTGCATTCATCCATGCATTTATCAGTCCATCCATCATCATCTTTCCATCAATTCATTGCTGTTTTAGAGAGAATCCATTCAGAAAAGACTAAATCCAAAGCGAGGGTTGTCTTTTCTTCTTTAAAGCTACAGTCCTTGATATAAATCAGTGTCACATTTTGTTTTCTCTACAATATAGTTAAGAAAGAGCATTACCTAAAAGTAAATTAACAGCTATAGCAATGACAAGAGTGAAAAGACTGAAAATTGACAGCTTGTTGTAAGCTGTGCAAAGTATCAAGGACAGTGTCTTTAAAAGACATTTTTAAGGATATTGATGGGAAAAGTGCCCTAACTAAATATAACGCATGGACATATATGAGTGGTTGTAGTTATTAACTGTTTTTGTCTGCATGCGTTTTCCAGTACCTAACGCACCACCCACTGACTTGGTTGTGTACAACGAAACCACCATCAGTCTGAATGCCAGGTGGAATCCAGCTCCAGGTCGTGTTCAGAACTATAGGATCACTTATGTCCCCACATCTGGAGGCAGGATTCAGACAGTAAGTAACACAACAGAACTACACACAGTCCACAATGTGTCTAATTCACTTTGTGTAGCTCTCAGCTCTTTAACCACAAAAATCAATGAGAGAAGGTAAAACAATAGAAGAACTGCTCTGCTAGTTGAAATAATCTCATTGGCTTAAAGAGTTGTTAGACTGCAAATTAATTGACAATCTTGAATAACGAGGTAATTGGCATGTCATATTTTTACCTAAACATTGTAATGGGGGTACTATTTCTTTAATTATGTCAGAAAAGGGTTATTTTTTTATTTTTATTCTAAACTGTATCTGCAGCGGTGAAGATGGATTACATGGCAACTCCCCAGAGGTAAAGCAACCATGAGCTTACAGCCCTGGTTGGAGTAAAAGTCATTAACCTCAGCCCCTCCATATCAGTAGATGGACTGTTTGTTGTTGTTGTTGTTATTGTTTTAAAGTTATTTAAGGATATAAAAAGAGTGTTTCTTGGTATAATTAGCTGTTTTGATAGACAGGCAATATGAGAGGTGCAACAAGAGCAAACATATCAAACCAATATTTTTCCCTTTTCTGCCTTTTAACCTGAGCTGATGTTGGTATAAGATATAACATGAATGACCTTTATATCCTTTACAGAAACTACTGGCTTTTGTTGTTTAGGTTGCACATAATTACCCATGTGATTAAACCTTCTATAGTTATTGCTTTAGGTATTACCAATATCATCCAACATTTGTTAGCCTAGTGAAGACAGCTAAAAGGTCAAGACAATTTTCTTTCTGCATAATTACTCTGTCAGACCTTTTGTATAGAATTCCTCTTAAGCTCAGCTGGCGTTACGTAGATCCTTTGTTGACCATTAGTTTCCTTTTTAACACAAAATGTTTTCCTCTTTAGTACTTGATGAAATGTAGCTGTGCTGATTGCCTGAGTGATATCACACTGAAAGGCTAATGGAAAACTGGAAGCTGATGAACTCAAATCAGCCAAGTTGTCTTGGTTCACTGTCAGGAAGCATCACTAGCCCAGGGAGGTTTGCATTATTTTGTCTGGGACCGCCTGTCTGTTTTCGGAAAGGTCTGACACACATTTTGCATTTCTGTACAAGCAAACTAGATCCAGGCCAAATGATAAAACCTGTGTAGCTCTGCTATGTTTTCTTTTTATTGCTCATAAAAGTTTCCGGCATTTGTTGACAAAGCTTTACAGTATAGTGATCAAACAAAGCCACAGAGAATTAAAGAGGATGTATGTGAACAGGCACGTACATAATCATATACAAATCCTTCCGCAAACACCCCTTTAAATCTCTAAAGGCCCTTTCAGACATGTAGTGGAATTCTGTCATTGTCCTGACTTTTTAGGAGGGGTACATGTGTAAATGAAATAGGCTGAGTGAAATGCTGCCGACATTATCCGGACTTTATCCTTCATATCCTTTCCTTTCCAGTCGAGTGACTAAACCTGACTAATCCGATGTGCTGTAGACAAAACACTGTTTCCCAAATGTTTAATTTCATCTCATGAGTTGCCTCCTGGGAGTGCTGATCGGGCATGGAAATTGAGCAGATTTTCACTTGTGAGGATGCTTCTCACTCAGGAGACCTCCCGCTGTGTGTTACACGTATGAAAGCCCAACCTGGACAATGTCCGAGGCTGAATTCTTCTAGCATGGCCCAGAATTCATATGTGAAACAGGCTTAAGAAAGATGTCCCTACTCCCTGCAGCTTAAACCAAAAACAATGAAGAAAATTCATCACCAGTTGTGACCATTAGGACAACACATCCGACTGTTTCAGCCATCAGTGTACAGATTTATGTTGCCCAGAGAGCTGTGTACTAACTATAGCCAAAAACATTCCTCCTTTGAAATGTTGACAGTCTGGTAGGTAGAATTCTTTCCATTAGCTTAGTGACATCAACTTAGGGACCCATAGAGAATTGTTAAACTCTTTAAACAGATCACATGTCTTTTTACTGAGAAGAGTAGCAGACTATACTTGCAAATGATTGTGTTTAAATTATAGAAAAATGTATTTTGTAGACAATTGATCGAGAAAATACATTAGTTTTTTTTTGAATGAATAACTATGTTACATTTAAACCAAACTGTTGTTAGAGTAGCAGATCATATCACATCATATATATTTGCTCATATTTACATTCAGCATGATCAACTGTTCACTTAACATTTATAGCATCAGTGACTGGTTTAAGATTTATAATAAGAGATTTTTAAATAAGATGAAGCCAGGGAAGTTAATATGTATTATCGTCTATCTAGACCCAGGTCGGAGGGAAGAAGACAAATGTCCTGCTACCTAAACTCACCCCTGATACTGAATACTCTATCTCTGTGGTGGCAGTCTATCCTAAAGGAGTCAGCAGAGAGCTTAATGGCGTTGGAAAGACCAGTAAGTTCCCTAAATGACATGATCATGGTGTAAATATCTACAACTCTGGTAATTTTAGTGTTATACTAAGTATTAGTAAGGTATAACTGTAATAATGTTGCTTTTATAGTATATGTGCAATATTAGGATTATCATTCCTTTATCTTACTCTAGAGCCTTTGGGTGGTGTTAGAAACTTGCGGGTCACTGACCCCACAACCAGCACCCTGAATGTCCAGTGGGAGCCTGCTGAGGGAAATGTGCGTCAGTACAGGATCTTCTATATCCCTGCAGCTGGAGGAGTTGAAGAAATGGTAAACTGAAAAATAGCTCCATACCATGACTACTTGTACAAACAGCATGCTTAAATGTTCCCTCATACATCTACTTATCATAGCACATTTTAATGTACTGTATCCTTTGCTGTATTTGAATGTAGGTGCAGGTTTCAGGCAGCACCTTTAACACTGTGCTGAAGAACCTGCAGTCTGACACTATCTACACTGTAAGTGTGGTTCCTGTTTTGTCTGCTGGAGAAGGTCAGCGCATGTCTGAGAACGGCAAAACACGTAAGCACTGCTTGCATATGATGATACTGTATGATATAATTAATGCACAGATCTTTAGAGGCAATCAGCTCTCAGCATTCCTCAAAGCCCATGTAAAGTAGAAAGGGGACATCTGAGAATTACACATTGTGTGAAGTGTGTCCAGAATGAACTTACTGGCCTTAGTTGTTGGTTTTGTGTGGTCATATCTGATTTATTTTTATATCATCCAGGCCTTTTAAATTCTGTAAACCAAGCCATGCTGATTAATGGTTTTTCATGAGGTGAATGAATGTTTACCTCATATGAAATAATAAGATAAAACATAACAAGACTTGACACTATTAAGCTCAGTCAGCTTAATCTAAACTTAATTTTCCAGTGTCTCCCACAGTTTCAAACCACATACCTCTGCTGGGAGTCAGGCATGTGGGGTGACTCCATAGGAAGGAATTCCTTCTTGAGTTGGCAGAATAATAATGGTGTCTCCTCTCTCTTTACCGTAATATTGTCCATTCATAGGTTGGAATGAAGTGTAGCGGTCAGGGTAATGATGGGTCTAGGGAATGGGGGAGGGGATATATTGAGTAACTGTCTTTCCTTTGGAAATGAATATTAGAAATGAATAGAGAGCATTATATGTTTAATGGTTTTCAGCTCTCATGGTGAAGGTTAGGCTCCTTGCCTTAATACTATTTTCCTAGTTTAGCAATGATCCTTCATGTTTAGTGACTTTTTCATAGACATGTAATGTAACCTTTATACTGTATGTACAGTATATCAGATCAAACTGCCACAAAGCCCTTTACTTCTAACCTTGTTGCCTTTGTACTAGATTGCAATGTCCATTCAATTTCAATAGCTTTATTTATTCTTCCTCTTTTTTTCACTTTAAGAAAGGTCTGGTTTTCACTGTTTAAGCTAACTTTTCTTGGCGTAGCTTAGAATCAGTTGGTCTGTGAAATGGAAGCTCACTCCCAGTGTTTTCATTCTTGCATTTATGGGCTTATAGTGGCAAGCAACAAAAAGCCTCCAAACATCTGCTTTGGGTTTTTAGAAGGCAAACTTCACTGAGCTGTGCCTATGCCTTGTATATTATTTTCATTAACCTTTAGGGCAATGTCAGGAAGTGTCCTGCTGATAGCAGTATTGTTAAGTAATGTCTTAAACCTGTCTTTGCTAGTTGCTGGAGGAGTATCGTTCCCCTTTATTGAAATGTTTTCATGTATACATTGTACTGGCAAAAAAGAAAAAAACAATCTAGGCCACATTTTAGGCCTAACCTCCCTCTTTATTATCTCTTTCTCTACCTCTAATCACCCCCAAACACTTCTGACTCGGTAGTGGAACGTAGCCCTGTCAGGAACATTCAGGTTTTCAACCCCACACCCAACAGTCTGAATGTTCGCTGGGAGGCTGCCACAGGCCCAGTCCAGCAGTACCGGGTGGTCTACGCTCCTCTGACTGGTGCCAGGCCATCTGAGTCGGTGAGTTTCAAGTTCATTAAAACAAAACTTTAATTGCAACTTCCTTTCTTTATATAGACATTCTATGGCATCTGGCACCAGTGTGCCCACATCTTCATATGTAAAGGATTTCTTGGTTGCTTAAAAAATCCACAAACAGCCTTTGAAATGTTACTTAACATTGCGCCATTAGCTTTTTTCAGCATCTGTCAGCAAAACTGCACCGTTAAGAACTTTCTGCCATGATGTTTGAAGGTTCAAGCATGTTATAGTTTATTGATAGAGATCTGCCTTTATCCATATTTCTTAGCACATTTATGGCCAGCTCAAGCCTTTTCCGTGGCTGGAGCCAATGATATGCGTCAGCGGCAATGTGGCAAATTTAACACCAGCTGGAATTGTGCAGCACCAGATTTACCAGCCTATGATATTGTGCTTTTAGTGAGACTCTGACGTACCTCAAGTTTTTTTACAGGGGAAATGGAGCAGACTGCAAGAGATGCAATCAAAAGAATACACAACACAACATTGTTATATTTATAATATGAACGCATGGTGAACAGATCAACTCTAAAACAAAGTCCCTCTTTCCCTTCCCCCTCCTTACACTCTCACTAAGGTTATTACTAGGCCAGAGCTCACAAAGAGCTGACCTAACTCTGTCCAACGAACAACCACATAAACAGAAAGGGAGTGAGGCAGAGGTGGCCCCTGTGTAATCAAATGCCTTTGCTGTCAGACTGTGTTAAACAGTGGTGCCTGCTGTCAAACCCCCTACTACCACCACTATACACCCCAAAACATCAAAGTAATATTTAGCTCTTCCTTTCACTCAGTGCTGTTGATAATAAAAGAAAGGCATCAGAGTGTGTGTCTACATCATCAGCTATTTGTTTATGTTTTCAGTGGGGGATTGCTGTTATGTCCATGCATGCCTATACTCTTTCTTAAGGATTTTTAGAGAATGATCTGAGAGTAAGTTTACAGTAAACAAGCAGCACACTAGCTCTCCAAAATTGTTGATCCCTGACATACTGTTTGCCTCTGTGCAGATTGTGGTACCAGGGACCACCACCACAGCCCTGTTGCAACAGCTGCTCCCAGATACTGCATACAGTGTCGGGGTGGTTGCCCTGTACAGTGATGGTGAAGGACCCGCTATCAGTGACAATGGAAAGACATGTAAGAACCTGGGGGGCGGGTGTTTAAACACTATTCTTGAGGGTAAAAAAAAAAACACTCCAAAGACCCTCTTTAAATACAGATTTAATATCACCAAACAATATTTAGCCATCCCCTTGATATTAAATTCAGCACAAACAAACTGTTCTTTCTTATTGTTCATATGCTCAGTGCCCCGCAGTGGCCCAAGGAACATGCGCGTATATGACCCCACAACTACTACTCTCTCTGTGAGCTGGGAACATGCAGAAGGTCCTGTCATACAGTACCGCATCACCTATGCTCCAACCACAGGAGATCCCATTGAGGAATATGTAAGAATATGCATAATTCTACATAATATAGTTTACAACTCTGTTTGCTCCTTTTAGGACTACAAAAATCCACTTTTTGACAATAGTCTTCAACAGTGTTCAATTTTTTGAATTATGTGATATGACCTTTCTCTTGCAGACTACAGTTCCAGGAAACAGAAACAATGTAGTCCTGCAGAGCCTTGATCCAGACACTCCGTATAATATCAAAGTGACAGCTATATATGCAGATGGACCAGGAGGAGAGCTGGAAGGAGATGGTCGCACAGGTATACGCTATTTGCAAACAACCCATCAGAGTGTTGCATTCACAGCAGAAAATCCGAATAAACTGATCCATTGATTGGGATCCTAATTCAGTTTAGTAAAAAGTGGAATAAATGAAATTTCCAAATATGTGAAAGCCAAAAGAACAAACAGCCTTTGCCAGACAATTAAGAAATGGCTGTACTCCAGTAAGGGAGAGCTAATGCTTGGAGGGTTTGCCAATGTCTTGCCCAATTTTGCCTTTCAAACAAAATCCTTTTACATATCGTAATGCCAGTCCACTCCTTGACGCAGCTTTTTTCAAACCAGTATTACTCTGATGTGGTGGAATTGATCACATTGAGATGTTTCACTCATAACTCAAAAGCCATAATAGCAGTAATACAATAACTAATTTGCTGACAGTTCCATCACAATGAATAAACTAAAATTCCAAGCATCTGCATCTCATTACTCTCAACTGAAACCTGTGTTAACTGTGTTGTTCTGTCTCAATTCCTACAGTGGGTATGCTTGGCCCCAGGAATCTCCGTGTTTCTGATGAGTGGTACACCCGTTTCAGGGTGTCCTGGGACCCTGCCCCCTCTAGGGTTAATGGATACAAGCTCATCTACCAGCCTGAGGGTATGGACATGTTTAAATATATATAAACAATACTTCTTTCACCTTTTTTCTTTGTAAATTGCTGCTACAAAGATTTATTTCTACCCCCTTTTAGGTTCTGATGAGTCTTTGGAGACCTTTGTTGGAGATGTGACCTCTTACCAACTTCATAACTTGAAACCTGGGACCATCTATGACGTAAAGGTGCTAGCACAGTATGACTCTGGCCTCAGCGCACCCCTGATTGGACAAGGCACCACATGTAAGTTGATAATTGATGTTATCTATTGTTGACGGGCCCGAATGCTTAAAATCTAACTAAATGATTCCTATGTTGAGTTTTAGAAATGTTTGTGTTGACAAGGGAAATACTGTGTGTACTAATAGTATACTGTATGCTCATTTTTAGTGGATCTGAATGTGGCAGACCTCACCACCTATAATGTTGGCTATGACACTTTCTGCATCCGATGGGCCCCTCACAGAGCTGCCACCTCCTATAGACTCAAAGTCAATCCTTTTGACAGTAAGCCTTTCAATCAAGTACAACATAAAGAAGACTTGGTGAAATGGACTGAATTGGAAATGTTAAGTTACTGCCAAGTTAATATGTCTCATCTGGATTTTCTTCTCTTTTTACTTTGTTCTCCTTTAGCCTCCAGGGGTGGTGCTCAAGAGATCACGGTCAGAGGCTCGGAGAGCAATTACTGCTTTGACAACTTAACTCCTGACACACTTTACAGCGCCACTGTATTCACCCAAACCCCGAACCTGGAGGGACCTGGCGTCACTGTCAAAGAGAAGACATGTAAGTCGCAAATGCTCCTGGAACTATAAAATCTTCTTACAACCACAAAATCTTACGACACTTTATATCTTCTGCATGTTTCTCTGTTTTGCCTTGTAGTGGTCAAACCCACTGAGGTGCCAACTGAGCCTCCCACTCCTCCAGCTCCAGTAACAGTTCCCCCTGCACTAGATGGTGAGAAGAGCTTTGACATTTGCATAAGTGTACAACAGAGAATAAAACTTCTTTGGTTTAGCTGACATAATTCATTACACTGATGTCACTGTATCTGCACCACAGTGTGTAAAGGTGCCAAGGCAGATCTGGTCTTCCTAATTGATGGCTCCTGGAGTATTGGAGATGATAGCTTCCACAAGGTCCTACAGTTTGTAACAAGTATGACTGCAGCCTTTGAAGTCATCAGCCCCAGTGGAATGCAGGTCTGCACAAACCTTTTGAGTGATGGTTGTAAAGTTTTGCTTCATCATTTGTCATTTATGTTTTATTATTAGTGGCCATCATATTCATATTTTTGTTCATTTGTTTTTTTAAACAGGTCTCATTTGTGCAGTACAGTGATGACGCCAAGACAGAATTCAAACTTAACACCTACCATGACAAGGGCATAGTGTTGTCAGCTTTGAAAAATGTCCGCTACAGAGGAGGGAACACAAAGACAGGTGCAAAAAAATTGTTTGCTTGTACTTATGCAGTGTGCTTTAAAATGAACCGTTCTATGTTGATTGGCTTAAAAAACCAGAATCCATCTGAGAAAAATAATTTTTTGACATATTGCAATAGTCCTCTGTTCTCTGACTGATTCAGTTTCTTCCTTCTCCTTCAGGTGTTGCTCTGAAGCATGTCTATGAGAAGGTGTTCACCTCAGATGGTGGCATGAGGAGGAACATCCCGAAGGTGCTGGTGGTGGTCACAGATGGACGCTCCCAGGATGATGTCAAGAAGAGTGCTGAAAAACTGCAGCATTCTGGTCTGTGTTGAATCATTAAGCATTTTCATGTGTGTTTTGGTTGGGGATGTGTTTACAGTACATACAACAATAAAATTGTGGAACTGTTTGGAATTATATAAATTCTTTCATAAGAGCCACAATTTGTGGTTAACTTAATAAACTCTAATAATCCCTACAGTAATGAAACTGCCAGTGAGCATTGGAAGCTTAACAATGGCCTTTGTCTTTTGTGTGTGTGTGTCTGTGTTTCTGTGTGCATGTTTTGTGTCCACAGGCTACAGTGTTTTAGCAGTTGGTGTGGCTGATGTGGACATGACAGAATTGAGAAATATCGCCAGTAAGCCCAGTGAGAGACATGTGTATGTGGTGGACAGCTATGATGCATTTTCCAAGATCCAGGACAACCTGATCACTGTCATCTGTGAAACAGTCACTTCTAGTAAGGCAGAGTTTGATTTCTTTTTTAAAAGACAATTATAGTTTAGGATAACCACATTCAAAAAGGAAAACCCTATTTTCACTTTAATTAGTAAGTACAGAGTTTGGTTAGTGTATTTGAAGAGATAACAGAGCTCCTTCATTAATGTACATTTATCTGATCTACTGCCAGAAGAAGTCTACTAAGAGATAAATCACATTGTTTAAGCCCTAATATGTTTTCCAAGCTACTAATAACTTGTTGTCATGTTTTAGCTTGCCCTCTGATGTACAAAGATGGATACACCACACCTGGTAAGCATTCAATATCACCACACAACATTACCTAATCCCTACAGAGCTTCTTGGCATTACTAAAATGCCATTGTGCTGTTTTATAGAAAGTTTTACTATTTGCTTTCTGTTGGTAATCCCCACTAGGCTTCAGGATGTTGGAGGCTTTCAACATCACAGACCGGACGTTTGCTGGTTTAAATGGTGTGTCCATGGAGCCGGGCTCATTCAACAGCTACATTGCTTACAGGCTGCACAAGGATTCTTTCCTGAACCAACCCACCAAGTAAGCACTGCTTCTAAATAGTATGTGGGCGTGTGAGTCTCACTTTGTGCATATTCCCAGCCTATTGACCTTATATCCTGTGCCCTATAATCCTGCCTAGCCCACAGTCATTATTCATAATGATGATCAATGGAATAGAAGGGTTTCCCCAGCGTCTTTTGGCACTGAGCCTATAGCTGTATTTGTTCTTGCAGCTTGTGGAATATGAGGTGCTAGAAACAGAAAAAAAAACAAAATGTTAGTTGAATTAAATAGTCCCTGGACATGGCCCTCCTCCCACCTATGTCATACTTGGAGCAAAGAAATCACCATCGGCTCAAGGACTTTGTCTTTTTATTGGGCTCCATTTAAGTGGTGTTAGCAGAATAGCTGGAGGATTCAAACCACTTCAGCATACAGTGTTAATATGTTTATAATGATGCACTTTTTTATGTGTGTTTTGACTTGATGTGCACAAATGGAAACACTCTGAACTGTAGCCGAAAAGAGGGGACAGAAAATACTTTCAATATGTGGGCAATTTCTGTGAGGCCAAAGGGAAAACTGGCAGTGATTTACAAATTCTGCAGATTGTATGACATACTGGATGCTGTATCGTTTGAACAAGATGTAAAAGTCTTGGTACTTGGTATTTCTAATGTGATATTTTGACTGCTGAGTGTAACTATGGCAGAGGTCTTACTCATGACTCATCACAATGTCTGTATGTTTTTAACACTAACAGGGAGATCCATCCGGATGGTCTTCCCCCGTCTTACACCATTATCCTTCTGTTCCGTCTGTTGTCCGACACAGCCTCTGAGCCTTTTGACATCTGGCAGATTGCCGACAGAAACAACAACCCTGAGGTTGGGGTCACCATCAACCGTAAGCCCTCTACCATGTTTTGGCTCTCAGCTCTTGGTAGTACTTTTTTTAGCCATCCCAATATATATACCCAGCCATTTACTGTTTATTTTATATATTAGATATTTTACTGTACATTTTCTTTCTCCCTCGTACTTTATTTACAGAGGGTTACAGTTATTTTATCTTTGCCAGATAAGCCAGAAGCAGCACAATGAAGGCAGTGGGAACGCTTTACACTAAAATAAACCTTTTATATATTATCTTTTACGGGTGTGCATATACGCACATGGTAACTACTACTACAGGCATGGACCTGATTTCTCCTAGACTTCTCTTTATCCATCTCCTCTCTCTACAGCCATGTGGTCTCTATAGTACTGTCTGTGCTTTGCATGCCACTGCATTGTAACACACTGTCCGGGATTCATCAAAGGCTCTTCTCTTTTCAGCTTCCAGCAAAACAATCACATTTTATAACAAGGACACCCGAGGAGAGATCCAGAAAGTCACGTTTAATGAGGAGCAAGTAAAGCGGGTTTTCCACGGAAGCTTCCATAAGGTAAATGCATGGTAAAGAAAGGGGTACTGCTATATTGTTATATTATTAAAGTTTTGTTTTACTACAACCGATTAAGAAGCCTTTACTTCGAATATGAACTCATTATCCTTTTTCGAGCATCTGACAGTCAATGCCATGTAACTGTATCATATTACTTGTGAAAGGCACCCTGCTATCCATCTTAAAATATCTGCTGTTTTTATGATATCATATTAACTTATGTTTTAAGACCATGGGAAGTAAATTTGATAAATAGGTTGTGGAGACTCTAAAAAGGTTCAGAGAGGTTGGTGGGAAAATCCGTTTTCTCCCTAGGGGAAGCTGTGAGTTAACCATGTCTCACCACAAGAAGACCTGAGACTATCCTGGTGGAGCAATGGACCAGTTTATATTTGGGTTCAGCTTAAGATTGATTCCAAAATGGCAAAAGATATTTCAGGAATAGATCCCAAGTTCTTTTAAATAGCCTGACTTTTATTCCCTAGTAAGTCCTCTAAAGTACTACATCCTAAACTTTTCCCACAGTTCAGCTGAACTATTGTCGTTAGACTAGTAAATACTGCACATGCCTTAACTTTGTGGCTTTCCATTACATTATAACTTGGTCTCTAGCCAAGTCTAAGATTGCCCCGATGACATCATCAGGGTTACTTTACTACAAAACCACAGGAGACTTTTCACAGTCTGACTAGTACTCCTCACTTATAAACTGACCTTTCAGTCTACTTCAAGCTTGCTCAAACAACCCATTAATAATAGCAGGTACTGTATAAGATTCAAGGATGCATTAAGAACATTTAGTAAATATCAGAGCAATGATACACATTACTTGCTGACAAATTTAGGCATCGCAAGCAATTGATATATGTTTCCAGGTGTCTCAGTGAAACATTTTCTTTTCTCTGACAATGATACACGCCATTATCCAGCCTTCCTTTCATGCAACATGCAAGAAATTAGCAGTGAACTATCTTAGGGAAGTGCCTATTAAGGAATTCATTACCATCCACTATTCATCAAATTGACAAAACCTCCTATTTGACTTAACGTAATAACCCACAGTGAGATTGATGTTTTCAGAGTCTCTGCTTGTCTTCAGTGGTTTAACCACTACATTAGACCCACATGGCAAATTGACAACTATTATAAATAGCCTATGAATAGTATGGACTCTTGGGGCCACACCTAGAGGTAAAAAGAATCATTTAATGCCATTACGTTCAACTCAAAGCAATAGGCTACAGTGGGGTGTAGAGTTGAACAATGGTAAACAATATCTTTTCATACCAACCTGGAAAAACTGCTAGCTTCATCACTGTAGGAAAAACGTCTGGTTCCAATGTACTCCAAGTCACGTTCAATTGCATTTAGGTTCTCTCCCAAGGACAGTGTGACCCACATTTACTACATATGTTTCTTTCCTCCTCCTAATCCTAATGTAATCTTCAACAATGAAACATTTTAGTGTAGCAAGGCCTCACCCAACATCCAGTTTGTCCACTTCATGGTGTTACAGATTACAGTTTAATGAACAGAGGAACTAATGAGAGCAATAAATTAGGACCTAGATAAGAGTGTACTGTAAATTGATTTTCAGCCTGGTCATTTAGCATCTACAGAACTAAAAGTTGGGTAACTTCACGAATGAATGGGACCCTGAAAAATGTTGGGTTACGACTGGATGTACATGACATCACTGCTGGTCTACTGGGTCAGCAGCACGATCTGTGTGTGTGTATGTGTGTGCGTTCATTCTCTCAGCTGGAGACTGAAGTCTGAATGTACACTGGGTGGCAAGTTTGTGGTGCAGTAGTTGCTGTTCCATGAGATGTTGAGTCGGCAGCGGTCTACCTAGCTGCTTATTTGCTGGTCTGCTGGGAAAGTGCCACTGATGTTGGCTGTAGTGGTGTGTGTTTTTATGTCATCAGATGTTTCCCAACACTTTGTCTGTGGCTTTTTAAAGAGTGACCACGATGATTATGTGTGCGTTTGTGATGAAACCAGGGTGACCAATGATGTCTCTAGTACTTGGTCAGAAATGGGACACCATGTGTGAAGAAAAAATGGTTTGTAAGGTAAACATCTTGGTCTTCAACTAATGATTACTTTTACAGTCTATCAATCTACGTCTCATTTAGTCAGTTAGTTGTGTTCATACAATGTGAGCAAATAGGGTAAATATCCATCACATCTTCTTATTACTGCAAATCATGTTTTATCCTGGCAGTTTATTTTGAGTATACTGTATTATAATCTTAAACTAAAATTTGAACCACAGTTTGTATGTGATAAGTGTTAAATACACTTGATGTGCTTTAGAATCACTCTACTGGGTCAGAGAGTGTTTGCAGATTCTTCTCAGGCTGGTTAACAAAGAGTAGCCCGAGCTGAAGAGGTTGTGGTGTACCGCTAGTTGAACATGTGGGAAAGCTTTCAATGATGACTTAAGCAGACGCTAGCCACTCACTACCCCACTGGGGAATCCCCTCCCACACTTGAAGGGTGGGAGGCCTTCTTAACTTCCTGTTAACTGAAGTGAAGAAGACATTTTCCATAAGTCATAGTGACTAGTCATGTTACATTAGCACGAGTTTGAGCGTGTAAGTTGCTGTAGTCATTGAGCACAACTCTGTAGTTTCCTTCCAAACTCCAAAATACACAAATCTTAATGTCCCTTGAGAGGCTTTGAACTATTTAAGACATGGGGATCAGCAAATCCAAAGCACTCCATGATCCTGGCTCTCACTTCAGTGTTAGCCAGAATGTCCATTGACTACACTGTTTGTGCTTCCTATTTAAGACATGAAGACATCTTCTTTCTGACCAAAAACTCCACATTAGAAATAAAGGAAATTGTTAATGTTCTTAATAACATAATAACTTCTTCATCTGAAGAAATCTGGCTTGTCTGTTTAGGTGTGTACATGCATGTAGTTAATCATATGAGGCCTTCAAGTTTCAGGATAATTAAATTGAGAATTGAGCCTGGACAGAGCCAAGTGCAATAAAATCTAATCTGATAAGACCATTGGAGCTGACTCTGAGTGTACTGACACAGTGAAGCACAGCAAAACTCTCTTCTTAGCAACTGATGGATTAACCCTGTCAGTCGATACTTCACTGCAGTTGGACCAGATAACTTAAATATAACTACCCTCTGTTAAGGGAGGTGGTGGTCACTAAAAAGCTAGTTTTCCTGAAATCTTCTTTTCCAGTGACTCAAGAGTTTTAATTGTATGTACAGGACTGTGAGGTAATATATACAAATGTATTATTTGGCATCCCAAAGTTGTTTTGGTAAGCCCTCAAGAGCATCATGGTATAGTATATCCATGCAGAGATGCTGGGATAAACAACACCCCTCTCTATTTGCGGTACACCCGATATTTTGTTCTGTTGCCAAGGAAGTCAACTGTAATTTTGTGATTGGTTGCCAAGAACCATGGCCTAGTCCGTGGTTGGTATGGCTTTGTTGAAAGAGATGGTAGCTTGCTTTTTCTGACATAAAGAAAGCTTGACTGTTTAGCAAGGGAAAATTTGCAACTGTAATGGGAAAGTATGGAAAGTGTAGGACTTTGATGTTGCACCACAAATGATATCATTGCAAAATGTGGTGCAGGGCTCTCTATACAGGAAACTACAAAATCTGTAATATTGCCATTTTATTCAAGCACTGACTACAAAGTATTTCTGCACTCAAGTTTTAAAAGTTATACATTTTGTTTTGTTATGGTTCAATTATCTGCTGAGGCATCAGACAACAATTCCATGCCAAATCAGTAACCACTCAATAATCAACAGACTTCTGCAAAAACTAAACAATTCCCTGAGTCTACTAATTATGTGGAATGCACTATCAGCATCTTTATAAGCTACATAGAGAATCATTTTAAAAGGTTCACTGAGGTTGTTCCTCTCTTTATAGTTACACTTTTTTGAAAGATTTTAAAGAGCAATCATGTCCCTTCCAACTAGTAATGAATGCCAAACCCAGCTTTTCAAAAGCTCCAGTGTTCTTAGTTCTCTTTGACAAGTAATTGTGCTGCAACAAAGTTGGCAGCTATGAAGTACAGAACTGAGAACACAAGGATGTTTTGTTAATAATGCCCTCTCTCTATTCTCTTTTTCTCTCCTGCAGCTCCACATTAGCATCTCTCCGGAGAAAGTTAAGCTTAATGTGGATTGTCAAGAGGTAGCAGAGAAGCCTATCAAAGAGGCCAACAACATCACATTGGATGGCTACGAAGTGCTTGGCAAGATGGTCAAGTCTGGAGGCGGAAGGAAGTCTGCGACAGTAAGTGAAAAAACTAAACCAAATCTAAAACTAACTACCTCACAGCTTTCTAAAGCAAGAATGTCCAAAACCTCTTGTGCATTGATGCACGATTAAACTTTAACTGCTGCCCGTGACTGCTAGAAGTCCCACTGTTGTCTGTTTTCAACAATGTGCATTTTTTAATCTTGAATGAGAGCCATTTGTAACATCCCTTGATGTTTTGCCTTCTTTCTGTTGTGTAGTTCCAGCTCCAGATGTTCGATATCATCTGCAGCTTGAGCTGGCTCAGCCGAGACAGATGCTGCGACCTGCCTGCCACAGTAAGAACAAGTGTCATTGCAGTTATTTTGACTGATTTCCTTCACGTGTTCCCAGTGAAAGACAGACTGCTATACATTTTTGGTTTTTAACTATTAAGGTTATGTTAGCACAGAAATTAGACCATAGCATTGTGTACAGAGGATCAGAGAGGTTTAAGGTCTAGGTTTTATGCCTGCTAGTAGTACAGAATGTGGTCATTAGGCAAAATGCAAGGTTGATGACTAGACTGCTGTTTAAAGTAACACAAAAGAAGCTGCACTGAATAGAACCTTGTATCCTGTGTAATTGTGCTAATCGGACCACTGCCAGTATGACCTCTCAATTACGTGAGAACAAGTGCTCCTTCACTTCGCACAGCAGTCAGTGAGTCACATTTATTTTTCATACAGTATGATGAATAGCAGAGGCTAGTAGATTCACCCGAGTATAAGTAATTAATCTAAAATTTCCATCAGATATTAATAGATCATGTCAATTTCAGTGTCATATAACTTATTTTGTCGAAGACTAATTTCCAGAAATGGACAGCTGTAACAGACAATCCGGTCCTAAAGCCCCACAGTGACTTTGCTGATTCCAGTCCCATTACATTATAAGCCACTGGCCCATCATGACTTTAGGGGGTTTCTAAAGTTTACAACCACAGTCAAGGCCAAAGATAGTTAGCAAGCTGTTACAAAATCTCTACACTGAGGATTTTCAATTTTCCACCATGTGTGTGTGTGTGTTTATTCTGATTTCTGATCTCTGTCTCCTCTGGTTTCCTTTTCAGAGAGTTGAAGCCAAGTGCCCAGCCCTTCCTCATTCTTGCACATGCACACAGGACAGCATTGGCCCTCAGGGGCCTCCTGGACCATCGGTAAAGAAACTATCCAGACACATCTCACCCTAATCCTTTCTTGTTCATCTTCACTTTCTCCCTCACCTCCACCAAATAAAATGCTTTTCTTAGAAATCTTTTAATGATAATGTCGACTTCTCTCTTTCAATTCCATGCAGTAGAATAAGTTATATTTGCCTACTGTTCAGTTTTAACTTAAGTAGACTGAGTTTGTCGCTCATGTCAGAAGCTGTATTTTCTTTTCCTGTGGAAAGAGCAGTTGAGGATGTAACCAGTGGCATGCAATGAAATGTGGGCTTTAGAAGAAGTGTCAAAAGATAAATGCCTTTTGGAAAAACAACAGCAAAAAAAATCTTGAGGAGAAGTCTGGAATATGTGTGCTTGGTATGTGTGTGTGGTAACCTCACTAAGCCCCAGTGAGGATTTAGTAGGACTCAGGTTTTTAATGCTTTGGGAATCTGCTCCTGATGTTACACTCTGTTTCTGAATGTGTGCTTTTCCAGGGAAGCCCAGGTTCTAAAGGACCTCGAGGAGACAGAGGAGACCCTGGCAGCACTGTGAGTTTAACTGCATCATTTTTAAGTGCAATGCAAAGAGTTTTTTAAGCATGTTTTTAAAGAATTGCTTAAGTTTTAAATTAAATTTAGGCCAATAATTTGGCTTAGATCAATGCCACTGAAGCTTGATACTAATATAAACAAACGACAGATACAGTTTTAAAGGTGGAATTCTCAATGCCATGGTATTTTGGAAGCAATTACTTGTGAACTAGCAAATCACACACAACTCATTTTAGTTATTCAATTAATGTTTTTCCTCATTTTGATTTCAAGGTGGTTTACTGCATATGAAGCAGTGTTATTGTTAACAATGTCCATTGTCTGTATCAGTGCAGAAACAAGTCTGATTGGGGCCCTTTTCTAAGAGAGTGGTTATGTAACAGCTTTGTTTTATATGTGGGGTTTGCTGTAGGGTTCAATGGGTCCACGCGGTGAGCCAGGACTCCCAGGCTCAATGGGACCACCAGGTCCACAAGGCCCTAATGGACTGTCTCTTCCTGGAGAACCTGTAAGTTTAGCTACTATATACCCCAAACAATTATCCAAAAAAACTATTTTCTATTGATAATTGTAGATGGATTTTAATATTACAGACAGCATGCCTAATTATTGCCCATATGTGTTGATATGAATGTACAAGTTGTGGGACAGTCCAAATATTACCTGAATGAGTTGGATTTTCAGCTAAAATCAAAACCCTATATACTTCCCTCTAATTCAAGCCAAGCTACTAGAACTTCTTTATTTTCTTACCTGCAGATGTTCTTGTCAAAACATGATATCAATCACAATCACAGAGTAAAAGAAAAAAACACAGAATAAAGCTTCTTGCAAACTTCTCTTTTCCACCTCCTCCACCTTTAGGGTCGCCAGGGACCAAAGGGAGATCCTGGAGACCCGGGCCTGCCTGGCCTGCAAGTAAGTATTCCCCACTCATTCTGTGGTTTATGAGCAGGCAACGAGACACTATCCTTATAGAGCAGCTTTGCTACTGGAGCCTTGATTTAATCCACATGGTGAAATTGAAACCACACTCAAAGTGGGAGGTTTACTATGCCATCCTTAGGGAGACCCATACTCTCAAATCAGCCTGTTGATTGGCAGTAGACTAGGACTACTGCCTTTGGTAGAAGGCCAGTGATGCAGTTAAGTTATTATGATGTGTAGTTTCATGTTACCAGAAGGGAAACAGTGAATGGAATATGATCAAGATTAGTTGAAGACTCAAAGTCTGTCTGAAGTTTGAAAATCTTTGACTTGTATTCAGTGTTGTAATGTATGCTAGACTTCTTTCATTAAAATGAAAGATGAACTTACCAAACTTACCATTCCTGTAACATGCAGAAACAAATTTGAGTCAAAATCCGTTTGGACTGTTTTAGTCAAAGGGCAGTCCTGAATGGGCTGGCATTGCATAGTTGTCTCTTGGCCGAGCAAGTGTTCATTCAGCCAGCTGAGGTCATCCAGCCAACTCCCACCATTCAATTCAGGAGGACATCACAACTGGTTATTCTGGCCTCTGAATAGGCAAATTCAATCATAAAAGATAATCCCACTGTATGGTAGAGAGCTTACAGACAGAATTATTATTTTTTTCTTTAATACCATAAGGCTTAATGGAGCAATCTGTCTGTGCATATTTATATTTGACACAAAGTGTAAACAGACAAGAGTGAATTTGTTACACTTTTTAGTAACAAGACAATAAATTATCTTTGGCTAAATAATGGGAAACTGCAGGATTTCTTTCTGTAAACTGTAGTTCAATAAAAGCATTAGGAAGCTGTATGTATGTGCCATTCAAAACCATTAGCATTTGACTAAGTGTGTCTGCTGTTTTCCCAGGGTCCTCCTGGGCCACGTGGTCCTCTGGGCCCTGTTGGACCAAGCGGAGCACGGGTAAGATCTACCTCCAAACCTGCTAAGTGAACACACACTGTTAAAAATCTACACCTGAATATAACACTTACTTAAGCAAGTGATCATGCATTTACTGTAACTCAGAGAATAGCGAAGAACTGTTGTTATACTGCTGCATATTCTCACTTTCGTCAGCCAAAATAATTATGCCACTATTTGTAATGTAAAAAGAGAGAGTCAAAATTGAAACCATTATAAAATCATGACAGTGATGTACTGCATGAAAAGAGTCCCAAGTGTGTTGTAACCTAGGTGCAATTGTATGTTGTTTCTACGTAGGGGCCACCAGGAAAGGAAGGACCATCTGGACCTAGAGGCCCATCAGGGCCTATGGTGGGTGTTAGTGTGTGTGTTTGTTGTGCAGAAAAGAGCCAAGATAATAATCGTAAAGCGTGCTTAACTTCCTGATACATCTATAACAATTACTTCTCTGGCTCCACAGTTGCACTCTGTTGGGACGGCACATGAAAAAGCAGACTATAGTCTCTAGGTCCCCTCCACTGTTGCAAACAGCATGCAGTGCGTTTTCTTCTCCTGTGGTTTGTGGATGTCTGAAGCTATTTAATCCAATCATCATGCCAACAGGCAACATGCCAGTATAGAATTCACATGTTCTATACCTTGCCACATGCTACCATAAGCCCTTAGTGGTGCCTGGTGCCTCATGTGTATGGATATGTTTCCATCTCCCCTTTTGTGTTCTTTGGCAGCTTGTTCTACACTCCTCCATGCCTCCTCGAATGATATCAAAGCAATCAAAGCATAGAACCAAACGTAAAGGTTATTACACAACTGTTAACAAGGAGCAGGGGTTAAACGCTGCAACTGTGTAGTAATTTAATTGAAGACTCCATTTTCTGTTTTTCTCTTTTATCAGGGAAGCCCTGGAAATCCAGGTGTACCAGGAATTACTGGAAAACCTGGAAAACCAGGAGACCCAGGAAACCCAGTATGTATTCAGTGACACAAATGAAACTAGTTCTCACATTACAGAGTTTAGAGGACATTATAAGTCAAGGACATTATCTTGACTTGTACTAACCTTTTCTTGTGAACAGGGACCTCTTGGCCTTAAAGGAGAGAAAGGAGAGAGAGTACGTACTGTTTCTATTGTTGTAATTTACTGTACTGTAAAGTTCTTGCATCACCTTTTATCCAACCTTTAAAGAGAAAACCATTGTCATTTCATCACTGTTTTTATTTTTCAGGGAGACTTTGCATCCCAGAACATGATGCGCTCTATTGCCAGACAAGTTTGTGAACAGCTTGTGAGCAGTGAGTGTAACCTTCGTAATTTATACTGAGTGTTAAAGTTGTTAAAGGATCAGTTCTTTCAAATTTAATTGATGATGTTTTTCTGTTGCAGGTCAGATGAGCAGAATTGAGATACTTCTCAATCAGATTCCTTCTGGATACCGTAGCAACAATCCAGGACCACCTGGCCCTCCTGGCCCCCCTGGGAATGAGGGATCCCGTGGAGAACCTGGACAACCAGGTAGATCTGGTTTCCCTGGAAGCCCCGGTTTACCTGGAAGTCAAGGAGAAAGAGGTAGTTTATCCTTTTTTGTTTGGTAGAGCTACAAAACAGCAGGCTGAGAAAGTAAATGGTTACTGGATTATTTTTATAAATATTAATGTCACAGGGATATTAACTCTGTCTGAGTTTGTCCAACATAGATTGAAAAACAAAATAAATGTATTGCCTCATGGAGTGTACACATGATTTAAGTATGGATTACAAACTATTATTAAATTATAAAACACTCATCTAATGTTTCACATATGATGGTTAGATTTGTACTAGTTTAGTGATTTTTCGAAAAACCTGCTGTTTTATGGTGATTTTTATATTATTGTTAAATGATTTCTCCTGTTTTTCTCTGCTTTATAAAGGTTTACCAGGAGAGAAGGGAGAGAGAGGGTCTCCTGGAAATGGGATTAGAGGACAAAGAGGCCCAAGTGGACCACCAGGTAACATGGTTTTTACTTTTTTTGATTGAACCATATTTTAATTTAATCGCAGTGAGGCAAGAACATGAGACCTTTTTAGAACAGAGTACAATTAGTCAAATGAAATGACACAGTCCAGCCAAAATGTAAAATGTTTATCTACAATATGATTCTGGTCCCTTGTTTTAGGCAGCTGTATTGCATCGTAAACACATTCCCACTTCTTTTATCTCTTAAAGATTTATGTCATGTGTGGATTGAGCTTCTGTGAACACTATGCAAATTTAAAATATAAATTTGATTATTAGGGAGAGAGTTTAGTTAATCTCCATTTAATCTTGTATCAAGGTCATATTACAGTTTTAGAAACAATTTTTAGAAACAATAATTTTGAAAATTACTTCTTTGCAAAAGATATCCAATAATTTTTTTTTTTTGTAAAAAAAAAAAAAAAACCTCGTCAGAGGATTTCTTTTCCCTGGTGAAGCTATTGCCAAAGAACAGAAACCTTCATTGATGTCTAGAAAACAACATTAGTGACAGTGACATGTCTGTCTCCGTGACTGAAGTGAGAAACAACTTAGGACCAGTGGGAGGAAATCCACTCTTGATGACTCACTTTTGTGTGTGCACTCTGTGTGTGGAGGTCCAGATTGTTGTACAATGAGCTTTCTTCATTGACAACACATGGGCTCACTTAAGGGAAAGAAAAAGAGAGAGGGGAAAAAGAATTCCATCCCGAGTTTTAACCGTCTAGACAGACGGGGCCAGGGGGGTTACTTCACAGTCTTTTTTTTTTTTAAATGAGCCACTGAAACTTTTAAATTATAGTGCTACAGCCCTGTGTTACCCCCAACATTTCCACTGAAGATTTACATGTGATGTAAGAGAGTTTTTTTATGTTGAACTCCAGGAAATCTCCTCAAATTAACCTTACCTACCTTCCTTCTGTCTCCCTCTTGCAGGGCCACAGGGAGAGTCAAGAACAGGACCCCCAGGTCCATCTGGAACCCCTGGGCCTAGTGGCCCTCCAGGTCGCCAGGGTATTCCTGGGGTTAGGGGACCACCAGGCCCCCCTGGATACTGCGACTCCTCTCAGTGTGTTGGCATTCCTTACAACGGACAAGGATACACAGGTACAACTAATACTATCTAGGTTCTTCCTGGTACTACATTAAATAGAAGAGAGTATGCAGACTAAAATACATTTGCGCTGTGCACTACTTCTTTCTTTGACAATGTGTGTTCCAGAGGAGCAGTTTATGAACAGAAGGCAAATACACTGTTTCCGTAAGAACAGTGTTTTCTTAGATTTAAACCCAAAAATTACCGCTTCTTTTTCTCACGTGACAGATATGCAGGTGGCATATTAACCATTAAAATTGGCTGATCAATCTTGATTAATCAAAAAGAGAACAGACACAGTGTCTATTATAATGCACTTGACTGCTAGGTTGCATGAAACTAAGATTTAGGATAATCCCATAGTTCGAGGTAGATAACTAGCATCTCTAAAAGCTGAAGTAGATGATGTGGAAATAATAACAGCATGCTTTATAAAAACAAAAACGTCGGTCACTCTCTAAATAAAGGGTAGTGTTCACAATTGCCATACAGATGCTAAAACCAACATTCAGTCTTCTCCGCTCAATGTTTTATTGCTTGTCAATGTGTCTGCAGCCTGGATTAGATTGTTTGTCTGTGCCATAGATCTCCATTGTTGTCTAAAGGTAATAAAAAAACATAAGCCAGACAAACCGCTCCGTTGGGTGACATGTTTCTTCATGTAAGAAAATTGTGATTCTTATAAATATTTTCAAAGTGTAACAAGTTACTGTGTAACTCCACATGTGAATACCTCAGGTAGAAGGAAATGCCAATTCAGATCATGCAGGGCAATGTTATAATTTCATAAACACAAGAATCACAAGTTTTGCAATGAAGCAACTGTGACCCTGTCCAGCAGTGTTTCTGGCTGATGTGTTCAGTTTTTGGATAACAACAGAGATCTATGGTATTGTTATGAGTGTGCATATACTGGTTGTGGACAATACAATTTATTTAGAAAATTATTCAAATGATTCTTTAACAGAATTTTACAAAGTAAATGTTAGATGCTTTAACTCACATTACTGAACTGGTATTGCAGGAATGTTATTTATTGTTCATAAACATTTTGAATGTTTTTTTCTACTTTTAATGTTACGATAGTAACAGCAAGCATAGTGCTGTAGTGTAAAACACGTTTTGGGGTTGTTGGAGTGTACTTCCCCAGCTTCCCCAAATCCGATAAAAAGCTTGACATTAGCCTACGCCTACTGTGAACATTCAGGTCTAATGGTCCCACAATGAAAAAATACTAAACAACAGATATAGCTTATATGATAGTCTAAACATGGCTAAGCAGTAACCCATAAGAACATGCTCGGTAAATAGTGAGGTAAGCCATTTAGCCAGACATGCTAACCATTGCAACTTATGTTAGAGCGAATGAGTTATTCAGTTTATTAGAATTTTCTTTACCTTTACTCTAGTAAAAAAGACACTGACCAAAAGCCTCTTAACGTTTTAATCATTCTTACCACAGTTCAATGGAAAAAGGTTCATGATGTGAATACATTTTAGTTCTAGTGGTTTATGATGGCTCGTATTTTATCAAATAAAATGCTAATAACATTGTTCCACAGAGAAGACTTACACCCTATTTGAACTATTTTCAGGTTTGGCATAGTAAACGCTCTAGGTCACCTGTGCTGCTTACACTTTGAAGTCCTGTTTCTGAGATGTTTGCCCATTTGCTATGGGGCATGTAAAGATACTCACCATGGACATAATTACTGAACATTAAAACATTACGAAAGCCAAAAAAAAAAAAAAAAACAGAACGGAGCGGAACTGGCACTAACATCAACTCACAGCTACAAGCTACAATGATGGCAACCTGCTGGCCTGTTTGCATCTTGAACCACAAGAAAATGGGAAATAAAAAACAGAGACTGAGTATTTCTACGAAGGAAGAAGCATGTACAAATACCCAAAACACCCAAAACAACTACTAACACAGAGGACTTCATAACTGAAAGCAATGTTAATGTAGAGGTCATATGTGTACATAAAACTAATTTTTACCTTGTAAATGATTGTATGAACCAGGTCATTTCACTAAAAACCAAGTTAACATTTGTATTGAGCTTGTGCCTCATAACTCTCTGCTTACTTAACACCAGCATAACCTCTGTTTACAATGCCTTAAGTGACCTAAACAACTCTTATCCAGACTGAAGCATGTTTCACTTTTAATCATCATGTTTTTTGTGTACATTGGCCAAATCATTGCTAAATGTTGCTTTCCTACCATTTCCATGTGTCTCTTGTAGTATCAGCTGGTTACTTTACTACATTTTATTATGTTGGATGTTATTGTAAATGATTATATAGCTTTTTTTTTTTTTTTTGGTATTTTAGGAAGCAATAGTTTGACCCAGGGCATTTTAGAAAGTCCATAGTGCAATATAATTTAAATTGTGCATGTAAGTTGAAGAAGAAATCCTCTTTTTGATTGGCCATCCCGAATACTTTTCTAGCCAACCGCTACCCACCTGAACCCGAAGTAGTGCCTATACCCGTGGAGCCAGCTGAAGAGTTTGAGACAATACAATCACCAGGTTACTCACGAATCCTTCGAGGAAAGAGATCACTACCACAAGACAATACAGAAACACTAGCATTATAGCTACAATAATGAGTTCTCCAAAAGTGTAATATTGAAATATTTTCCGTGGTGGTATTCAGAACAAAACTAGACTTCATATGGGTTTGATACCCCTATCTATATTGAACAAGTTTAGCAAGATTAATACAAACTTTGTATTATTACGTTTGTTCATTACCAACGTGTGCTTGCTAATTGTTTCCCTTTAAGTGTCTGCTTGTAATATAACTGCAAGTGTTTTTCAGACTCTAATGTCTAATGCACTAATCACCTAAAAACCAGCAGAAAGTTTGTCAAAAGAAGTACAGTGTGTATGTTTGTAGACACTTTCAGACTGCTCATGTTGTTTTTGTTAAATTTCAGTTTGTAAAGCTGTTTCAGATACTCCATTTGTTAAAAAAAAAAAAAAAGATTCATTTTATTCCCAAAGATTTGTTCATTGTGATGTTTTGTATGGCTTGTAAACCGAATAATAATATGACTGATTGTAACAAACCAAATTTTTCTTTTCTGTTTTGGTGGAATTGCATGTTTGTGCTGTATATTTACTGAGGATTTGTAAGTCAGAAAATAATTGTTGTTTTCTTTAGCTGCAGTTTGGATTTGGTTGCAAGACTATGGACATAAAATTGCATTTATTTTGTGAATTCCACACAGCTGTATTTTCTTATTTATTTCTGAAACAGAAGAGGCATTTTTCAATAAAACTACTGAAAATGTAGCATTAGTTTCAGCTTAACAGTCATTTTTGTCTTTTAATGATAACGTTATAACTTCTTACAGTGCCTGTACAACACACGGTGCATGCAGCCAAAACCACTTCTTGGACATTTAATAGGAAAAAGCTGAAGGTCATATGCATAACTGCTGTCCAATGACACCTTCATATTCAGCTGTCTTAATTTTTATGCTAAATTCCACTAGATAAAACAGATTTTATTTGATCTTGAGTGACCAAGCCTGTTCTTACTAGGGTTAGGCCTTGAAAAAGTATGCTTTGAAGTTTAACCTTTATTTATTTTGACAGACCAAGACAGTTTGCACCATCCGGAATGTCAGTTCGTGTTAGGGTAACAAGAAAGGAGGGACTATGAAAACAAACAGCCTTCATGGTCTTTTATATAAATCCACTCGGCTTTTATCTTATCAGGTTGCAATGACTATGAAAAGATTTCCATACGGGAATGATGCAGATGTGATTGGGCAGCATTAAAATTAAACATGTATATGGTAAGTAACAACTGATGCAATTTCTGTTTATTGTGATGAAGTAAAAGCAAGTCTATGAAGGAGTTCTAAGACATGGGAAACTTCCTTTATGGAAATGACATGCACTAAATGCTCCAATTGAGAAGCACCTTAAGACAATCTGGGAACCCAAAGAGATTTCATAGGCGTTTATATTCAAGGAGAGTTGGGAATTCTTGCACGTACAATAAAGTATAGTATGAGTGTCTGAACAGCTGGTACATGTTAGGTGTAAAGGAGGCAGATGTGAGTCTGTAAAAGCACTTCACATACAGAAAAGAGCCTCAATAAGAACAGAGGTAAAATTGATTGGCTGCTATGTAAATCTTCCTTTAGCGGCAAATTGATATACAGCCTATGGAAGAACATAAACCCCACAGCTAAGGTCTCACTGCACCCTTCACCTTTATGATGTGGCTTTTCTCTACAGCTACTCTTACGTAGTACTGGTATGTACATTGGAAAAATGTTCACCTGTAAGCAAAACACTGTTCACAATACTTCTCAAACATCAGGCTCTGATTTTTTTTAAGCCTCACTATGACCCTGTCTGGTTTCTGTCTGCTGATTACTTTAAGCTTGTTGACAATCCAGCTTGCATCTGTGTTCACTTTGGGGCAATAGTTTCAAGTGGGCTGTTCTAAAGTCTGTGCTTGTTCCAGATTTTAACAAACTTCTGTTTTGTCTCCAGTCGTCCCATCTTAAAGAGTGTCTTTTCCACACTAGCATGTAGGTCTATTGGTGGTCTTAATGCCCGAATTAAGAATCATTTTCTAAATAAATCATAGTGTCAACAACCCCTACACAGACATTAAAACTAACAAGGAATTCCCTGCTCACGCTAAGTGTCTGTCCGGCTGCTTCCTGCTTTATTCCACTCTTCTGCGTCATAGACCTATAATTGAATAATCCATGCTCTGCTACATGTGTACTGCCTAATTTCTAAAAATGGTTAAAAAAGTCACACATTCTCTAACTTTCAAAACTTGCAAAGACTTTTCACACTGTTTCATTATGATGAGCAAATTCTTTAAATACAACAAATTTCAACACAGCAAATAAACACTGCAGGGCATTTGTGTACTATTGTTATATAAAGTTATACGCCCTAAAATCCAAGTCACACAAGGGTACTTTGGCTCACTTCTTAGCTCAAAAGTACACTGTTAGTGGCTCCAATCTACCACATGTTAACTAGCACCAGAAATCACAAGTTAACCATATTTCTGTTATCGAGAAGTCTGAGGCATTATAATGTTTTTCCAAGCTACCATACCCTTCAAATCATAAAGGTTCCTAAACACAAGCTCTTCATATAACAATAATCATGTAGGCTCAAATCATTTTATCACTTAAATGTAGGCTATATGTACGACAAACAGAACAATGATACTTTTATCGTTAATATTAACATATTAAGTGCATTTTAACAAAAAGCAAGTACAGGTCAGTGTTGTAAAATCATTTAGGTTTAAGTACAAATTTGGTGATTAATTAGCCAAGGTTTTGTTATACGAGTAACATGTTGTATAATTTAAGGGAAACTTGCAGTTTTCCCATAATAGTTCATGGTTAACGTTCAGGAAGTTAGTTACCTCAAAACTGTGTCAAGACAAAAACTGCTTCATGTGACATAAATGGAAAAAGGACCACCTTGGTAATCAAAATTACAAAACTTTAAATATCTGTGAACACATCCACCACTTTCACCATGTCGACATCTTTGGCATCATTATTTAGCATGAGTTACAAAACCCCAACTATTGTTGTACTTGTACAACCATCCCCCCTGTACTTTCCTACCGGATACCCCCCAGATGAAATAATTGATGGAAACTACTGCCAGCTGTAAAGTAAATTTAGCTCCATGTGGGGAAACAGCCTGGGGTAAGCTGTTATCTTGCTGTTTTTTCAATCAACACAAAAGCGAAGTGTAAAAACAACAAGTGGCACTAATCAAACAAGGCATCCCGTGTTAATTGGCGAGCTTTAAAGCTGCTGGTAGGCAAATTTTTTTCTCTGCACAGATCCAGAGTAATAATTATGCTGCTTGGTTGTTGGTATTTCCCACCTTCTGTCCAACATACAGTGCTGTCCACTCTCCAGTGAGCACACTGCATGCAAAGCATTAGCATTTTTCAAAGCTGATATGGAAAAGCTGATTGAAAAAGTAGTTTTCTAACAGTGTTCATACTTTAGCAGCACAGCCGCACTTAATTAAAGATGTCAACACTCAATTCAAAAAGCAGATTTGAAACAGGAGTCAGATTTGATTAAATATAAGCCAAACAAAAGCTTAAGGACACCTCAGTAGGATGCACAGTGTTGTCCCATGAGCTTCACCTTCATTTATCCTTTTATCCATCTTTGCTTGATAACTTGGCGCCATGAGATGCAAAACATCCAGACACATTTTGTCTGCTCTTTTCATGAGTCAGGCTGCGGTTTTGTACCTACAAGGGAATAAGAGGCTGACCAGTATAGGTTTAGAAGACCAGTAAAAATAAAACTTCTGATTGAATGGCCTGTGCTACCAGCCAACTGTCTGTTCAGAATTACTGTTTTGTTTCTATTTTTTATTACCCCAAATTTTCCATATAAATTTATTTTTGGAAATGTGGACAAGTATCTGAAAAAGCATTCAGATTATGTGGCACTCCAATTCTCCACTAAAATGCACTAGAGTAAGTTATTATTACAGATATGAATTCCATAAAAACATTGCAAAGTCATCTGCAGTAAGTAATAGCCTTTCTGTAAATAGCAGTATCAAATAATTCTTCACATAACCTGCATTTGTCTTTAATGTCTGTAATGTGTTTTAGAACCACTGGACTAAAAACTAACCAGACACAAATGTATATGAATTTCTTCATATAGAGCAGCCACCCATTCAAAGGAAATAGCTTTGATTCTCAGCTTGCCAACAAAAAAGAATGAGCAACTCCTTTTGAACTTAAAGGGGGGGATTAAATCCCTAAAGGGCAAATATTCAGTCAGCATACAGACAGTAGGTTCCACTGATGGAGATGCCAAAAACAACAGTGGAGCAGCACTTCCCTTTGGATCCTGGAAGAGAAGAGCCAACAGTTCTCTGGCTGACCTAGTAAAAAGGCGCTTTGGTTGTGAATTATTCCTCGTAAAAAAAAAAAATCTTATGTCCTCGTTTGCCCCATTACCTGTTACCAAATGTCCCCCAGATGGGAAACAAAACAAGGAACTATGCAGTGCACTGCATAAAAAAATATTCCTGATCCCTTCAAGTGCACACTTTGCTCCCTATAGTGTCATAGCTTTAACTCATAAATGTCAAACACATTGATCTCTCAAAAGGAAAGTTTAAAATTTCAGGCCAAAGGATTGAGCACCGTGGGTACATTTCAGTCCTGGTTGATTCTGGTAGTAACTGCATAACTCACTGAGCAGCCACTTTGTCAGAGAAACATCAGGTGTATCAGTTAACACAGCATGCATTCAACAATAATTTCCACTCTGACCAGATTGTATGCAGCACATGACACAAATAGCAAATGAGCAAATGCTAATGTAACTTCTATTTCCACCTCTTGTGCTCCTTTGATCCACTGATTAGAATAATACTTGTTGTCTAGACTCATTTATGAAAAAGCTCAGCTAATGTTTTGATGCTCTGGTGGCTATTACTGAAAAAAAAAAACACATGACACCTATAACTATCATCAAGAACATGACATGATGAAAACCATAAGGAATGTCAAATCAAGTTCCCTTGTAAGTCTTCAGTCTTTTCCAATACAGAAGGGTCTCTGAAAAACCCTCCACCGGTTCAGAGGTGTGACCTGTGCTGCAGGAAGCAGCACCTGGTGAGCGCAGCTGTGCAGATCACTGTTAAAAGTCCGTGCCAGTGTTTGTGAAACATCTGACCTTTTTCTGCAGAGTAAGAGGTGGGGGTGTATTTATCAAGAGATGGGGGTGGTCTCAGATGCTTTGTTGTTGAGACCTAGGGGATCTTTGTGAATTGGAGATGGTGGTTGAATGTTGCAAGGAGGGTACATTGTAGCTGAAAAAGTATCTGTCAACATTACCTGTTATATGTCTTTATATTATTATTGATGGATTAACCTGATTATACAGTACTTTCATTAACATTTTCCTCTGTCCTTTTCCTTCCAGTGTTAATCAATTTACATGTTTATTCTTCCCTTTCTTCTCAGTTTAAATGCTCCCAGGCAGCTGTGGAATATTTTATTGCAATAAGTCATTCCAACTTTCGACATGGCCCATCTGCTTCTATTAGAGCTCACTTATTTCTGCCATTTTTTTTCCAGTGCTTTCCGCCCAGCGAGGTTTTAAAGTGTTACCAGCCAAGTGATACGAAATTTAGGAGCGTTGTGGCCGCCACAAGGCCTCTGGTTAGCGTCTCTTACTTAAAACATCAGACCTCCTCTGTGGCTTCTTGTAAGCAATATTGAGCTGGGGTCCAAAATTAAATGTGACAAACATGTAGGAAAGATGTCATCTTGTATTCATTAAGTTACAATCACTAGGGAATATAGAAAGGATTTATTTCATCGGGAGGACTAAGGAAATGTTTAGTTGTTTCTAAAGTTTGTGTCACGCTAACTAGATCTCCTCTGAAGTGGTGTGGAGCGTGTTCATGCACACAGGATCAGGTGAGATGCATTATGGTCCCGGAGCATGGAGTAGGTTCTGGGAGGATGAGACAGCCATAGCAATATTCATTTGGTACAGGATCCTACTGTCTGCAATCTGTCTTTTAAATATTTTTTTTAACCTTCTTTCCTTTTAAATGACGTCATGTTTACTTGTGATTGTTTCTCATTCTTGTGGTCCTCTGACAAGCTGAAACTGTCCAGTTTTGCTAATGTGGGAACCTGTGAAAGATGGTTGTTTAACATACCTACCACTCATACTGTCCGTATGCAACATACAGCAAAAAGTTTTACTGATGGTAGCTTGCAGACTGCAAGCGAAGGGAAACTGTCTGTGTCCAAATATAACTGAATCTGCTGACCCAAACTTTCACTTATTGACATGTGGTTTACAGGAGTTTATTTTCAGAAATGTTTCTTGGATTAATGTTAGCACCAAGAGCTGTCCGTCCAGCACCATAGAGTGGGCTTTAGAGGTCTCGGTAGCTGGACTTGTTGACTTTTGGGCAGAGCCATGATTATGGTCTTGGTATAGCTGTCACATGGCTGTGGATTCATAATTACAGGGCGGATGTCAGAGTGGTATTCATCTTCTCCTTTAATTCTCAGCAAGAAAGCAAATGGGTCCTTAAGAGGTGAACAATGAAATTGAATAGTCGATACTCTTGAAAGGATTCGTAGAGGCCATGTAAGATGAGTTTCTGGAAGTCCAAAGAAGTAGAAGTATGTCCTTGTATTTTGAGAACCTCTTGGAGTCAAATTATCTAGTAAAAAAATCAAAAGTGAATGAAAAGTAAGTAAAAATAAATGATCCTCTGTTCTAGATTTCCTCTTTCCTTTTAGTCATCAGATGACCTCTCAGAATTTTCCTGGGTCTCATTTGGAGTTCAGTTGGAAATGTTAATTAAAATCAATCAACAAAATAAATATCAAATAAATATCAAATAAAGCTGTCATTACAGCTGACCTGGAAAAAACCCCTAAAATACTCAGCAACAAACGTTCAGCTAACTTATGGAGTAGCTGGACTTTGTGACTAGACCAAACATTGAGTTCATTCAGACATTTGTGTGGTTTATGGTGTGTGTGTTTGTGTTTTGGGAGAGGGCTGAGTGTGTGGGCCTGAACAGGCTGTGCCTTGCTCCCCAGAGGACAGTGAAGAAAAATGCTTACTGAGGGGTCAACATGTTGCTGTGTCACTCTTTCCTTTCAGAGAAACTTTGGGAAAAATTCTCTCCTGTTTCCCCTTCAGGCTGTAGCAGCTGGCAGGGCAGCTGTCATGTTGACCTATGAACCCCCAACGGAGGAAGAGTCTCACTGACTCAGCTCCCAGAGGTGTATGTGAATGTGAGGGAGAGGGCCTACAGTTCTGGGAAAGAGAAATATGTGAAAGCATGGATCAGGTTTCTATTCTCTTATTTTCTTGCAGAGAGGACGTTAGCATATAGAATACATCATTCCTTAGATTTAAAGATAACGCTCAAAAGCTGAGGGAGAGACCTCACAGCAGTCAGAACACATGGAGGGAATATATGGCCCATCCTATGTGGCACTGGGATCACCCGGGCATGTGGCTCAGAAGACGAACATCTGAGCTGCTGTACCATGCTGCTTCCATCGCTACCTGAAACATAATCTTTCAAGGGGAAATAGAAACTTCATTGTGGTATTGGAAGAAAGTGGGAGTATAAAAATTATCAGAAAGTATCTTCTGGAGCCAATTAGTCACAGCTACTTTAGTGCAAGTGGAACTAAATGCTAAATGGAACTGTCACCCACTTCCTGTCACATCAGGAGTGCGAGTCTTGACATTATGAATCTACATATTTGAGAACTTGTTTTCTGGGATTCTAGTTAGGAAAGCAGCAGTTCCCAGCAACAAAAATTACACAAAAATACTTCACTAAAGCTTTCACATTGTTTTAACAGGACAAAGAAAGCAGTACTAATTCAGATCAGACTGCTGCAGTTAACAAGTAGAGCACGGCCAGCAACATAAAACTACACACACAGCAGCCGCTCCATGTTTCCACCACTGGTCATTTGGAGCCTTTTTACAGCTTCACACTGAAGTCATTGTGAAATTTCAAGTTCACGGAACATGTTAATGTTACAGAACATAAAGTATAGCATGGCTCTGTGTGTTTACTTGGTGTTTCCATCACAGCTATTAAGGTTTTCACCATCATGAAATGTGACTCCTGCAGCCCATATTTGGTAAAGAAAATGTGCTTGGAAGATATTTATCTTCATCTCCATCAATATCAAAGTAAAAGCAAGTAAAATTATAGCATGAATCATTACGTTGATGTGTGTTCCCTCTTTTGAACTATTCCACAGGAAGCCATGAGTAATTTCCTCTTCAGACTCTAAATAAAAGAAGGGTGTAGGTGGGGGTGGGGGGCTACATGAGGTGCTGTAATGCCTAATGGTTTTCTTCCGTGTAGGAGGGACATTCCTAGTGGATGATAGTGGAGGTTTCATAATTCTGCCTCTATCAGTGATGGATATCACAGAGCATCACTGTCTGCTGTGGATGACAGCTGGAGGAGTTGTGGTCTTCCCTTTTCCACACTTCTGTTTCTCCCATGAACAAACGTGGACATAGAAGAAAAACATGACAATAGAAAATATACTTAATATACCTAATACACTGCCCCCTGAGGCCTAGCTTTCCTTATTTAGCCTATTGTTGCCACTCCTGCAAAGCTTTTTACTCTGACATAGGGTTACGGTCTGTAGAAGAGTTAAAAACAGTGGCTGATGTGCACAGAGCAGATAAAAGCCGTCATTTAAGTAGCTGGCAAGTGTTACTGCTAATTAGGCTCCATGATACAATTAAAACTTTCATAAAATTCCAAATTACTTCCTTCAACTACTCATCTTGGTAGAATGATCTAAATATGCACATTACAGCTAAAAGTCTGAGGTTCAAGCTGCCCAGGACTGAGCCAGTGAGTGTTAGCAGATGTGCTAAAGATCATCAAAATCATCATCAATGTTTTTGCTAGAGTTTATTTTTAGGGCACTCAATAAATCACACATTAAAAATATGGACACTTCAAACTCAGTGCTTATCTGCTTATCTGGAAAATGTGGAGCCTGACAGA
This sequence comes from Channa argus, assembly GCF_033026475.1. Taxonomy (NCBI): domain Eukaryota; kingdom Metazoa; phylum Chordata; class Actinopteri; order Anabantiformes; family Channidae; genus Channa; species Channa argus. The sequence goes on from NC_090212.1 coordinate 7,622,752, forward strand.
TTTGCAAAGTTGGACAATCACTCTTCAAGAGAAAGACGTACTCATTATCAAATCCTACTTGATAGTTATTAATTGATAGTTAACAAGGCCCATGAAAAAAATAAATCAAATAAAAAGTGCTATATAAGCAGTCCATTTAAGTCCAGCCACATTTGATTCATGATGCTCTTCGCTAGTCTTGTTTCTATATGAGGTGAGTTATACAACAATACCAAAAGCACAATATGCCTGTTATTTAGTCTAAGTGCTGCAATTAGGGCCAGGTCTTTCTGAAACGAGATTTATCGTTATTCTTTAATGGTGTAATAAATCTTCATCTGAATAACAAGGGTCTTTTCTTCCCACATTTTTAGTGAAAAGACTACCATGTTCTGGAGAAGCACACACCAGATGTAGCACTGCAAGTCTATTAAAATAGCAACAAAAGATTATTCAGAACCAGTCTGATTAATAAGACGTAGTTTATGATGAGACTAACATTTTGTCTTTTTACAGCATATTATAACAAAGCCAGCCACATACTGACATTTTTTTTTGTCTGATTCTGGGAAACACCCTGGCTAGAAAACTTTGAATTTAACAGTGACTTCATCTGATTAGGACCAAAATACAATGTCCTTTTACTGCCAACTGGACCATTTCGTCAAGGTTAATCAAGTTTTCTGTTAAATGTGTCTTGAATAAAGCGGTCGATTCATAGTGTGATCTCATGCTGCTTTTTGAATGAATCATGAATGGAACGTTTTGATGTCAGATGAAACCTATAATTTGGACCCCATCCTTTACCCTAGATGTCAACAGACTTGTGATTAAGAGGCTGTTTTGGTGGCTCTGGTTTTGGCCCTCGAATGTATTTAAATGGCACTGCTCAACAAAATATTACACTGTAAAATGAATGACTTGGATTTTCTGTCAGATTTCAAAATCTGCGTAATGGATATGAGCATATTACCATTAGTACTGATGTGTTTGTAATAAAATAGTAAATTGTATGATGCTTTAACTATATTTTTTAATTATTGTTGAACATGGTAGAGGCAACTCAACTTTGTCCTCCAAAAAAGGACTACCTGTGCAACTAAAGAGGAGCTCTACTGTCATACAAAAAACAAAAAACACAAAAACTTTTTGAAACAACATGTAGCTGGTTCATCCAACTCTAACAATGATTATCAGTTTCCATCAGGTTTGCTCTTACTGATGCCCAGTGAAAGGTAAGATGGTTATTGGAATGTCTCCATCTCCGAAGCTCTCAGGCTCAACAGTTGATGTGTCAAAATCCATCTTTTCTTTCTTTTTTTGCTGAAGTGTGCTGTAGCTTGGGGTTTATTTGGTTTTATGGTGATTATTTTGTACTTTGTATATATTTTACATTTTCACACTTTAGTAATTTCAAGGACCAAACTTACCTATAGTTACGTGCAAGTCTCCCATTTTTCCTTTGTTTGGCTTACGTTTTTAACACTTCCTTTTGTTCTGTCTTTAGTGCAGCTCCATCTCAAAGGCTTGGTACTGTACACAACCTGCCCACAGACACGGATTCATTTCACTTTGTGGTTTAAGGTGTGACCTAAGAAAAATCTGGCTATGAGCCTCAAGTGTATCATGTGTCCTTCCAGCCTTTCAGGTTCCCTCTACTTCAATCTGTGTAGGCTAATCAGTACATTGTGAAAAAAAACAGAGCCTATTCTCTGTGGTTGGATAACTTGGACTGAGTTTCTTCACTGGTCGGAGTTTCTTCCTCCACTGTTTATTTTGTGGTTTAGTTTAGCTGCTGCTTGTAGTGCAATAATCTGCAGCCACCACCTTCTGCTTAAGTGCTTTAATGAGCCAAAGAAACCAAAGACGCAAAGCAGTAATCAGGACAGTCGCATGCTCGTCCTGTAGCAGGATTTTAAATCTGTCTTTCCTAATTCATGTTATTCATCCATCCAGTATCTGAAACTACTTGTGCCGAGCTTATCCGAGTTATAATGAGGTTAGAGGTGGTGTTAAACATTGGACAGGTTGCCCGTCTATCTCAAGACCAACGCAGAGAGACACACACAGACATTCACACCTACAAGCAATTTAGAGTCAGCAATTAACCTAATATGCATGTCTTTGCACTGTGGGAGAAAACAGAGGCATGTACGGACAGAGCATGCAAACTCTACACAGAAAGCCTTCGAGGCGGCAGCGCTAACCACTCCACCATTTTATTGCCCTATTAATAACGTCTACATAATAAATAATAAACCTAACTTTAATTTCTTTAAATTACACATTGTATATGTAATTAAGTGCCCTAACCAGCTCATGACCAGCTGGTCTGAGCAGTTAGACATGCTGCTTTTACACTGGCAGCATCTTTTAACTGACCAGGTGTGTCCTTAAAATCTTTGCTTTGGCACACATGAGTCAGACTTGGGCTTATAGTGGGTTATAGTGTGACAGCCAAAACATTACATTGACCCATTCAGCTGAAGCTCCAGTCTTGGTCACATCACAGACAGTGCTTTGGTACTGCACTAAATATAAGGCAGTGTACCTCGACTCATGATTCATGTACTGAACCCACTGTCATATTTACCTTACCTATAAAAGCACGCCACTCCCCATGTGTTATCAATTATCCAGTGCTAGTGGTATGGTCTTATTTCAAAGATATGACTGAAGGCCCAGCCAGGTTTCAACAGATGTCTTTGGTTGGATTTCTTGGTTTCACTGACCCCACAACTGCGCATAATGCTTGGATTAGGTTGGAAAAAGCGCAGTAGAGGCATACGTCATTCCCCTTCCGCCTGTGGCTTAGGTCTCTGTACAGTCAGATGATAATCGCTTTTCTTCCAGACACTTGCGTGATTTAAGGGTAGTTCCGGGCTTATCCTGGGGATTCCTCCAAGGTAACCTGTTATTTTACATGAACACCTGCACACAGACTCCACTTCAGGGCAAGGTGATTTCATATCCTGTCTGCACACTTAAGTTATCATTATAAAATTTCCAATTTCCACTTGCACTTTCTACATCATCATACCTCATAAAGCTGACAATATAAAGATGGTCTTTGCTTGAGAGATAATCCTGACAGACCATCAGCAGCATCCTTTCTTAGTCTACTGGAAACAATGATGGGATGCATTGTGATGTGATAACTGTGTTCAAAGTAGTTTCATAACTCAAGTGATCTTATAGGGATTCACAGAGGAGTCTCTGTTCTTTTTAGTGGGAACCAAATGTCCCCTCTGTTTCGGTGGGATGACAATGAATTCCTTCAGGTTTTAAAAAGAGGGCTTTGTTTGCTCTGAGCCTTTGTAAAATTAGTGTTTGACACAAAGGTAATTGGTTACAAAGGTCTTCCTGTAATACCAAAGTTACAGTTACAGTTACTCTAAGTTACTCTAAGAGCATATTATAGATAAACTCTTAAAAATGACGCTGGAAGCACAGATTGAGTTGCAAAGTAACAAAAACAATAAAATTATTCAGATTGATGTCACTCACACTGGTCTTGTGAGCATTTACACAAAGTGTACTGTTAATTGGAAAATTATCATAAGTTGAAACCTTAAATGCACCACACCACACAGACAACTTTAGCCTGTGTTATTATTAAATTGTGCAGCTGCTTTCTTTGAAAGCAATTGTGGGTGTGGAGAAACCCCTTGGTTGGTGTGTATCAAGAGCTAAGGCTGAGGGTTCAGTGGAGTGTACCTCTGCAGTGAGTCAGCTGGCATACTCCCACCAGAGCATGAAACCGTCTGGCTGTGAGCCACACCGTTTGGGCCACAAACGCAAAGCTTTTCATGATGGCCACTGAGGGGCTACTTGTTAGAGGAACAGTGCTGCCTCCAAGTGACTGGGAAAATCCAGTCCGCCAGTTTGTGTTTGTGTGTGTGGGTGTGAGTTAAAGACAAGGTAATTAGTTACACATAAGGGTCATTGAGCCTGCCAGCTCTTTTGACCATCACAGCCACCCCAAAACCTCAGATTCTCAGCTGTGAATTGTATGACTAAAGGAAAACACACACTAGACTATATACTGTATGTAACATTTCATTACAAATATGAGTTTTAGACTACAAAATATTCCTAAAACATTACCGTATGTGTCTGTGAAGATTGTCAGTCATCCAGATGAGGTTATCTGTAAGGTGAGTAATGGACATCACTTCTTGCTTGTGAAGTGCAAGTGCAACGAGAAAGAATTTCACTTTCCATGAGTCAACTTCCATTTTAAACTGTCTCAGACAAAAACAGTTGTTGTTTAAATTTGTCCCCTGATTTGGTCAGTGTGATCAGATGTTTCAGCACTGAGGTTTTTGTCAAATTTCAATTTTTACATAAAACCCTGAACGAAAAAACTCTGCAAACTGAAGTGCAAAACCATTTTACAACCATGTAAAATCAAGGTTGTAATTCTTACATGATTCATACAAAACTAAATCTGAAAGTTGTAGTGTCTTGTATCTCTTTGGACTTGACTGTATTGACAGAACTATAACAGATGGAAACATGCAGTGATGCACGTTTAGTTTTTCAGACACTCCAGAAATTATTCATAAACTATTACCTATAATCAAACCATAAATAATATTCTGCAGAGTGTCTGTCCATTTGCAGTGTGAGGGATGAAGCATGGGGGTGTAGTGACAAGTTTTATTTTGGTGCAAGAAAGTGCTTAGTACAGCAAGGCATGTGCAACAGCAGTGAAAAAACACAGCATGAGTGTAATCTAGGCTTCACAGGTGTTTTACAAGGTAGCAAAAATGTGTTTTTTAAATTTCAAGAACACACTATACTTTTGTTAGAAACACCGAATGTCACGCTACCTTAACAATCACTTAATTTCTGCTGTGAAAACTGTGATGTATTTGTTAAACTTCACAAACCTATCTACAACAGCATAAGTTGTTGCTCTGCCAGTTCCTATGGGTCCATTGTACCCCATCTGTAATCTTTCATCACACACACACACAAAATCATTGCTTTATGAATGTGTGACACCTTTGAGAGTTAAGCTGCTCTGTTGATCAGCGGTTTTTGTTGGAAAAGCGAGTGTTTTTGGAAAGACGGGAAGAACTGAATTCTTGCCATGGTAAACAGCGATGCAGATTTGAACATCAGGTAACATCCATGCAGCAATAATAAAGTCAGCATTTCTGACGTGTTAATTCATCCAAATCAAATTAAATCATTTCCACAGGCACATTGAAAAGAATGAGTTGCACATTGTAATCCAACTGATGTTCAAGTTAATTATGCTTTACGGTCAAAATATAGCAGCCAAAATAACCCTTAAATCCATCTGAACTGAACACTTCCAAGAGAACAGTTCATGGCTTATTCTGAGTTGGGAAGGATGGAAGGTTTGGGTGAGTAAGGAATGCACAAGGAAACAAAGCTGACTAAGAGGTAATGAAGGGACTTGTGAAGAGTCGCAAAATTCATATTTAAATGTGCTTTTGCTCCCCATAAACCATTTTGTCTGCCAGGGCCAGAGGAACAGCAGAGATGTCTTCTAGGGACTCCTTTCCTTTAGGACTTCATAACATTGAATTCTTTGTCAAATTATATGTCTGCTTTCGGTTAAATTGAGGTGGCGTGAAAAGCCTTGGCGCTCCACAGCGGTTTTACACCTTTTGTTGATTTATTTATTTATGGCCTAAAAGTCTGCCCTGCCTGCTGTGAAATATGTACAGAAAATGAGATCCTTGTCCTTGCTGTCAGGCACTGTCTGCTTCAATTAGAAATGTTCGAACCATTGCCGGAACTTTTTCCACTGTTTGCTCTTCATCCACTCACAGTTTCCATCTGCTATGAAAGTTTAAGTTACAGCATTTGGGAGTAGGGAATTCTTCCTTTTTGCTCTTTATTTTGGTAGAGAGAAAAAAGGCCAGGGAATCGGTTAGTTCACACACACTGATGACGCACTTCTCTCTTTTGCTTCTCACATATGAAATGTAAAAATCCATATCAAAATGCTGAGATTGGCCCACAGTGATTGATTTGATTAGCGTTTGAAGTGACTCTAATTTGTATTTGTTGGATTTTGTTGTGAAGTTGGGGTGCAGCTATGTGTGTCTGTAACTTGATGAAAAATTCTCTTTACCCAAATTTCTTTTTAGGGCACATCATCTGTATCTCACATGTTTATAGCTGTCTTTCCACCCTCCCAAAACATAACCAGCCATTTATAAAGGGCTTTGTAATTACCCCCAAATTATGCATCAGAAAAAAAATTCATGAATCATTGGAAAGATGTGCTTTTCCACAATCATTCCAGTAAAACCTTTTCTGTCTTTCTGTGTTTCTCTATTTCTCTCTTTCTTTCAATTCAGGGAAACCAGAAATAGCAGAACAGTGAATATTTCTTTGGCAGCCATCTGACATCATGATGTCAAACTGGGCCAAGGTGCTTGTATCATTTTTGAATTGGGTTTCAGTAAAGCATGGTACCAAATGAACCATGGGGAGAGTGTTCTTCATTCAGTCTGCTCCCTTTGATGTCTTTATCACTTGCATATGAAAATCACACACATGGCAGACAGCTTTTTATTTAATCCAGGTTTTGTTTAGTTGTGTTTTTGGCAAGTTTACGTTTGGCTTAAATGAGATGATTTCTGTCGGAGGTACTTACTTTATGTCAATGTATACAGGATTCCTGCTGCAGAAATGGTCAGATACTGTACTGTCATATACAGGTCATATACTGTTTGCTAGAATACTGGCTGAGTCTTGGTTCTTTCAGGACAGCACTGCCAAAAGAAATATAGGAGGTGTGGGGCAAAGTGGTTTTGTCTAGCTTTCCTGCTGTTACCATTTTATTGGTAAATGCTTCCATGTATTGTTTGACCTGTATAGTAGATGATTTATGCAGGACTCAGATGTCTGGGAACTGAGCAAGAAAGACTGTGAACTTCGTCTGTGGGTACAACATACAAGCCAGTTCCTGTTTCATGCAATGGCCCTGGACATTTGGGGTTTCTCTCAGATGGAAACTTTAAAAGCTTATCCCAGCATTACACCAACTAATATGGGGGTACACTATCCGCACTGAATCACTGCCAAGATTTGGATTATGTTGTTTTGTTTCAAACCATAATGTGCTTGCTATTCTTCTTCCCAAATTAGCTGAAGCAACATTTCACAGAGGGTGAAGGATCACATTCTTCCAGGCCGATTCAAATTTGGTGGCTGCACACAGAAGCAAGAGACAACCAGAATATTTTCCTAATTACCTTGAACCTCATTTTGAGAGGCGGTGTGGGTGGGGGATTGGGGTTTCTTTCTGAGAAGATGTGGTGCTCATAAGATGCTTTTGGGAGAGATAAAGGAAGGAAGAGCCTCCTCAGACAACATAAATTTTTTTTCCAAGGTTCAACTTTGTACTTTTTCTCTTCTTGTTCCCTCAATAAAACAGACAGCACGTATAAAACCGGTATAACTATATAATTCAAATGTTGTAAAACTATTATTTACTTAGCATGAAAGCTGCTGAGTTTAAATATGTTAGCTCATGACAAGAAGTAACACTAAACATCTTTAAAATGCCTGTGCAAATGCTGTGATAATGCAGTATATGCAAGCTGGAATGACAGTGTTTACATTGCATGTTGTTTCATACCTGTTGTATGTGAAAATGTAACCTGGACCGTCCCACAAAGCTGGTCAGTTCAGCTTTAATCTGGCACTGTGTTGGTGATTACGTGCACAAAACTCCTGTGTGCCAGGAACATTATTTAGTGCTACCTCTTGAAGAGTGCCAAAACTTATACAGCTCCCAGAACTTTTCTCCACAGCCAGGACACTGGAGGACCTAAAACAAAAGCAGAATGTTGGACAATGGGTACCGGTAAGTTATGAGTCGGTAAGTTCCTGTAATGCAAAAGGTCACGATGTCTGAGTGATCTGTTTCATTTAATACAGTATCATGTCCAGCTATGCATCTTTTTTCTATGAATCCCATGTGCATGTGCAATTTAATCCCGTGGGAAAGGCGAACTCTGCCAGTAACAATGAGAACAACTTTATAGGGAGCAATTAAGGGATGCAATTACACTCAGTGGCTATTGTGAAAAGTAATGCCAGCAATAAATAGCGTCAAAGTCAGGCGTTCTTTCAATGCAATCCTTAAGGAGCCGCTTTAAAAACAAACTTAATATGTATGTATGCATATATGTCTAACAGTTAAAACAGATAAAAACTAGGTCTCATCCTCTGTCAAATGACTAATTTTCACAAGTTTTACTGCAGTGTATGATTATTGAAACTGTTGTACAGGCTCGAAAATACTGGACTCATGTGTAACATGATTTGTAGCTTGAGAAGAGTCAACTAAGTGAACCTACACAGCTCTCATATTTTTGGAAGGAGAACACATTTGCCTTAGGTTACTCTCATTAGTTTTTGTTGAGTCTGTCCAGGCAGTTCAGTCACTCCATTCAGTTAAACATTTGAGGCGAAATCTGTCACAAATGTAATTATAGGCCATAGAGCAGTAGTTAACAATGAGAGTAGGATCACTAACAGCACAGGACAGACGAATCCCCTGGTGTTCTGGCTCCAACACAGAATTAAAAGCAAGACCAATTTTTTTCTTGCAGACATGCCACTTAGCAAACTCAGGTCAGTTGTAGCTCATATTGACCGTTTAATGTTTTGGGGGTCACGGAGGTTACTCAACTGAACAAAAGCCACCACTTGGTTGGTGGTCTGAGCCTAAACCTTCTTTGACCTTTTGACTCTCTTTCTCCATGTTGCATAGTTTGAGATCTTCTTTCAATACTAACAGGGGCCCTTCTCCTCCAAAGAATTTCTAGAGGTCTTGAAAATGTGCTTTACTGTACAATAATAATGGGAAATTTGGATGAAACATACTGTTACGGAGTCAACTTGATCAAGTGACATCTGATCTTTCTACAATACAACAACCATGTGATTATAGGTTTTGCAAAAATCAGCAAATCATTGCACTTGCATTCTGTGACAGGACAAGGAGTTTGCACTCTCTGCCATGATCTTTGGTGCTGGAGAGATCTCTGCAGTATTGAATTTGCTTAAATGCCACACACAGTAAAATCGAATACTTTCCCCTATTATCACTATTATGGAGGATTACTGCATGTTGTAATTGTGGTTTACATGCTTGACTGACCTAAATGACCAAATGTTTCATCTGTTCTGAAGCTGAAGGAGCTGTGTTCACAGGCTGATTCTTGTATCCCTTCGTACATTACATCACGTGTACATTCAGAGTGTGGTTAGCAGTCTCCTGGCTTTCAGTCAGCTACAGTGTCAGGGAATGCTTCTCATTACGCCGTGTAAATAGCACATCCTGACTCACCCTTTAATTTAACATTAGGAAGGAGGCTGTAATGCTGAAAATAGCACAGATTGGTTTAATGTGTTCTTAAGTCAAGGGCAAATACCATCAGCTTCCTTGCCACTGTGGTTTCAAGGAATGTGTAGTCTTGATTTCTTTCACCCAGACTGGCCTTTGAAGGTTATCTTAGCATGTGGGTTGCCAGTACTAAAGGTTTTGTTGTGTGGGTGTTGAGATGCTAGCTGTATAGTGATTTGGTCTGTGCTACATATTATTGCTATTACAAAATGTTGCTGTAAAAACTACATACTCAGTTTTCCAGAACTGCAGTTGAAGTGATTCACACTTCTACTAAATGACATTGCCAGTTCTTGTTATTATATGTGTTGTTATTACTAATTACTGCAAGCTGCAAGGTAGACGTATAGGTACACTGTAGCTCAGGTTCCATTGGCAGTGTAGTGTTATTATTGATTACAAAGTAATAGTCCATTTATTTTTTTGTAGAGCAATAAACTAGCAGCATTAGTCTGTAAGCCCTTTAGATGTTGTGTTGTTTCATAGTATACTGTACTGTGTTATGAACATACATAAAGTTGGCACTACAAAGTGATACTACACACAGTGTAAGCATAATTTGCCTGTGAAATGTTGTATAAGATGTAATATTACACATGGATGTAAAAATTGGCCATTCCTATTCACTAATGTTAGTTCCACTTTCATCTTTCCATGTCTGTGCACAGCCCTGTAAAAACTCAAATTCCAGTGATTCATTGACTCCACACAATGCTTTAGTTTCCTGGAACTTGATTTTAGAGATGGAAATGTATTCATATAAAAAAAAATTTGAGCGGGTGCGCAATGGCTTATTTCTGGTGTTAACTTTATGATTGCAACCATGACCGCTTTCCCTGCTTCATCCAGAGTGCGATTATATAAACATTTTCCTTCATGCGTTAAACTGAAAACACCAAAGCTCTTTAAAAAGCAACTTAATTGATGGTGAAGTACATACATTGCCTGCAATTGTTAATTAGTGTAGAATCTAAAACTTTGATGTTACTGTTTTAAATACATTGTCATATTTTGTAAGGACTGTGGTTTTCCATAAACAAACACCGGTTGGTGCACTGATTATACCAAAAAGAGTGAAAAAAAATAATGTGAATTAAGAACTATGGTTAAATGATATTTGACTTTTGCACATTAATTTGTTTGTTTAGAGTCTTTCCCAAATAAAGATGCTTAGACTTCTTCCATATGTCCTGTTGCCAAATTGAGTGCACTAAAAGTGAGGGTGCATTTGTTAGCCTTGGACTGTTGTCCTTTCAGATGAACCATAAAACCACTCTGGTGCCGATCACCCAGACAGCCACTTCTGCCATTGCGGACCCCCACTACCTGTAGAGAAAAGAACTGCGTCTCATCTCATCCACAGCTACGATGCATTCCAAATACAGTCATAGCTGAAGCAGTAAATCATTATGCATATGGTTTACAGGACTTACACCTCCGTGTGCCTCTTTTTCTGGTATATTCAGATATTTTGTTGACACGGACAATTCCTACAGTATGTGAATACATCAACATGCAGTGTATGGCATCATTTAAACTGTACACAGCATCTAAATTCCACCACAGCATTACACCTTCAAATAATTAATCTTTTAGAAATTCGGAACTATAAGACTGGTGCTTATTGAAGTACAGTTGCACTTATCTACTAAATGACAAGTGTGTGAAAACAGAGACTGCAACTGACTGACAGACAAGAGGGGCTCTGCTAAGATGGCTCCTGAGTCCCCCAACAGTTAACAATATGGCATCAAAATTCTCTATACTGACAGGGAATCAGTGACAAAATATAATTTGTGGTGTACATGTATCTATCAAAATACTTTACACCTTCCATTCATGATAAAACACATTTTATCAGTTCACGCTACAAATAACTCATTGGTCCCCCTCTAAACAGAATTACACATTAAATTGATTTTGCTGAGTGATGGCTAAATATAGGTTACCTGTCCTATTTATAGTAATGTAATCTGTCCTGTTTGGACATATGGTTTGCCTGACTGTAAAGCAAGGCTAGAAATAAAGTGTCTATGTAAACAACGCATTCAAAATACACAGCTTTACATTGGTACACTTATGTTTAGTAAACCCCAGGGCCTCAAACCCAATGACAGAATCTTGCACCAGTGGAAAAGATCTCTAAGCGTTGCCACATGTTCATGTGGACATCAAGCAGCCATCGTGTAACTGGAGAAATGCAGACAAGCACAGATAGTTTCTGCTTTGCGGTTTGCCATAGGATTCAGAGATGAAATAACCACACTCCTCGCAGTGACTGCCAGGGTGGATGTTCTGTGTTATAGCCATCAGGGGAAGCGCTGATGGAGATGGAGCTGGTCACAGACTTCAGAGGTTACATTTTTATATGACTCTGTACATTGTGTAATGTACTTGTACCTTCTGCTGACTGAGCATTCGATCTGTTTGAGGTGTTTTTTCATGCAACACTTTCTGCGTTCTTTTTCCAATAAACTCAAAGGCAACTGTCTTATTGCCCAAGTAGTCTACATGAAATAGCTCCACCAAGCAGAGGGGTTAGGAGCCTTGCTAATAGCATCAATAGAGTTTCATTTACTTTGAGGAATGTAAGTGCTCACAACAAAATGACCTTTTTAACTTTGCTAGCCAAATACAGTAGTCACTGTTTATTATAACATTAATTACATTCTTGCAAGCAGCAAATCATAACTGCTGAATCATCATCGGCAAATGTCAGAAGGGTCCATAATCTACTCTAAACTGCAAAGATCCCCCAGGAGCCAAGTGGACTTGTCATTACTCAGTCACTTACCTACTTCTTTGTGCAACTCACAACATGGTCTTAAAGCTGTCACTGAATTTTCTAAGACACGCCATCATGCAGCTCGGTGGCAGATTAGTGGAATAATTGGAAACATATGTTACCATGATCTTTTACTAATGAGAAGCTCTGGCAAAATAATAAGGAAACAACACGGCTTTCCCTGGTGAGTTTATTGGGCTGTATGGGATGAGAATGTCTATGTAAATAAAAAAAATAAAATAAAGACTAAAGAGTTACCAGGACTGGTTTGGAGAGCTCGCTATGCTTCAGGTGATGTACCCTAACAGCGTTAATGATCGTGTCCTGGTGTCAAGATGGTATCATTGTCACTGACCTGTTTCTCTCTCTGCTCAGATTTGGACTTTCAGAGTTTTTTACAGGATAACTGGACACAGACGTTCCACTAAGATCTGTCAGCACGAGATGAGTTAAAGTTTGCTTGGGTCAACTCCATCGGTGGAAGACTCCAGATTAAGGAACAGTTGTTGCCAAGAAATTGCACTAATTCATAGCACATGTGGGTAAGAGTTGAGAGGAGGAAGCCTGTGAGCTGGACAGACAGTGACTAATGTGGTTATGGAATTTAATCCTGCTTTACTAAGTCACAATTAGACATTTGTAAAACTGTTACCTCAATGAGGCATCCTGGTGAAATGGCTCATGTGACGCTTTAAGTTCAAAGTAATCTGGTACAATCGATGTCACCACATTATCTTAATATATTTGAATAAATGGAAAACAAAATGCTTGTCACACTCACTTTATTCCCTTTTAAAACCTTTTTAAATTGGCAACTCTGCACAATATTAAAACCATAACTCTGTTGGTGGCAGGCATATGAAGTTTGCTTCATTTCAACAATGACATCATTGTGCAGACACCATGTTAACAGCTGTAACTATCAGCAATAGTATGTCAGTATCACAGATGAATTATGGAGCTGCAGAAGCAACTGTGATTTCTTTTCCCCCCTCTGTTTGTCTTTAAGCCACCGATAATTCTCCAGCATTAGCATAGAGATGCGCCCTGGCCGCAGCTGACAGTCTGAATTACAACCATGCTAATCTGCCCATCAGGGTGGTCACGCCGCCAGGCAGCTCTCCTCCACACAATAACTGAAGCCTCACAGCTATCCCAGAGCGGAGAGGAAGGAGAAATAATGCCTTTAAAGTAACAGCACTTAGTCTTCTAGTCTTGGCTGTGAGGCTGTCAAATGTATTGATCCAAACAATCCAAAATACTCCTCATTATGCAAGAGCAATTTCTTGTTGTGGTTAAAAACTTGCAACTTTGACATCTAATATATGTCAGACCATTAATGCACCATTTTAAGTCTTTGATAGGCTACATAAGGCAAAATACTGAATTAAAAAGATCAGGTTGTTGTTGCCTGAGTTGATGTGGTGCAAACTGCCAAAAAGAGAAACCATGAAAACATGTGCTCTATAATCTGAAAAACAAGGTGATAAAAACAAGACAGTATTATAAAGCTAGTGAAATTGTCATTTACAGCAGCATCCGTCCATTGTTTAGATGCACTGGTTGGTTCTTAGATAAATGGTTTATAGGAAGTTATTCACTTTCTGAAGAGATCATGTAGGAGAAATGTTTAAATTTACAAAGGGTTGGAGATCTGCCAGTGCCTTTTTTATAAGGGATGCCAAGCTCAAAACCCCCCAAATCTCTACTGTGTACAGACTGTGTACTGAACTGTCTCAATCTGCTGGAGGTGGCACCGCTATGAATTCTGTGACCTTATCTTCCACTATCAGCAATTAGCAGCTGTGACGCAGTACTGGAATGGTTTCGAGACTGCGCTGCTGCAGTGACAAGCCACGGGATCAAAACCATTTCATTTGCATCTCTCTTCAGACTGACTTAGGCTTTTATATTTTTTCCTGCACCACAGAGGATCAAGTTTTGTTATTTGGGAAAAGACTGACTTGGGCTAACTGTAAGACAAAAACATAACGTCTACCACAGTGTGGTAGATTTAATAATATTCTGTACTTCCTGTACTGAAGTTTTAGATTTCCTTTTCTGTCTGTCTCTAGTCTGTTATTGCAAGCAAACGCATAGACACACAGAAGTCTGTCATTTTGGATCTGATGTGTATACTGACTATGAAACTTTGTGATAAACTGAACTAACCACTAAACCCCTTTGGACAATCGTTTTTCTTTTAATGTAATCATCTTTGAGAATGATAAATGTAAGACTTTAAAATCTGCCCTGTACTAACAATATTCGTGGAGACAATACATTTATATAAAATGAGACAATTTTCTGTTTTCTGAATTTTGCTATTCCACAGCTCTCTATTTTTATTTATTTATTTCCTTTCGGCTCATCCCGTGAGTTCAGGGTCGCCACAGCAGATTATTGTCCGCATGTTGTTTGGCACAGTTTTTTACAAACCCGATTCCAAAAAATTGTCAATGAAAAAGCAATGCAATAATTTACAAATCTCATAAACTTATATTTTATTCACAATAGAATATAGATAACATATCAAATGTTGAAAGTCAGAAATTTTGAAATGCCTTGCCAAATATTGGCTCATTTTGGATTTCATGAGAGCTACACATTCCAAACAAGTTGGGACAGGTAGCAATAAGAGGCCGGAAAAGTTAAATGTGCCTATAAGGAACAGCTGGAGGACCAATTTGTACCTTATTATGTCAATTGGCAACATAACTGGGTATAAAAAGTGCCTCTCAGAGTGGCAGTGTTGGATGCATGGACCTGCAAAGCAATGGGAGTGGGCTGTTGGGGGTTCAATGTCTTGCCCAGAGACACTTCAACATGGACCATATTCCTGGTCCATCACCATATGAGAGGTTAACTTGTTTAGGCTGACTGAACCTAAGAACAAACCTGCTCCTGAGTAGGTTTGAAGTTGTGGATCTGTTGCCTAGACAACAAGCTCAACATGACTTTGGAAGATCCAACAGATCCCGGATCGTGTTAAACTGTCAACAAAACTATCCAGCTAACCTATTAGTCCAGTTATGATGCACAGGGCTCTGAATATGCATGATGATAAACAAACAGAAAACAATTTACATTTGAGGGACAAATCAAAACTGAGACCTCAGTAGCAGCAAATGAACAATACTTAAGAAACCATTTAATTATAACTATATATAATTTGATAAAACTGGGGGGTATTACAGAAAGCAGGTATACTAAACTTTGAAGTCAACCCTGAACTCAGGGCTGACTAGCCTTGAGATGGGGAAACCGAGTTTTTGGTTCCAAAAAAGCTGATTAGGGTCAGTTCAATCCACTCTGAATTTGTTAAGTATCCAAACAATGAGTTAAAAAAACCTCATCAGTTGAGCTATAAAACTACGATTCATTATGGCAAAGGTAAATAAAGAGAAGAGCTCCCATTTTAATCCACTGGAGATAGAAATCGATAGAAAGGTTGGAGAGAAGCATTAATAAATGAACACTATTGCATTTTATGCAATGTTGTCAATGTTTTCCTAGGATGTTGAAATGTTGGAATCACAATCTTTATTACAATCACTTACAATCATTTATTTATTGCTGAGAAAAGAGGAGATGAAATCAAGCAGAAGATATAAGTTTGTGCATTGACCACTATTTGCAAAATCGTGGCCTGACTAATGTTTGGAGACTTAATATTTAAAAAACAAAATTAAAAGCATGAATGTGGAAATAAAAGGCACAACAAGTCCTCCAATGCCCCAAATACATTGTTTGTACCCTCTGCTGATCAATGAACTGTTTGTCAAAACTCTGCCACCACAAAGGGGAGCAGGCATCTTTTGAAATTGCACCCCTTTTGTTACCCAATGTGGTGCCAGTTTCACATTAGTGTCTTGCTCTAAACACTCGAGTATGCAGGATTTAAAACTTCCTTATTTCCACATTATGTTATGTCACGTTAGGGAAGTAACCCTGGTTTCCTGTGTAAAAGTCCTGCCAAATTTTAAAGGCTCAAAATAGTATGTTATGGTGTCATTATTGACTTCAGTATCTGGATGTCGCCAGGCTGTAAGGCGTATCTCTTCATTGCATTTGGCAGATGGAACAAACAACATACTCATAAGAGAACAGTCTCGAAAGGCCTGTCAGATCACTTCTACAGACTGAGCAGGAGGGAGGAGACAGTCAAACTCAACTTTGTTGAAGAAAACCTTCCAGCAAGCAGGTAAGGATTTAGTTACCATGTTAAATGACTCATGACAAATAAAGGTGTTAAATATGAAAGAGGAGTGGAGGTGGGAAGGAGGTTTGCAATAATGAGCCAATAAATAATTGTCTACACCGTAAAGGATAATTTGGAATAGATGCAGTTTCCACATTAAATTATAACAGTGTATAATAGTGGCAAACCAATTCCACAAAGTGTGCAATAGAACATTAGACTGTGCTGCAATGTCACAAAGCAGAGTATGATCACGAAAACTACTAACACTGCTACTAATAGTTCCCTGAGCTTCATTCCATTGTTTGGAAGCATTGTGTAGCATTTAGTGCTTTTTTTGTTCTTTGAGGTTCTTTGAGGTCTTTGAGGTCAATTCTTTTTTTAAAGAACTAGTTTGGTCTGTGCTTCTGGCATGGATGATGAGTAGGATATAAACAGTATTGAACTATGTCGTGTGTGTGAGAGACATTATGTGTTTGTTTGCTGCTGTGATTTACTTTTTAATAAGTCATTGCTTTTGGAGCATTTTGGAGTAAATATTTTGCCCGAACAAATATCACAAATCAAAAAGATGCTGTCCAAAAGATAAAGAGACATATCTGCATGGCTCCTTTTTATCTCTTCGTCTTATATTTAAATTCTGTTGTCTTTATAATTGTGTTGATCAGTCCAGTTGTAGTTGGCTATGGGTACTTTCCTGTGTAATCAGAAAGACAACTCGAGTGAACGCACACCAAAGTCCAGATACTGACCATGACCACGAGCCACAACAATGAAAAACAGAAGGTTGCACACTAAGGTTCTAATATTTATTTCCCAAATGTTTCAACCACAATTGGTCTTCTTCAAAGCAAGCAACAAACTACAGTGTCAGACTGCTTTTTATGATTCAGCAATTTACCCACAAAGAATCCAACGCTTGTAAAAAAAAAAAAATACAACCTACAAAAACATGCATTGAAAACACTTCCTACGAAGACAAACAATTACACACCTCATTTCATACATCTATATATACATATTATCAGACTTCAGACTTCATTAAAGACTGTGTTGTCTTGTTCGCTGAGTGACCTGGATGTACATGGGTAATTTGCTGATGATGTCACTGATTGTGCATAACCTTGAAGAACACCAGTTATGGTATAACATTAGTGTGTTTCCATGTTTTTTCATTTTTAACACAGTTATTATCCTCATATCAGTCATTTGTTCTTTGTTGTTGTTTTTTTTTTCCCTAACTTTTTAGTAATGTTCCTTGTTTGTTAAAAGTTTGTTCTGAAAACATCCACTACACAGATTTACTGATTTTGGATTCTTTTTAAGCATGTAGCGGGACTGAGGAGTGATCAGGTTGGATAAGGTCAAATGTGATGCCAGCTAAATTAAGATCAAGTCGTAAGAAAAATTAACTTTTCTTCATAAGTACAAGCAGAAATATGACTGTTCCAACAGATACCATCACAACAATTGGACACATAAACTCACTAAATGGACCAGATCGTGTGATCTCTCTGAAATAGCAGCAGGCATTGGACCAGAAACCCTGCTCATTTTCTCCCACTCCATCCTGCATCTGGCCATATCATTACACTCCAAATGGATATTAATGAAGATAAAAGAGGCAAGAAGAATGATCTTATTTCAGTGGGATGTTCTAGCCATGAAGATTTCATAGTCAATTGATATTTAGGAGACTGGATGAGATGGAAAATGTTTTGGTTCATCTTGGTAAGGAGGTATCTTTCCCAGTGCTCTGACATAAAATCTTGGGTTTTAATTCGTTGTTGTTAGCAGATGTGTAATTTTTAAAATTTTAATTTCACTAGATTTTTGTTACTTTCTCATTGTAAAAGTAAAACTAAATACAGACTTGGATGTTTCTATTGCACTGTTACTAATTTTCTACTTTTACCTCATAATGATGTCAGGCACAAATTAATTGTCCTATTACAGTTAAACAGCTGAAATGACCATTATTAATACATAAGATTTATGTGTGTGCTAAAAAATAACTAGTGTTTTGACTAAAAACATTTCTGTTTTTACAACTTACGAAGCAGCAACCTCTTTGTCTAATGGCTAATAGCTTGCAAGCCATAGTGACTTGCATAGGCCACAAAGGACTGTCATGAAAACCCATTAAATCACCTCCATTTTGGGATCCCACACCCACTAACTACACCAAGAGGAAGAACTTCTGCAAGCTAGCAGATCAGAACAGAGTGGGCGCATGAGGGGAAGGGGCTAAAAGACACAGGAGCTGAAACAAAGCATTCACTCACTTAAGCAGATGAGCTGTTGCATAAAGAGCCATTCTGGTAAATATGCACGTATTTCACTTGAAAATCATCTAAACCCATTTCACTAAATCCCCTGAATAAAGTATAAACCCTAATTCATGCATCATTTAACCTCTTTAAATGGGCAAAGTAAATGTTATATTTGTGTTTAATATTCTAACATTAGGAGGACAATGAGCAATCAGCTTTGTTAAAACCCATATTTAGTTGAAAAACACACCTGTTAAATTAACACATGTCAATTATAGCCTCAGTTAAAGTTGCTACTGTTGTACCTCCTTACATGAACCACATAGAGGGGGTGGGGGAGTGTTGGAACATGTTACTCAGTAGCTTTCTACATAATATACACTTTTGTTGTTCAGTAGTTTTTGGCGTTGTGTCTGAGCCTCTCCCCATCTCAAGCCAGCCATATGCAAAAACATTTTCCTCCGTTTTCTGTCCTGCGGTTTGGGGGAAAGCTTGTATTTCCACGAGATTTGTTTGAGGCTTCAGACAAACACTGGAAACACCTCAACTGGATTTGGATTTAAGCTGGAGCCTAATCAGATACTGGTGGGTGAATGCACACAATCAACGGAAAGATCCACCAACCAGAGGCAAAAATGGTGGGGGAGGAAGACAATGAATGCCAAACGTTTACAGACTGATCCATTAACATTCTTGGTTTGTAGATGTTTTCGCCCTAACAAAAGCAAAACTTAACAAATTCTTGGCCTGCTTAAAACTTAACTTGTCCTTAAACCAACCACATAAAGCAACCAAGCACTGAAAAATTAATATAAATTTATCTTTTACCGGTGCTGTCTTCCTGAAGGTGCATTTGCCCTTTCTTAATTTCCACCCCGATGCTGCTGTAAACAAATTGGATAAAGTATGATCATATTATTTAAATGATTCGCTTTTATGGCAGGTCTGTTTATGTGTCCTGCCAGAATGGTAGGTAAGAGTTCCTCTGAGTCATCCAAGATAAACAGGACAGTTTAATGATCTTCCCAGGTGAATTTCTTGAGTAGCACTTCAGCTTAAAATCAAACAAATGTCAATGCTTTGCTGGCTTGAAGCCTCATCTTTTGAATAGTCTATTATTGCTTATGTGAGCATGGGGACTGGATCTTAAACTCAGCTTAGGGATCTATTTGTATATTCAGATTTCGAGCCAGTTATACATTCTGGAAACAGTCTGTGTTTGTCATGTATTTACAGCAATAGAAAAATAAATGAAAGTAGTAAGAAAAACTCACCATTACAGATGGTAGGCCTCTATCTAACTATCTGAGTTAGTGGATATTGTTTTTCACAAAATATTTATTATTCTAAATAAAATTTTATTTTTGGACCATATTTGACTGAATTTACATCATTAAGTAGAAAGAAATTCAACAAGGGAACCAAAATAGTAATAGACTTTAAATGCAGCAGACCACACGGCAATCACATGTTCACACTTGTTATTTTATACATGCGGTGTTTTTTACTTGCTAGTGGCTGCACCTTCCTTTTTCACAACCTGTTGAGAAAGATATTCTGATATTCTTTAAAGCTTCCACAGAAATATAGAAAGAATACTTGGGCTAGTAACTTTGGATTATATCTCATGTTGTAGCTGTAAATGTAATTTTAAAGAAATCTTCTTCAGTGGTGCGCTCGAAATCCCTGCTGAGGTGATCAGTTTGCACATAATACTCAAAGCAAGGGCACTACAACACAACTAGATGGCTCAGTTTGGCCCCAGTGCTTGGGAACTCTCGGGATTTCTAAAATGCTCAAACCGTGAGTCTCTTTAAGAGCTTCTACAGATGTGTGAGATATATAATCCGCAGTTGGCTTTGGGCACCATGTCATTTACCTCCTATCAAAACACCCCACACACCTCAACGCCGTTCAGCCAGCAGTCAAACCTGATCCTGACCAGAACAGAGCACACAAAACTCCCTTGACTGTTTTCACACATTTAATTCCGGGCTGAGATCACTACAGATGCTGAAAAGGCCATGGACAAAAGGAAAAGACTCCCTGTTGAGTTTTGTCACTGCTGTTAGCCTTTAGATGAATAGAGGATGCAGGCAGCTTTCTTCATGCTTATAGGAGACATTGACAACTGCTAAACTTCTGCTGTGCCAGAGTCTAATAATGTGCATGCAGTTATATAAAACTTTGTCAATAAGTCGGTTCTGTTAGTAGATGTTCTGTTTATAGATCCACAGACAGTGAACAGTCATTGGCTTGCAACAACAAATAAGAAGGCGAAAGATTTTTTCAACAGGTTTTCATGTGGACAGTTAAGAGTTGCAGATGTTCTAAAATCCTGTCTTTTCTTCTTTTCCTGTTTGGCTGTCTATCATCATTTTGTGTGTGTGTGTCTATGAAATAGTCTGTGTGTGTCTGTGTTGTGGTTGGGCAACAGGGAGCCGGGGGATCATGATGGGAAATGAAGAAGCGATTTGTCAGCTCTCTTGTTCATCTTTATTCACAGTTTTAACAGGTAACGGTTGACAGAACTTCCTGCATTTGTTTAACGTTCTCTGAACTGAATTGGACGTAGAGAAGTTACGCCTTTCAGCTTGCATCCTCACAAAAGCAGTTAGTGAGCAGAGAGTTTGGCGGCTGTTGCTCATTATCACTGAGGCCTCTGGAGCACCTAATGTCTGCAGAGTCTGTATTTTGTAAGTCGACATTCTGCAGGGATAGAAGACACTGCTATTTCATACCGAAGACAGCTTGATATATTTTCAGAATTCATAAAATCCAGACACACTTTTTATTTGAAATAAGTCATTGCTGAATACATCTTTGGTGTTTTTTTCCCTTTGGAATTCAAATAAATGAAACACAGGTTTAGTTTGAGCATTTCATTAAGGGTGAACTGCTACACACCAGGTAAGAATGAATTTACTTGTAACATTTTCAGGGTCTGTCATTGATGCCAGGTGACACCTCTGGGGCCAAATAATCTGCTAAAGTATTCCAGGGCAAAAACACGTGTGGAGCCTTTTTACAGTAGCTCACTCAAAAATATGTACACAACACATTTTGTGTCCCAGAGCCTAAACAGTATTTCTACTCCAGAATACTGCTTCAGGTTTTCTTTATTTTAGAACATAAACCATGTAAGAATAATACCACCTGAAATAAGTAACAATTTCTTAACTCAGGGTTCCTTCTATGGAAGATAGGAACTCAAGAGCTCGTTGTAGAGGCCGTTTCAGTTTGGATGTCAGCCTGTGACTGTTCATTTATGGTGTAAATTACACAACACATTTGAAATAATTAATTTACCACAAACTAATTAATATATCGGCAGTCCAGGGCCTGTTGCTGCCCTTAGGGCCTGTGGCCCTGGCATAGTTTCCAGCATATAGTTAATAATCTACCCCTAACATTAATGACTGTTATTATAAGTCTTTAAAAGCTAAACTGGAAAAGTGTGTGGGGCATACAGCTTACAGTTCATGGTATTTAAAACATTTCTTTTAAGCTTTTCTCAGTTTCTCAAGAGTCATCAAATTACAGTACATTGACTGTCATACGCAGAAATATACAGTAGCAGCAGCTACTGTAACACATAGAGAACTGTAGTTAAAGCAATGAGTTATTTTATGCATTACCTCTGAAAGCAGGACTCATATTCAACCTGATAAGCAGTTTTGTTTTTTATCAGGTTGGTCATTTCATCTCTGCTTTCCACCAATATAAAAAAACAAAACAGACATGTTTTCTTTCTTTCATGATTTAAAACATGCTCTGTATAATTTGTTGTGTTCATATAAGGCCTCTGCTACAAATAAAAGGAGCAGCATCTATACTGACAATGAGTAGCAGATCATATCCATCATATTGCTGACGTGCTAAACCAGTTGGCACTGGTGGCAGGTTGACAAATCAAAGATGGAGGAATGTGACAGTTTTATTATTAAGTCATGTGGATACACATGCACTGAATTTAATAGTCTCGTGAAAGTATTATTAAGTCTGAAAACAGTCTGGTGAGGGATTGCAAATATGCATTAAGAAAGAAATTCTTTGGTGGAAGGTACAGACGAGAACAAAATAATGCAGTGTTGTCATATGTGGAGGAGACTGGCTCTATTGCAGGTGCATGCTGTGTGTGCTGGTGAAACAAACACAACCGCCATTATTCTGGAAATAGAAGCAGATCAGTAGAAAAACTTTTTACTAGTCTGTTTACAGGTTTTGGATGTTACAGTGGAGTTAGGCTCTGTTGCACCTTTTTTGCTAACAGTAGAGCGAAGTAATAAAAGCAATTGGCCTTTGTCTAAAAATAAAATATTAAAATATTATCCCAAATACCAAATGGTACATTCATTGCTTTAAGGCTTAAATAAACATGAGCATCCACAGTCTGATCCTAAATAAACCTTTTTGTCTTAGTCTTTGGGGCATATGAATAGAGGTTGTCAATGTGCTGTTTTATGTAGAATAAAACAGAGATTTGAAGCAATAAAGCAACTCAAGCAACTGTGGTTACTTCTTTGCAATTGCTGGCATTTAGTTTTGTGTTGCTATAGTTAATTTCATCTTGTGTAAGATCTGGCAGTAAACCAATTTCAGCTTGTCATTAGAAGCGACATAGAGCTGTGACAGTTTGCAGATCTGCAGATTTCAAAGTCTTACTTCACTTCAGTCTATTCAGTTTGGACTGCACAACTCTAATTTGTGGTTCCAAAAAGGATCCTGGAAGTGGCGTCATAGCAACGAATAGCAGCAGACAGATCATGGCTTGGCCCCTAGATTTCGTTAAATCTGTCAAGTTGTACTATTATCAGAGATGTGTAAAGTCTGACACAGACAAAGTCTGACAGCAGCTGTTAATGAGGTTAACTCTTGCTTCATCTGTCAAACACTAACTAGTCTCAGAGTGACCTATCTTCTAGATGGTCCACACTTTTAACTAAACAAAAATTATTTCCTCATTTCTGACAGGCTCTTTATTATGCAAAATGATTCTCTTATGATATTTGACCAATACGCATGATCATAAATAACTTTGGATGGCCCTGTTATATCATCAAAAACTCCCTTATTCTCAGTCTGGTCTGCATTAACTCAAACTGTTATGCAATGAAATTGAGAAAAAAGGCTCCAAATTTCTGTAGAGGTTTCAGCAGAACACATGGAACATTTTCTTCTCTCCAGGCCACACAGATATATATACTGTAATATATGTGTTCTTCTTTAGAAGAAATAGAAACTTTCCTTGCAATCATATGTTTTCTTTGCTGTCATTAAAAATTAAAAAACACATCTTTACTTTACCTGTGAAGGCTAAGTAGTTCATTTTTACACATAAGGCTGATATTGTTCAACATTTTACTTAGAAAGGGAAAGACCTGTTTTCCTATCATGGCATGACTAGTTTGACCTATGTTGTGAAGCTACACATATATTGTTTCATTTTTAAAGCACAAATTAACAGTAAAAAGCAATTTCCTAAAGGAGCTGGACACTGTGGGTTGAACAGGTTTTCAATCTTACTTTCAGCTGTGGATTATTACCTATTCATTGGTGAATTTTTACAACAGGACTGGGTCAGAGAAACTATAGTGTGTGCTTGTGCTTGTCACCTAGTTAGGGACAGACAATTTAGTTTTTACTTTTTAGGACTAAGTTAGGACCTTTTGGAGAAGTGAGGACATTTTGCTGGTCCTAACAAGTTTGAAGGTTTGTTTGAAGACTTGGTGAGGTTGAAGGTTAAGAATGAAATTGGGTGTAATTTAGGGTTAGTGGAGGGGTTAAGGTTAGGCATTCAGTTGTGATGGTTGGGCTGAGGCTTAGGAATGCATTGTGTCAGTAAAAGTCCTGATAAGAATAGAACACAAATGTGTGAGTATGTGTGTGCGTGTGTTATGGAAAACATGTCATCCAATGCAGCAATGTGGCTGATTTATGTGTTTAATAGTTTTGGACAACTGAGGGCTGTGACATCAAGGAATAAAATAAAATATATCAGGCTTTGGCTATACAGGTCTTTGCTTTTCAGCAAAAATGAATAAAAAAAAAATACACAGAAAATTACTAGCTTTGCTATAAAAAACACAACCAGCTGAGGAGGTAATAATAGGTATGTATTCAAATTCATGCAAAGAGCACAGCAGTACACTCTGGGATCTTCCATTTGGAGAAATTCTCTTGGCATTAACGACTCCATAAATCTGCAGTCAGTGTGACTGCTCCACCAAGAAGATTCATGGCTGGACTTTGCATCTGTTTTTCTTTGGCATAGTTATGGATTAATTAATAACATGCCCACACTTTTTAAAGGGAAATACCACTGAATCTAAATGATACCAAAAGCCAAGAAGCAGGGCACACTCTGGACAGGACACCAGTATATCTTAGGCTCTACACAGTGAGACACACACAGATAGACAAATTTTCACACTCACATTCACACCTAGTCCACCACCTCACACCACCTAGTCACCAGTGAACCTAACATATCTTTGGACTGTGGGGGGAATCAGAGTACCTGGAGGAAACATTCAAACTCTACACAGAAAGGCCACAGCAGGCCAGGGAGAAATCTAAAATATGAAACCCTTATTCCCTTTATTTCTATAAAAAAGATTTTGATGCCTTACATCAACACCTGTACAAGTCTACTGAACAGATATGACAGAATTTGTGCATTAAGTGATCTTCATGCTGATAGAGAATTAAAAAAAAAGTTTTTTAGAGAACATTCTGAGAAAATGTTTCACCAACACTTGAATAACAATTGATGTTTTAATATTTATATACAAACGTAAGAAACATAGAAATAGTAAATAGATTAATTCAATAAAGATTTACAAGTGGAAAGCATTTTATTGTTTTGAAGCATTTCTAAATATAAGTTCCCCAGTGACAGAAATAAAATCTTGACAAAAATTGTTTTGGCATTTGAGGAGGGTGATACCGCCAAAGCAAAGACATACTATAGTCACGGTTTACTTCATAATTGTGTTATAAAAGTGTTTAATGGATTCAATATTTATGCATGTTTTTGCTGAATAACAAGTGAAGCAATGTGACATGTTCAATTTATGGGGTGTGTTTGAGCTCAGACAAGCACCTGGTGCACCTGTCGTCTGTGCATGCAGCAACAGATGTCACAACAGAGTCCTATACCGTGTCTTGTGTCTTCATAGACAAACAACACTGTTTAGTGGCTGGAAATCATAGCACATGTAGCCAACAGTCTATTGGTGAACTTGCTGTGGCTAATCTATGCATCATGTCTCACATTTCAAAAGTCTAATAATTCAATAAAACGCTTCATGCCGTGTTTTGCTGAATGGATTGTTCTGCATCTGTTACCGTGTACCACAGACCTCCATGGGTTTTATTTCAGCACGACAATGGACAGAATAATGTGAAAGGCTGCGCTTCCTGAACATAGTTACCTAATGGACAAACTGATGTAGACCTCAGTCCAGATGGCTTTAAACAGTCATGTCTGGAGGGTTAAAAATACACCATAAACTACATCCTTACAATTGTAGACAACAGAGGAAGGGAGACATACAACATCAATTAATACTGCAGCATTTGTTCAGTTGAAATGTGGAACTAATTACACACATGTACAGTTACAAAATTGCACTGCCAGTTATTAAATTGAAGAGCCATGGTGTTGTGCAAACTGTGGAATAAAGAATAAACTTCCCTGGTACAAATGTCTAAATCATACATATACAAATATACACTGATGATCAGTGCAGATAAATGCAAGAAAGATGTTGATGTTTTTAAATTTGCTCACTATTTTCCCTACGGAGGGGATTAGAATATTTGAAATATAAATGTCTCTCCAGTCGGTATAATTAGATGAAGATGTTTTTCTTCTGCTTTCATCATCTCAAGGCATTTGTTATCCTCGAACTTTGTATAACGACAGCTGACAGTCACGATCGCATCCAGCTGAAGCAAAACGTCGGTGGATCACAGAGTCTGTGTTTGCTCCTCCACAATCAAGAACAGCCTGATTTAAATTCATAACTCTGGAAAATCCAAGGTCTCACAAAGAGGCACAGTGGTGAAATGTGGACAAGTCAACTACAGTATTTCCAGTTTAGCATCAGATTCTGTGAAACCTGCAAGTGGTTGAATTATGACAAACATGTACATTAATGCAAGATGCCCTTTTGCAAGCAGCTTTTGGTCACATCAGGAAATAACCAAACAACAAGCAAATCAATATTTACTTGCAGCTTAAACAAGAAGATTCAGGTGTGTCAGCAAATAAGTCTCAGTGTGTGCAGTGGAGTCATGTTCCTCCTCTTGCAGGTCATTGAGAAGAGTCCTGATGAAAACAGATTAAAAGTTGTTAAACGATGAGGGATGGGGACATCTCAGAGCCCACCAACAAGGATGAAGTGGATCCGCGTTTTTCTTTTTACATTGTCACTTTTCTCCATCCAGCTGACAGTGGTATTGTGTTATACAACATCCAGTTGAGACTGATAGAAATCACATGATGGGTAAAAGGTCTGGCAAACCTATGGAGATCCTGATCTCACTGGTATTTTCTTTTCAGGGATGTAGAAGTCACTTGCTGTGCAGATTGCTCCTGTGGGGAATGTGGTATTTAGAGCATTTAAAGTGAGAATAAATGTACAGTCTCATCATTTCATGTTAAAGGGTGGGAAGGTTTACTCTTACTGCCTACAAACTTAGATAAATTATACTGATTTCCTATTTTTAGTTAGAAAACAACTCATTCACACATCATTAGTGAGACAATTGAGAGGTATATGTAAAACAACTGCCACTTTTTTACCTTTGGTTGATTTTTCTTCTGTACTTTGGTTCAACTCAGTTTAGTAAGAGTTTGACACTTGTAAGAAGTAAGAACCAAAGGTTATTGCACAACAAATGGAAAGACAGCTTTAGGAATAACTGTTGCAACCCAATCCACTTGTTTCCTTTTTGCCACAGCTCATTTCAACCTTCAGTGTTTAGAAAATGTCATTTTAATGAGTTAAAAAAACATAGTGTGACAAATACTGTAACACACTGTAACGGTATGAGTCAGGTTCTACTACCCCTACATGTCAAATAGAGGAAGGAGTGACAGTGGGCAAAGCAGTTAGAATGTTGATGGACTGAAGTGTTTTGACACACAACATTAAATGCATGTTAAACCAACTCCTGCCGCTGTGCTGTATATTTTTTTAAAGAAATGTCACACATGCCTTTGACAAATATCTAAAATTGGTGTTGGCTTGGAGCAAAGACATTTTCAGATTCACATAGAATCTGTTTCTTTGCTTGAGTCTGTACGTTCTCCTCTGCTGTCAACAGCTGTGAAAATCTAAAGGTAAGTCGGGGTGAAATAGCAGCAGAGAAATTTGATCTGACAAACACTGTGTTATCTTCCAACAAAGGCTTTCCTCAAGTGGCTCTTTGCACACCAAATGGCTTAAGGTCACACAATAAAAACTCTGCAAGTTCTTCACATCTGCTCTACAAAATGGCCTGTTACCGCTGAGGAGTGAATTCATTTCATATATGAGATTCAAAAATTGCTTATGTGTATTGAGCTTAAAAATACAGATGTTTAGGTTGTATATGCATATTTCCAAGTGTTTATCAAATACAATATTTGGTCACAATCTCTGTTGGTTTGTTTGCATGTCACCAGAGCTTAATGGACTAAAACCTTCTTTATAATCACACTTTAATCAACTGTACAGCTTTGACAACAGCTCCAAAGATTTGGTGCTTTTCAGTCAAAAGCAAACTTCACAATGTCTCATTCCTTTGTCGAGTAAGTCTACCTATCTGCATGTTTTGCTTTTATTCTTACAGCACATTACCATCACGTGCCCGTTTATGACCAATTACCATTGATGCTGTTTATTGTTGTTAGGAGAGAGCACTCAAATTAGTTTGTCCCTATAGCAAACCAGCTTTCATTATGTTTCTTTGCAGTAAACGAAGCCTTCCCTCGTCATTGTCCTCAGCTGCTACACTGGCAAAAGCCCCCACGGGTTTAATGTCTGATAATATTCATTAGAGCCACAACAATATGAGCAAATACAATATACTTTATTTATGAAAGGCCTGCTAGCTGTACAGACAGCTTTATATCTCAGCATTGTGAAACAGTAATTGACCTTGGAGGCACATGCTCGGATTATTTCCACAGAGAAACCCCACCACAACATAGCTTATTTTCTATAGCAAGTTATAAATCTTGCCTTTGTCGTATAAAATCACTTTGGGAGACCTTGAGAAACACTTGCCAATATGAGAACAATTGACATACTGTAGAAGTTAATGTAATGTCTGTGGGTATCAGGCCCTACAATCACTACAGTTTCATTGTCTGTGTGTAGTGTAAGTGTGTATACAGTATCAGAACATCTCATCACTTTAAGAAGGCAAGGAAATCGAGCTGAAAATCAGAAACTCAAAAATCTTAAATATTTACATCCCCACTGGTGAATAATTAGGCAAATACAAGTAACTGTTTGGATGATTGTTGCTTGATTAACTCCACTCAAATTGCTAACAGTGTTTCTAGATTGCACGTAAAAAAAAGCAGTGCAAAACTTCCTAACATGAAAGACCATCTGTTGATACAAGCCAGTCAATATTCCCATGGCTCCTGTGCATATGGTGACCAACATCATATTCTTCAAACTGCATTAAAAACGTTGTTCACTATACAATGGGTTTTAAAACTTTACTGCAGACAGCTGCCTGTTGTGACTGGAAATGACTCTAACAGGAATAGTGTGACTGAAAACAGAAAGTTGTTGGGCTGTAAAACCAAAACAATGAGCTAAAGGTGCTAAAACGCTTCACACAGCTACAAAACAACAGCAGTCAGGTTACAATTCACTGTGTCACTTACAAGTCATGTGATCTGGTTTAGATTTAGGGGTATTTAATAAAATCTTGTATCTTTATATTCTTTTTTCTAGATTAATTTGAATGTACAGCCTTAATCATTTGAACTCAGATAAAATAGGTAGGTTATAAGGGTAGGTTATAAGTGCACACAATTTTATTAAAGAGGTAATGGTCTTCAAATGGAGAGAGTAGCTAAATTTAGACCTTGGGGCTTTCATGGTGTTGTAAAATGACCCAACTAAAACATTTGATTGTGACTGTTAAACTCCAGGGGTTGCATGTTTGGTGAAAAGGAGCTCAGCTTTTATGTGACTAGGTGCTGCCTATGTGAAGCAGAGAAAGAGCAGCTGGACCTGCCATGTCCAGGGTTGGAAAATCTCTCTCGACAAGCCAGACCTCATATATGGCCTAAAACCCCTGACTCCGGTGTGAAACTGTCTTTCTCAGATATCAGAGATCAGCTTACGTGATCTGTTGGTCCAAACCAAGATCTGCATGAATGAGCTTGCAAAAACCTATAAAAGGACAGTTTAAAGAGGATCTTTGGATTCAATAAAATACCATAACGTAAAGAATTTGACTTTGCATCCATGTGACTGCAGGCCACATGGAATCTGGTTTCTTGGCCTCGGAGCATCTGCGTCAGTTAACAAAATAGCTGAGCAGACAGAAAAATAGAGGCATACTTTAGTGTACATGGTGCAAATTTCAGGGTTTGTCCTGGCTCTGTGGATAAGGGATAGAATCTAACCCCTTCTACCGCCACAACTGAGAGCTTGTAGGCCACAGATGGCTTTCGGTCGGTTTCTTGTATGGGATGACATCCCCAGTGTAAAATCCAGTATAAAAAAAGATTACAGAGAATAGGGGTTTCCCATTGGCCACTATGACAGAGTCTAGTAAACAGAGGACCGAATACTGTTGCACTGGTGTTCGGTCACAACTCAACACTGAGAATGACTGAACTTAATCAGTGTATACGGAGTTTTATTTTTCTGACACTCTTCAGAGAAAAAAAAAAGATTATGAAAACTATAGCTTGTCTCCTATAGTAGACTCCTGGAAAATGTTACAACATCAAACGAGAATGTATAATTACATGCTAACAGTGTTTTTGCCTCTTTTTCGCAGCCTCTGGCTCTATTTACCAGGGATTAATTAGATGCTTTTCTTTTTTTTTACCGCCCAAGAATAGTGAACAGATTTGAAACACGCACTATAGGAATTCAAGTCAGTGAAATGACCATTGTTCTTTGGTTCAATCATTAGCCAGCTCAGCAATTTCCATTCATGTTTAGGCATGCTATCCCAATATTTGACGACATGTTGGTCTGCCCCCTGGCGTACCCCCTGCTCGAAGACAATTAAGTGTTATTATATGTCTTTAAACTTATTGTAGCTTAGTTCAGACCAGTTTTGACAGTTGGAACCAAGCATTAGTCACAGTGAGCCTGTAGGTATGTTGAGAATCTGAAGGATTTCATTGATATAAGGCTGATTTATAGGTGATTCCATATTGAAATGTATGTTTTAAGTTTTATAAGTGTATATTTAAAAAAAGGCATCATGCATAGGATTCTGGGAAAATACCCATAATCCATTTAAAGGAAGATGACAAAATGTCCGTTTCACTGGGATGTCCCCAGAAATACATTAATTCACATTGTACATATGCAGATAATGAGTGAATGCACGTCTGTGACTGGGAGTGGGTTCCTGTTTTGTATGTACAAGCATCTGCACTTGTGGGTACAAAGCACTGTTTGTACATGTCTGTGTGTTAGTATCCTGCAGCGTCCAGATGCCCCAGATGTGTGTCAGGAGCACAGGGCTTCATGTGGCCTGTGGTTTTGGTTTCTGTAAAGTTGAAGATGAGAGAGAAACTCATCTGTCCACCCATGTCTACACAACACAGAAAGAGCATGCATGATGGCTTTACAAAGTGAAATCCTCAAAGACTATAAGTGATTAAGAAAATGCCTGCTTAAATTATGCCAGAAGAGATATGAGTGAGAACCATCAGTGATGGCACTACAACATTAAGAGAACAAAACTCTTTGTGTAACTGGATTTTTTTGCAAATAAACAGCTTCCCACCAGGGGTCCAAGTAGTGGTGAAAATGATTCATCCGAAATCCAGGTAATAACATCTGGAAGCAAGTCCACTTCAGAGCAACAGTTTTCCAGGATTAACTTCCAATCTTTACTTAGGATAATTTAATGCTTTCATAATGCTTAGAAAACGGATGATCTGTGAGAATTTATGTTAACTTTGTTTTACTAGTTAGATATAAAAGAGGGATCAGTGGTGTTTTACAAATAAATCTTTCCCCCATCACACACACACACACACACACACACACACACACACACACACACACACACACACACACACACACACACACACACACAGCTGCAGCACAGCAGCTAGTGGGGGGCCAAAAGTATTCAACTTAAACTCAAATGAAGGCAAATGATATGAACTACCTTAGAAATGCTAAAATGTGTTTACAATCCAGTATTTTCACAAATACTTTGGTTAAAACAGAAATAAAGGTGTAAATTAGCACTGTTTGCATCCTATGGATTTTCTCATGAGTTGTACATGTGCCTGCTTTCTAAGAACTGCATGGTTGCTCTCAATTATCATCCAAGTCATTAAAGAAGGGGCAAAACCAAATGATGTTGTTGCTCAGTGTGAATGAGTTCACTTTCATCTCCAAACACAGGTTTAGTTTGATTTATGTGCATTTGCCTTTGAGAAAAGGTCACAAAGGCTTTGTAACCGTGCCTTTTGTGTCATTCCACCCATGCTGTCAAATTTAAGATGATTTAAGATTCTTGCAGCAAGTTTAAGTATCCCTCTAAGAGGGGCATTTGAACAAGTAGCGCTGCATTTTTGAGCAGTTTTGTACCAGCCTGCATGTGTTGGAACCTAATTTTGATCTACTGATCCACAGATGATTTTCTTCTTTTAGTCTAGTTTTTGTCAACAAAAACTCAAAGCAAAATCTCTGAAATAACAGGAATCTTCACCAATGTTGATATTACCAACGTTATTATTTCAGAAAGCACATGTTCACATCGTTTGTTCTAACAGACTACATATGAGGAGCCTTGAGGCAGTTCTCAGAGGGGTCAGAATACAGTAAGATAGCTTCAGCATGTGGGTTTAAAGGATGGACTATTTCTCAGACTAGCTATATTTTCAGACAGAGGTTTACAGACATCTGATATGTTATCAGAAGCTTTAATCTTTTAGTTATCAGCCCTCAGCATTTTGTTTTTCTCTTTTAGAAACAAGCGGCTACAGATGAACAGTGACACCTGCTGGTTAGGATCTCCCAGGATCCCCCCCCCCCCCAAACCAGCCAAAATTTACACTAAACTGTTGACATGAAAACTGCACTTATCATAAGCATTGTGAGAATATGAGCAAATGTAGAAAAACTGCATTGACAATACAAGCAGTTGTATTGGTTGTACATCAGTGAGTGTAACATCTGGCCATGCACTTCTGTGAATAAATGTTTACTTAATACAAATTCCCGGTTATGCATAAGTGAAGTCATGTAATGAAATTCTGTTGAATATCGAAGGTTCTCCAGAGCTGGTGTTACATATGTGATTTATGTTTAGTTTTGTTGCTCCATGTACCATCTACACATCGGCTGCCTGCTTGTCTTTCGTCATGACATCATTCCTCACCATTGTGGATCCTATTACCAGATCCTGGTTCTGTCCTTCTTCCCCAAGGGCTCTGCAGTGTCTTTGCTTCTTTTCACACTCTCCAGCTAATACTACTACTTTGCTGTTTTCTTAGTCAGCCAGCTACATCTCTCCCCCGGCAGTCCCTTTGACCCATGACCCTTTTAAAGGTTTAAGAAGCAAAGGATAACAAATAAAAGGCCTGCTAAGAAATGCATCACTCACTGTGATGTCCTGCCATGCTTATTGGTATGTGTAACCCAAGGCTACATATAAGTTGCAGTCAGACAGCATCACGGCTCCTTTCTATTGCACAGTTTGGGGCCTAGTTCATATAAATTACTAAAGAGAAACAGAATGTATATTTTATAAAATACTATACATCCATGCTGATGTTTACAATAGGTGTAAGTTACATATTTACTATTGCTCCCCAAGAGTAATGTACTGTACATAAGATTCCATCTTCAGCTGCAGCTCTCTCTCCACCCTCAGAATATGTTCAGCATGTGTGTGTTGAACTTACGACATCCTCCATAAAATACCTCAGAGCAGTTCCTCTGTCTGGCTTGACCAAAAGCCTTGGTGAGTTTATTGACATCCTGCCTTAACAGTGAAGAAAAAGCTCAGTACTGTAGCTATAGTCTCTGCATGGAGGCGGGCAGACTGCAGACAGCCTTTGGTTACAGAAGTTACGAGTAATCATCCACAGCTGAAATTGTGGTGAAGACACATTCTGGCTCAGTGACACGGCTTTGTTTTCTGGTGACTTAAGACTTGACTTTGGTGACGAATTTGTTATGTGTCGTGAACAAATTACACACATTTTTTGTACAACCAAAGTGCAACCAAAATGTTAACATTTAAACTCTTTCATTAGAAAAATATCCATTCAAAAAGAACAGAGCAACATTGTCCAAACACAAATGAACAATCAAACATCATGGAGCAAAAATAAATGCATCACAATATCATTCAATATCAATATGCAGCAAAAAAAGAGTTTGGATTTGTACATTTTTAAATCAGTCTGTTGTAAAACTCTTCAACTAATAACTAATACCCTGTCACACCTAAAAAGTCAGACACAATATTTGCTAATGAACATGTATGTGTATAGGCACCTGTACAAAGAAAGTCTTAGGGTCACCTGGTGTTGCAGGCTAATCTACACAAGTTGTTTATGAGCTCCTAATGGCCTAGCTTTGTTCCAAGCAGGCAGTCCTACGCTGGTCATAGCTAAGTGAGGTCATGCTTTTAGGTAATGATCAGACCCAGATCAGTCAACTCCATTTCCTGCGAGAGGGGGTTTATTTCTGTATTTAAAATCCCTGCAGTCTGCACACTCATAAACATTACCCTCACATCCCTATTGCATTCACAACATGTCTTGCAGCAGTTGGAGTACCACTACAAAGACTGCCACAACTCAGAAATGAAGCTAATGGAGGGGAAACCTTGATGGCAGCTACAGCAGGTAACTCAACCCCACTTGTCAAGCGCATAAGCTCCCGGACCACGGTGATGTAATGTATATGTGAGCTAATGGATTTGTATGTGAATCACCACCTACAGCACACACACACATCTGAACCTTCTCTCCAACAGTCAATAAAACAGCCCATTCTGAGAACCAGGCGTCCTCGCTCAACAAACGTGGGAAGAGCTGTAAAGTGCTGAGTCGACAAAATGTTGTATTGTTTTAGCAGAGAAATGTAATGACCAGAGAGATTTGTCGTGTTGAACCAGAGTTTGAGTGCCTGTTTTTAATGAGCGGAAAATGAAGCCTGGGAGCAAAATTTGCATGAAAGCCTTGGAAACTAATCACAAAGCCCAGTGGGCGCTGGAAAAGACAGAATTCCCTGCCCTGCCAGGGGTTCGCAGGGGCTCAGATTCCCAAGATGACCTATTTTCAACACTTTTCTTTACACATGTATAAAAAAAAAAATGAAATGGTGACATGGCCTCATTTGGTGGCGTTATTTCATCGTTTTGCCTCAGAAAACATGCTTTGGACACTTTTCATCACTGACACTTTTGCCATCAGCACCTTCCATTTAGGCTTGTTCACCATGTGCTAAATTAAGTATGAGGTCACTCTGTAGGCAGACAGATTGTGTCAGAAGCAAAGACTGTTGGTTGAGATTGAGTTGAACTGATGTCATGACTGTATTTTTTCCCCTTTAAGCGCACCATTGGCAAGAAAGAGAAAATGACAGGCTGCTAACATAATTATCACATTAGAATAATCGCATCATCAAACAAATTAATCCCAGAAGCAGTCTGACCCTTAAATACAAGGTTTTATAGGATATTTTTATTTCGGAATCAACATTTTTCAGAGGCTTGATTGTGTTTTATGACAGCATATGACACTTTCACACCAAATGTCAGCAAATTCCATGCGCCCAGGCTTTCAAGCAAACAGCTGCCACCACATTTAGCTACTTATAGCCCTGTTAGCACCTGTTATCTCGGGCAAAAACAAGGTCAGCCTCTTTCTAAGTCAACTAACTTTACTTCTGAGTAATGTGGTCACACTCCCAGCAATATAGCATGAGCACCCTTGTTAAGGTAAAAAGGATTTTTAAAAATATATTTTTAAAATATTTATTAATCTCCTGATTTGTTTTTCCACATAAGGTGTAATGACTTGCCTGAATGGCAAACAGGCTTGTTTGTCTTTTGCCCATCATCACGTAGGCTTACGTGATGATGGGCAGATGTTAAGGTACACACAGAATTATTTAACTGTTCTGGAAAGTGAGATGTGGAAAATAAGTGGATTGTTTCCAGATCCTGAGGTTTGGAAGTTGCACAGCATGTCTGGAAAGTGCATTTAAAACACTCTTATCCCTTGCTGACATGCAGCACATGCAAAATTTTATTTTGTTTTATACCTGCTGTCATTTCATATAATATGATATTTCCTGTTGAGGAGAAGAATCTGTTTAGTTGATCGTAATAGTGTAATACTGCCCTGCAGCCACTAACAACAAGTACTCGGGAGTGAGAACTGTTCAAAAATCAGCACAAAGACATTTTGGTTTGGAGCATTTCAGGGATAATAAAAAAATAAGATTTACAGCAGTAAGGAATAATAAACCATCCCAAACAGGTAAGTTGTAACATTGGACATGGTTCCAGTAATACACAGTCTGGTGGTGCCTGCATGATGTCTCCAGCATTGAGATGCTTACAGTGTAATCATATGGTTCCTGGTTTGATTCCAGGCAGGAGCCTATTAACCTTCCCTCCTGACTCTGTGTGCTGTATAACTACGAGATCAAGCAACACAAACAGAGAGAAAGAGAGAGAGATGCATCTGAGGAAAGATCCCCTTTAACTGTGTATATTATTATTATTATGTAGTTTATGCCACTGAGCTTCTGACTCACCCCAGCATTTGAGTGTTTATGATCATAAAACTGGATGAAGGTAGACCTACAGTATATTCCCAACATCGCTGATAAACATGTCCAAAACACAAACTTTATACATGTCTTGAAGTTATTAGACGGACAGTATTTAAACTGAAACATATTTCTTAAAGTGCTGATTTGTTATTGACAAAGGTTAACAAACCAACAAAACTATACTTACTTACTGTACTAATTTTGTTCACAAAACTATTCACAAAGTGATTTTTACAGTCCAGAAGATGATTACAGGTATCACAGAAATGTATTTGTTTGGCAACCTTATTCTTTGTTATAATTATTATTAGTGTGTGAGCTGGGCTCACCTTCATTTCGCTGACAAATGAATGTTTTTCACAGTTTAATGTGGTTAAAAAGGATTATGTTAAAACCTGTGCATGCAAATGTCATAATGGTGTTAAAAAATATATTTATATATTATTTATATAAAAACAAAGCTATTCTGCATTAGTTATCCTTTCTTTCTTCATGTTTCCTGTGTGCAATGTCTGCGGGCCCACCCAATTCCAAGGAGTGAGCACAGTGCGTACCTCACACACACTTTGTTGAAGCTTCCTGTTTGTAACTGAAACCACTGAGCTGTTTCTGTTTAGTCTAACCTCCTTAAAAGGGCCTATAATGCTTACATAACATTTGAACCGAAACATCAGAATGCTGTTTAAATATAACTCAGTTTATAGCTGTATTAAAACTCAAATCTCTGTTTTCTAGAGTTTGGATTTTGCTGATGACTTCATGCGGTGAGTTTATTCCACAGACTTAGTCGATGCTGATAGGTTTATCACCTTGCTTCCCAGAAGAGATGTTAATTTGTCTGCAGTAAAAATGACCACTTTGTTTTATTATTATGGAAATGTTGGAAATGCATTGTGACACTTTTATACCAAGAAAAATGTTGTCCTGGCTTTACTGGGTAAAAAGGTTCTCAATTTCACAATCAGCAGCCTGATTGTCCTGTTGTTTAGCTTTCAGAGTAATGCTGATTTTATAGTTGAAGTTATTATCTCTCAATTAGTCACATCCAGCTGCTACAGAACACTGTGCTTTAAACAAAAATGGTCAATTGATAGAATGTGCCAGTGCATGCGGTGAAATGTTTAAACACATGCAAATCAAAACTAAAATATTGAGGTAAGATTGCTTTTTAAGCTGCAGTCAAGTAAAGACCACAGTGAAGGGGAATCAAAATATTTTTCTATGAAATTAAATGCTCGGGAAAGACCTACTCTCTGTCTCAGCAGGTATTTCAATCTGTTGCTTAAATCTTTACACAATAATGACATCAGCACGGGGGCATGTCATAAGTCTTCTGTGTACTCAGAGGGATGGCAGAAACCTATGACAGGAGGAAATCCTTTGACTTGGTGTCCATGTGTTGAACAGCTCAGAGCTGACTGGATGAATGAGTGTGTTGCTATGTTATCAGAGAGCCAAGGACTTCTGATAATCGCATGGGAGCAACTGAGAAAAGTCAGATCATTTGGGTTATTATCTGCATCAGAAATGAGAGCCAAAGCTGTAGTGTACTGCACCACTTTCTATAGACATGCTGAAATCCATCATTCCTTAGACATTAACACACACAGACAAGACTGATCTCACAGCCATTCCTCTTGGCAAGACTTTGTCTTTGAGAACAAGTAATCTTATAGACTGACATCGCACAGGACATTAAAGATGAATATTTCATCTGTCTGTTCTGCTGCTTTGCTGCGTTTCAGGGGACAGCCTTAGCTTCGGCGAGGTCTACTGACGTTCATAGCACTTTACCACTCAAGTGGCATAAGGACTTGGACAAGACGGAGATTCACCTTGGGTGTCCCTAGAGATAAACAAGTGCTGATGTTAAGTTTGCCGTAAAGGCATCAAAAGTGTGGCCCCCTGAGAGCTGTGAATAACACGTGTTCTGTAGTGCAAAGTACATACTGGGCTCTTAATGGGCCAAGCGTCTCTCTGTGGGTCTGTAAACTCAAATGCAGCTCACAGTTAATGGAATAGATCCTCTGGAATAGATGATAAAGAATCATATTATGATCAAATTATATAATATTTATAATGAATGACACTTGCTGGTTAACAAGACACCGTATGACAGATTCATTAGCCCTGACTGAAAAAACCCACTGCAGTCTCCTGATCAGTTTCTCATTAAAGCCCATGTTTTGTGTTTACAGTATGACAGCGGGTGGCGATGCTGACATTCTAATTCAGGAAGGAAAAGACACAAATCACCTCCCCCAACACACAAACACACACATCCACGCTCCTCCCAGCGGTATCATCCACGACCTGCACAGTGGCACGTGAGTCCTGTGGTTTGAAGTGGAAAGTATGGCTCTAAATCAGAGAACCACAAAGAAGAGACAGGCAATAATTCAGTTCCAACAAACC
Source organism: Channa argus (assembly GCF_033026475.1). Lineage (NCBI taxonomy): Eukaryota > Metazoa > Chordata > Actinopteri > Anabantiformes > Channidae > Channa > Channa argus. The sequence goes on from NC_090212.1 coordinate 7,661,828, forward strand.
GGTGCGGTGTGTGCACGTGGAGGCACATGGATTCATGCACACCTTCCAGACAGAGCTCTCTGCTTTATGTTCTCATCAGCATGTGTGTAGTTATAGTATATAGGGAAAGAAAGACTAGAGAAATAGTTGAGGGAGTGAGGTCTATCTAATCAAGCAATTACAACGTTTGGGGCCCCGGATTTTCCATGACTTAATCTCAGCAGTTTCTGGTGTTCACCATGGAGGCTCCGCAGCGTCTCCTGGAAAGAGGCCTGTTATAGGGAGATGGCGGTTTCTGATACAGACTGATGTCCATCCCCATCTCCCTCGGGGCTTGGTGGTCCTGGCTTCCATCATCAGAAGAGATCTAGACCACATAACGGCTCATACTACGCTGCAGAAAAATGTAGGCCACTGTTTGCTCTTTACTCAATGAATCTTCCCAGTGTTTCGATCTTCAGTAGCCTGAAATTTTCATTTTTTTATTATCTTTTCAGTTCAGCTTTCTGTCATTGTCAGAGCTGTAATTTATCATCTCCTTCATGCAAAGAAAAATTTTCAGAGGTTACCTGGAAAAAGGGGCTGGGTTTAGGATTTGGGCGAGCTGAAAAACAGCCTGCCTGGATATGGTTATGTAAGACTTGGCACGACCGGCTTTCACAGCTCCTATCCATTCTCCACAGGCTGTGGCTCGCATGGCAGTGAGCTTAACCCAATAATATTTGATGGTAGACTGTGCAAAGAGCAAGATAATGTCTACTTCTGCTCACCTCTGCTTGATGTTTTCTGCATGTGTCAGCTTCCCCTACGACGAAGGAGCTGCTGTAAAATCTATTTGGGTCACAGCTATTATGTTTCAACCCTTGTTCCCTGTCTCAGCAGTTTAGGGGGCTCTGAGTGCCTCCACTCCATTTGTTTCCATAAATTAGACATTCCTGCCTCATGTATCGTTCAAAGTGTAGCTTACAAGAAACAAGGTGAATGACTTTGTAACAATGGAACGACACTGAGAAGAAAATCAAAACTCTTCCAAGGTTAAAATGTAGCAGGTTTTGCTCAGCACGTGTTCTCTTTAGTGACACTTTGGTGTCATTTGTCTAAACTGTCTTCTTATCTCCACTAAAACACCTTGACTTGAGAAATCTGGGTTAAAGTTTCTTATAGGTAAAGCTTGAATAAAGATTGATGGGGAAAAAAACATCTGACATCTCAGTTACTCCCTTTTTATACAAAGAATGGGATCAGAGGTGGTCTGAGAACACAAAATGGGCAATTTCACTGCAAGCGCTTGCCTAAAACAATACCCAACTAAAAGTAAAAGCACTACTTAATAAACCGTATACACACTATTTTTTCTTTATCAAAGAAGCAACATCATGTTTAATCAAGGCAGAATATTTCAGGCTGCATCTTCATCAGGGGCCGAAAAATGATGTTGCTTCATTGGAGAAAATAAGTCTGTGTGCGGCCCTCTTCCTGTTTTCATTTATTAAGAGCTCTAGAGCTGCTGGTAACAGCACTAGTTAATGGTGTTGTGGTGTTTCTTTGAATGATGCTTAAAAGTTCTACTTCAAATTCTTAACTTAAGATGAAGGATGTAAATTACAAAATTACCTCACAAAGAAAACCATGCATTTTTATTTGATAATATACGCACACTTGCAAGTTTAGTTTATATTTGTTCAACAAACTTTTAAAGGTGACAAAGTATTATTTCACCGTAAGAAATGGATGGTAATTAATAAAAATAGGGATTAAAGTCCTTAAAAAAATGCTAATAAATGTGCAGCTAATTTCAATCACTTTATGTACCAACAGGTTTTTAATCCATGATAAATTTTTTTTATTATTATTTGTTTTTTTTTTTATTTTGAAGAAACTACATCTGTACAAAGTACATAAGCTGTTCAAAAATGAGGGGGAATAAAAATGTACATTTTCTTTCCCAGTCCATGCTAAGGTAAGCTAACCAGCTAATAGCAGTAGCTTCATATTATGTGTAATATCATTTCTCAAGATGTTCATATCTGTTCATATCTTTTATGACCTTAGATCATCTTTGTATTTTTCTTTAATATTTTGATACTCAGCTGCTAAAAAAGTAAAAGTAAAGTCACACATTGCTATGCAACGTGCTGACCTGACCCAGCGGGATCAACTTAGTGTTCAGTGTCTTGCCCGAGGACACTTGGACAGTAGGAGTTGGGGACTGAACCACCAACCCTGACATTGGTGGGTGGCCTCTCAACCACCTGAGAATTAGCATCATGAGCAAAACACGTGTCTGCCACAATAAGTGAATGCCGTCATGGATACCCTGTGCCCAAGCACTGGACTGTAATGATTTCCATCTCACTTATTCCAAATGTCCTTTTAGTGTGTTCTGTTGTGTGTGCATGGGTACTGGACTCAATGTGTTTCCAGGTACATGGGCAGCTACGCCAAACCAATGTGGGAGAAAATCCATGGCAGCAGATGATGGACTATCCTCACGTGGACCTCAGATGTTTTCTAACAGCGAGCTGTTAGAAAAGGAAAAATTCCACGGAATACAAACAGCTTGACAATGCATGATACAGTATGAGCACATCAGAGAGAGTCACAGTAGGGAAGAAGATGAACGTGGCTGTGTTTAAGTGAAAACACCTGCAAAGTTGCCACTTCAGATGTAGAAAATAAGTGCGAAGAGAGGTTATAAACTTGATCAACTTAATACCATCCACCCTGGAAACAGAGAGATCGATGTTCTTCATTTAAGTGCAGGGGCTCCCTGTCAACGCCACAGGGCTTTAGATTAAGAGTCTGAGAGCAGCACGGCCCCCAGCTAACAAGCGATATGATGATGATGTCCAGATGTATGACAAGTCTCCATATCCCTTAATGGTTCTTTTATGCTCTAAAGGTAGAGACACAAACCAAAGCTCCATGAAATATTCACAGAAAGATGGTGCCCTTGCAGCATGTCAGTTAAATTCCTCTGTAACTTCACAATAACATATTTCACCATAACCCACATTCAAAGAGCACATTTATATTGACAGAGGACAAGAAACATGTCTAGCTTTCATACCAAAAATATCACATTTATGCGTTTAAATAGGAACTGGAGCCACTTGGCACTTAGCAAAGCTGCTTCTTGTCTATGGCACAGATATGACAGTGGTATCATTAACTCTCAGCATCATGAGATGTTGTGCTGTTCCTTTAAATAGATGTGAATTTGATTAGTTAGGCCATTAGTTTTCCTGAAATTTTCATATGAAATCATTTAATGTTGTGGAGCAAAGCAGTGCAAACAGTTCACATCAACCCACACTCAAACCACACCACTTAGAAATAAATAATGCTCAGAAATGCTGTGGACAGCATCAGGCATTCTCTAACTTTTCCATCCAAAGGCCCCTAAAATAACATTAGCTACTGCGTGGGACACTGTTTTTGCAAGATCTCTTAAAAACCATTGTTCATACAAACAATGGATAAAGACTGATGAGGTACTGTATGTGATGAGCAATGCTTTGACTGGCAGGCAGTTAGAAAGATGGGCAGGGCAAAAATAAATAAATAAATAAATTATATGAGTGTATTGTTTATGCAAAAATCGGGACTAAAAATGTTAAATACAAAGAATGTTTTGCATTTAAGGAGATAAAACACCTCAAAAACAAAAGCATAACAGTCCAATAATGACAAAAGGTCAACATGCCACAGACTTTTACAATGTTTTACAGGTTATATCACACAAGTCACAGTATGTGTCTTTGGAAGTGAACAGAGGTGTGTGGACAACAGCAGTGACAATATTAAGATTCAAATCTTATTATTTGGGTCCTGAAGCCCTGCTCGGTTTCACTCCAACCTGTCACATATGTTGTCCTGACAGACATTCCTGGTGAGTCTGTCTGCCAAAGCAAGAGCTCAGCTCGTCTCCAAGCACCACAAGATTGACAGGGAGATATTCAGTGAAGTGTGAAAATCAAAAGCACATTGTGTGTGTCTCCCTGAGGTGCTTGATGTGTCAGCAGCCTCCACGTTGGGTGGAGTGCTTGTTCACTCATTCATACAGTACATGTACATGCAGATGCTGTCTGCGGGATAGGCAAACAGGGGATGGGAAAAACAGTCCCAGCAGCACACCTTAAAAACAAATGAATAATGACTGATTCAGACGTGGGAATTTCTAATTGTTCTGTGTGTGCTTACTGAAGTGGACATACAAATACAATATGCAGCAAAAAAAAACATAAATGTTTTAGGACATTTATACAGTATATTTACAGTACCTAATATCAAACACTTCAATAGATTAAGTATTTATGCTAGCAAAAATAACTTCTTCAAGGAAAAGGTGAGTTAAAGCATTCAGGGATTCACAATTAACAAAGACTAAATGAGAAAAGCGCTCTACTGCTACTCGCAGTTCCAAAACTCAAGTACTGCACATCTGATTGTCATAACATCCGTGCTCCTGGAAAACTCCTTAAACCTTGACAGGAAATATTTAGACAACAAGATAAGCTATGTTGAAATCACAGGACAGATGGTAGCAGACAGAGCTGTGGACAGAGCGGAAACTGAGAGACAGACCATTGCACAGTAGTATGTGAACTGTCTCGTTTTGAAGTGGGACAATATTTTGCCTCTGTACTGGCCTAAGTCCACTAAGTATGACTCAGTGTTTTAATTGTTCAATAGAGTTTATGGGAACAGCGATCTGTTTCTGGTGGTCACTCACAGGGTAAGTACAGCAAACTTAACGTGTACTTAATAGTAACAACAGTGTACCTCCACCAGATCTCTGGATGCATTGTTGTTACTTGATATGACCAAACAGACCTTGGGGAATAATTGGGTAACAAGATGAGAATAATATTCCCCAAAGTTCGCTTATTGTTAAGTAAAAACAAATATTTATCCAGTGGTACTGTGGAGGTACAACGTTGTTACTAATAAGTACATAGTAAGTTTGCTATACCTACTCAGTAAATCGCGGGCTGTAATCTTAAAGAAAAAACTGTGTGTAATGTCACCTAAACCAGACACAACAAAGGTGGACCCAAAATTCCATATTTGAAATTTTAAAGGACTACAAATTATGAGATCTTCCCTATTAACAGTCTCACAATTTATCAGATTTGTCATGTGAACCAGTGGCGTAAATTACCTGTATATAAAGCAGCTAAAAATAGTTGCACTTTTATCAGCTACAAAAGTTTGACATGTTATGGTGCACTTGTACTTAGGTAAACATTCGGAGTACTTCTTATACCACTTCAGTGAATTAATATTTGTCAAAATGTATATGTAAATTAAACTGGAGTAAAATTACACGATTGTCTCTAAAATGTTTGTAAAGATGAAATTGTCCATCACTGCATATTCTCGCCCAAGTTAAGTGAAACCTGAGTGGGCAGTGAGCTGAAATTCCCTCAGGGTCCTCCGCAGAACAGCGCTCCATTAATATGGAAACCATTCAGAGTGTTATGCAAGGAAACTTCAGCAATGTCACTACCATCAGGTGGAGACAACAAACAATTTAAAAAACTACTTTGCATGTCTACTTATACCTTTTCCCTGTCATTTTGACCTCACACAACATGTGGAGTTGAATCGTGTAATAAGATGCAGTTAATAAACTGCTGCCAGAAGTTGAAACACAGAATTGATATAATATATGATTAAGTAAACATTATCTCAGCTCTGACAAAGTATTTCCATCAGCTTTTGACTAACCCATTGAAGTCTTCATTCTCATCAAGCCATACGTTAGTTGACTAAACACTGCTTTGTTATTCCAAGTTTCACATCAAAACGTGCAATAGCCACTCATTTCATGTGGCTGTCGTTTCTGGCAGCAGAAACAAAAGAAAATGGCTGACATTCTTTACATTTTTGGAGGAAAACGCAACATTTAATATGCTTTTGACATCAAATGTGTTTTAATGCTGAACATACTTTATTTTCATAAACTTTTAGTGACCATGACATTTTGTGTTGTGGGCCAGTGTAACTAGAGTATATTTTGAGACTGGGTTGGTTTATTTGCACAACTCCCTCCATTCATCAATCCCGTGGTCTCTGCTACTGCATGAACCCTCACGTCACAAGTGTTCAGCCTGTGTCTTTCCATTGGAGCAATCTAAGCACTTGATCACACAAATCCAGACGACTCAGACAGTGTTTGGGTCCTAATCAGACTGCAGGAACCTTCGCTCTTGCTGTGGTTTAGACACATAACAATCCCATGTCAGTCACACATATCTGTGCAAACACACATGCGTTTCTTTCAGAAGGCTGCCTTTTACAAACGTATATACAACCCTTCCTCTATTTCCTCTCTTCTTTTTTTGTCTCTCCAACTCTGTCTTACGTCCACATACAGCAGAAACACATTCGCACTTACACACACGGGATCTGTGGTGTAAACCTATTTCCACCTGTTTCTGATTACTCTAATTGGCCAGTGAGCTTGAGGAAATGTGTGACAGATGAATTTGGGATAGCAAAAGTGACCCTGGTGAAAAATTAGTGGAAAATTAGGCGAGTACATCAGTGAGAGACGGCATACTGGGATTTGGAGTCATGGTCTGGAGTTTTAGTGTGTGTGAAACACTGGTTACGTTTAGTCTGCTTTCTGCTGTGAATCATTCATTCTCTTACTCGTCAACCTGCGCAGCCACACACACACACACACACACACACACACACACACACACACACACAAAGATTTAACAGAAACTTAGACCCTGACTGAGTCACTGCCAAGTAAGGGGAATGGAGCACAGAGGCGATGAGTCGGGGAACCATCCTGAGCCAGACAGAATAAATCAATCACGCTCTAAGAGCTGGTACCATTAAAGACCGTCCAAACGATGCTTTTTCAACACAACGAAAGCAGCTTCTTTGTGTTGCACTGAAATGTCAGTCCAGCTACAGAAGAGTGGAAGTGGTCACACTTGACGACCAAGTACAGAGGGTGGGCTATTGAAGCAGCTGTTAAATCTCTTATGTTCAAATTTAGTGCAAACCAGGCCTATCAAAGCACTGTGCTAATAGTCCACAGCCACGTTAACACAACATTATCTGTGTTTTCCTTCACAAAGAGCATCACTGTAAAGACCTATTGAGGCTGTACTACAGCACAATGATGCTTTGTGACAATCATCATACAGATGCACAAATACATGTTATGTTTTGATGTTAAGCAAGTTCATGGTTAAGCATCATGTCATGGTGTGGTGGTACATGAACAAAGCATACACAACACGAGTTTATCTGGCGCCTTTGAGAGTAGTGGACAAACACTGACATCCTTAGAGCCATGCAACCAACATCGATCCATCTTTACGTACTGTACATTCTATTCTGCGATTGTAAATTCTTCATGATTGAGCAATTGATACTGTAACAAGGCACATCAAGCAATGGTTGACTCACGGTATGTCTTACTAAACATTAACACTGTAGTCATGATTCCGGCCTTCCGTGTGTGATTTGTGTCCCTGGGCTTGTAGCAGCTCATTCTTGTACAAACAACACTGTGCAGACACAAAAACATGGAGCTAATAGCACCTGACACACAACGAGACACTGACTCATATAAGCAGATAGCATTCATCTGTGCACGCACGGTTAACACTCCCCAAAACATGGTCTGTGGTGGTGATAACGGGTAAACCAGAGTGCTCAAGTTTAGTTTTTCTCTCCATCTGGGAAGCTCATACAAAGGTGATAACATGAGCGATGGCTTCCCTTAAGGAGGACACCTGAGTCAAGCCTAAACTCTGCTTTGTTCCTCTGGAGTCCCCTGTGAGCTTGTCTGCAGGGCCTGGCCCGTGCAGGGTTGTCTAGGGGTTGTCTAAACACACTCACTCTGGGTGGGATGGAAGCTCAAAAGGATTTTCCATGACTCGCCTTGGTGAATGGAGCATGCTTTGCCAAACAAACGCATCATCCTCCGATTCGCAGTTGTTTAGGTAGCATTGCATGGGAGCTGGTAGTTTTCTCTTTGATTCATCTTTGTTGTTACTTCTTTTGCCATTTTCTTTCCTGACACCAGCAGCAGTGGGTTTCCATATGATGAGCCCATTGGTTGCAACGGTGATTCTTTCCTACTGATGTCATCTGGAGCAGGGCCACAAAGAACAATTTAGCGTCTATGTTTTTGGAATAAATGTTTTACGGATATAAATCAAATCAAAGTGGCCACATCACCCTACATTAAATAGCTGTGGTTATGAACTATAAACTGTACGGTGTTTATTGTGCAATTTGTCATTATAATACTATAACTATATTATAATTGCCACTACTGGGTGTACAAAGCAACAGGAATACTGCACTTAAATACTGTATGTACAGCATTTTAAATTAACCTCATTGATTGATTGGTGTATTTGATAAAATCTAATCAACAAGACAGATTTCCCTCACTTATGCAATAAATCCCATTTTGAACATTTGTCTGCAAAACCTGTCGTCAATATGAGTTCATTAGCTGAACAGAGCACATTTTGCCTTCTGTAACACTGAGTCCAAAAACAATATTGCACGTCTATGTGAAAGCTCCCATTAGGAGATGTACCTCCATAAATAATCTCTGTTTATCCTAAGGGTGCATCTCCTTGGTGACAAGCTCATTGCCAACATGATTGCTCTCTCATCCACATTGACGGGAGTGAATATTATTAAGTGTCATTAGATTCAATGGACCTGATTTATGACGTTAGACTTCACTGTCATTCTGAGTACGATATGACCCAATCACAACCTCCGGAAACTTCTGCAGAAATGGAGATGAATGACTTTTGCAGATGCTAGAAGAGAGATTACATTTTGTTCCTTTCAATTTAATATTGCTCTTCGCAATGAGATGACAAGGCAACGAAAGATCGATGGTCTGCAAAGACATAAATCTCGCTCTCCCCCACATACACCTTTTTGCATAGAAAGCGCTTTTTCAACTCATGTTAAACTTTTAATACTTTCTCTGCATTCTCAGCATAGACAGCTCTCTAAGATAGAAGTTGTGTGACATCATGACCAATGGATGTCTCTGATTGATTGCCTGTTTATGTAGCCTGACCCAACAGGCCCTGGTTGGGCCCAGGGTCATTCACGATGCCCTTAGTGTGTGCTGTCATTCTCTGTGAAAACACATTCGGAACCTCAACACTATTAAAACATGATCATTTACAAAAAATGAAAACATACAGGAATCAATTGACCATTTTTAAATTCTTCTCTGCATAGCAAAAGGTAAAAGATTCTGCAACTCTCCTAAAATGCTCCAAGTAGTGGAATATTATGTGACATCACATCCTCTGACAAGAACAGCGCTTGTTTTTATTAAGAACAGCAGACTTATTATTACATAAATAACACGTTAGGTATACGAGCCTGAAGTATTTTCTGTTTGTGATGCCATGACTTTATATGGGCTTTAAATCTTACCTAAGCTGTGAAAGCATCACTATTATGATAACAAGCCTGCCATCTAGTGTGTCAATTGAGCACTGCACCATAAAACTTTGTGAAGGCAAGATTAATGCCAAGAACAATAAAAAAATGCAATAGATATTTTATATGGGAACTTTTCTCTATGATACTACTTTATCTTTGCAGCTGTAAATGGTCTGCACTTATATAGTGCTTTTTCTACCTATTGGCACTCAAAGCGTTTTACACTGCTTCTTATTCACCCATTCACACTCAAAATCACACACACACTCATACACCTATGGGGAAGCTACTATGCAGCTGTCCAACGCTCATCGGGGGCAACTAAGTTGGGGTTCAGTGTCTTGCTCAAGGACACTTCGACATTAGACCGGAGGAACCAGGGATCGAACAAACAACTGCGAGATTGGTTGGCGACCGCTCTACCTTTCTGCACTGTAGTTGTTTAATATCCATATTGTTTATGTATGAGAATGTGTTCCCTCTTTTCTCAAGCTCCTTAAACACTAATACTGTAGTGTGCAGAGAACATGCTTATGTAAGGTCCTAAACCAGCAACACGGGAGCAATGTGGAGTCTAGAAAAAAGAAAGAAAGTACAGTATGTGGTCATGTACAGTATGTTCAAAATTTTGGGATGAAAGAAAAAAGGCTTCACTGTAATTTTATAGCTGTTTTATGGAAATGTACTGCTGTGAACCAACTTTATTAAAGAACTCACTTCATTTGGAAGTAGGGAATAAAGAAAGGGAATCAATTTTGGCACATCTTCCCACAGGCTGTAACTATTTATTACGCTTCTCCCAAAACCGAACATTAAAAAGTGTAAATGTGAATAATAGTGCACGAAGTATGAATTTGCTTTTTGTGCAACAACTGGCATCCTCAGCTTCATTCCATCTGTGTTTTTTCTTATGAACAAAAAGCTTTATAGCCCCTACAGGGGAATTGCTTTGCCCAATGACTTATAAAAACATCTAACACATAAAAACCAGACATCCATTGCTATTAAATCACAAAACATCCAAGACAGTATTTCTTTTAAAGCCATACGAGTAGAATGTGGCTTACCTCCAAAGAGATCAAAGGTCACATTCAGCGCCGGGGGCTGGAAGAGATTCAGTAACTTAATGGACACTTCAACAGGGCAGATGTCTATACATAACCAGATTCACTGTTACGTAACAGTGTAACATTTATTTTTCTCTGGGGTAAGAGTAAGTCGTAGCCTTATTTACAGCCTATACTCTATGCAAAAGAGAAACCTTTGTAAAATATATGGAATTAAGGGCCAGTTATGGTAGTTCAGTGTTTCCTTCAAAGTAAAATGTTGCCAATATGAGATCAATTAGTAAAAAAATAAAAATTAAAAATTAAAAACATGTTCATGTGCATGGCGTCAAACCTGGATCCTCTGATTCACAGGTCAGGGACATGGCAAAGGGCTAAGGTATTATCTCACCCCAAACGATCCTAACAGGACAGTTTCTTTGTTGGTGCCATATGTCAAACTCTGAGGTCTGTATCATACAAACAGACATATATCAGAAGAACGTGAATCCAATGTGGCCTCAACTACACATGTGCAGCTGAAAAATGAATCTGGTTGATTTGTTGTGCTTAAAACTACACATTAAATATTTATTGAACATTTGATTCCAGTCAGAAAACAAAATAGATCCAGTGGATCTCAATGCAAATACACACTAAAACTATGTCTCTTAGATTTTTTGTTTCATTAGTTTGTTTTCCCATTTAACTAGACAACAATAAAAAAGGCAGAAATTCCAAGAAATAGGAAACTTAAGCTGTAGGTGGCACTGTTTGTGGAGTGAGATGATACGATGGCAATTCCCGGCCTACAGCGATCACAGTTTTCACCACAGAAGGAGCAGGAATCCATATTGCGCAGAACATCTAAGTTGTATGTCCTTGTTGCTCTCCTCACTGTGAGACAAAAGCATGAGTTTAAGATCATCTAAGTCACATTCAGTATAACAGCTATATATATTTTTTTATAGAACAATTACAGTGCATGACATAAACCTACATACTGTAAACTTAAAGCAGCATTAGAAGATTACTTAAAATTTTACTCACTAGGTTCATAGTAGTCATAAACCTGCACCACAGCATCCTCCACACGTGCAACTTTGTAATTTCTGATAACTGGAAAGTCGATGCAAACCTCTGACTTTTCAAGCTGCAAATAACACAACAAATGGGATCATGATAGTACGCACAGTACACCTAGATACTTATCTTTTTTCTCGTAAACTGATTCTAAGCCAAGAATCATCATATACTGATCATATGAATGTGTACAAATATCTGATGTAGGACATGATTCCCAATGAAATACATTATGTGCACTTTCAATTCACAATACTGTATCAGATGACAACGTCTGATAAAAAAAAAAACTTCTATTACAGCAGTAAGTTGCCACTGGATAATAGTATTTAAGATATAATATACATATATATATATAAATGCAGAAGCCAAGTACAGTACACTTGTACACTTGACACAAAGTTAGCCACCTGTGGGTGAATTGTAATTCACCAATACATCAGGTGAAAATGTATTTTCTTTTTGATCACCAGGATATTTACGAAGATAAAGTATAAACAGTATAGTTATATATTGTGTACTGGCTTGACATAAAGTAGCTAGTAGTACCCCTGGGGTCTCTGGACTTTCAAACTTAATTCTCTCATATGACAATTTAACACGCCCAGTAAGATCTAAAGTCACAGTGGATCCCAAATCATCTTTCATGTTTGACCCTGAAGTGATTAAATTCTTACTGAATCCAGATACAAGATGACTTTCTCAGGAAGTATTTCCACCTTCCGGATAAGTTCTGTTGGGGCAGCAGCGCTGGGAGAGAGACTGAATCCACTGAGCATGCCCACATCCAATATGACCATACCTGTATAAGGTATCCCTTTATTGTCCTTTAAACTAGAGAAGGCAAAAGCAAGAGGTCAGGACCCTGGTGTTACGTAGCATGTAGCAAAACGTCATAAAGATAAAAAATTCAATTAATAACTTGTTTAAATATACCTTGTGCAGACAGACAACATCATTTGATCGTGGTTCCCCTTATCAACAACACTAACATTTAATGCAAAGGTCTCTTTGTCTGTGTTGTGGTTCTGGGAAAATGCTCTGCTCTCCAAGTTGTAAAAGACATTCATCTACGTGGATTCATGCCGATGTTTGAGAACAGAAAAAAAGAGAATGGCTTGTAATACTGAACACAGTCAAAGGATTAACCTTATGCCAGAAACTTCCTGAGTGATTTTATCGGGACAGACTAAATGCAGATAGCAGTTGCAGCTACAGTATGCGTTCCAGATGTTCGTTGCTGACAGTCTATTATCATAACACTACTTATCATGCACAGCTGCTGCATTCATTTTATTCTGCTTATGCTCTGGTGGTCAAATTATACTTCATGGTGAGCTAATACATTGGAGGCTAACCAGCAAAACAAGAACAATAAAGTTGTGTGCAATACCTGAAACATGGCAAATCCTCTTCCCTCCATGTATATATTGACGTCTAGATCTTTGTCAGCATTGATCTTGAAACCATAAAGTCAAAGTAGAAAGAAAATCCAGATTTGCAATGTCACAGTGAATATAGCATCGAATAAAAATATTTAAAGATACACATTAAGCATCAATTATGGGATTCACAGATTTGTTACCTCTTGCCTTTGATACATCCGGTAAGTAGTGGAGTTTATACTGAACAGAGATACTAAATTAGATCCCGGAGAAGTTATATTAAGCCTGAGGTCAATGGCATTGGCGCCACTGAACGCAGCATAGTAAGCCAGAGCCTGGAGGGCAACCACTGTGTCCTGAGGATTAAAATGGATACAGGTAAAAATGTCTGTAGCTGTAAAATTTGACTAGCACAGCCGGGGAATGGTTGTACAATATGATATATTCTTACTTTATTTTCACTTAAATAAAAATCTGATATTCATAAAGTTGTCTGTCTGTTCGTCTAACCTGTGTTGTGGTGTAGCCTCCTAGATGATTTCTCTGATTGCTTAACCACTTCAAGAGTGCAATGCCTTCGACTAAGCTGCCACGCCTGAAAAGAACCAGCAGTACATAAGAGACCATCTCAATCTGTGCTGAGTGCACATCCCACTCATTTGACTCCAGGCCGGCAGAGGACCTCCACATCATTTCCCCATCTATGGAACAAAATGACAGACTCTGAAATAACAGAACATTTGGATTCTGTGTGAATTATAGTGGAAATACAAATCCTATCTTTCATTGAGGCATGATAATTGATGTGTGTCCTTGCACGTTACTCGACATCAGACCTGTACTGAATTACCTCTGTGGTCAGCTCTTCTGTTGAGCTCAGCGAGGGCAAATTCGGCCAAGGGACTATTGGCCAGAGTTAAAGCATATGTCACCAGACAGAGACTGTAGTTACTGACAACTCCACTGGACACTTTGCTCTCAAGGTAGCTCAGGGCCAGAGACACATTGCCTTGGTATGTGCCCTTCACACAGAGAAATCAAACGAAAAAAATCATTAGTGTCAATTGAATTTATATCCATTGTTTTTGCTGTTAACAGAGCATTGAAAGTTTTCTAAATGTAATAGGTAACCTTTCCCTCTCTACTGACACACGCGCACACATCCTCTTGACATACCACATAGGTCCCGTCCTCCAGCAGTGCAATCAGCACATAGGCAGTAAGTGCTACTGGGCCATTGTCCAGTCCTCCCTGCATCTCAGTGTGAATCAGCCTGCCCACTTCACTGAACTCACCCTGAGGCCCCTGACGTTTCAGGAGCCAGGTCATGGCCCCGGTCAGCACATTCTCGTCTACTTGAATGTAATTCTGAGCCTGGATGAAGCACCGCAGCACAAAGGCTGTCAGCCTGCAATCACAGAAAGAGCACAAGGAACATCAGCGTCAGACACTGCATTTTTGTAGATCATCGTGGATCAATGTAATACACAAGGACACATAATTGACGAAGACCAGTAGCCACTTTAAAATTAACTGCTACAATGAAAGGATAGTGTGAAATAAACCTTGCTATTCAGAAGTTTATTTCCCCTTTGTTCTAAAATGTTAACACTGTTCTTGGTATTACTCCTACTACTACTGATTATTAAAGCAATGTTTAATAGCAGGTCAACGCTTCTGTATGCAAGACCTTTTACTATTATGGTGATGACCTACCACGTGCTCCCAGAGGTGTCGCTGGCTCCAAAAGCACTGAAAGAACCATCGTCTCGTTGGTAGGACAGTTGCTTTACATATCCTAATGGCAGATAGACAGAACTTGACATGGTGACACATTCTTAAAATCGCTACATGCAACTTAGAAACTAGAAATCTAGAAATCATACTTTATACAGTATAAATAGTACAGTAGTTGTGTTTCACTTCTATAGTAAAAGTCATTATGGGATATTGCAGTGAGTCATGTAAAAGCTGTTTACCCTCCCTCATAAAGTTCAGAGCCCAGGTTCTGATCTCCTGATTGTCCAGGGTTGACTTGTCCAGGTACTGGAGAACATAAATACTTGGAGCAATGTGGATCATGTTCTGCTCCCCACAGCCAAGAGGCATTTCAACCAGAGATTCCAAGTTGTTGATAGACAACCCCAAAATATCACCTGTAAAGTGACACAGGAGGGAAAGAAGAAGGGTTTCACTGAACAATGTGTTCAGTAAACGTTCCAGACCAGACAGAAACTATGGACGACTGACTGGTTCATATGTGGCGATGCCAATTTGAATGATTAGAAAGACTTATACGTCTACAATGCATAGGACATTATGTAAATGTATAACTCAATTAGAGCACTAGAGCTGACAGAAGAGGAAAAAATGTTAGAAAACCACTCCACCCATGTACTGAGGCTCCATTCTCTTTTCTTCACTGTTTACAGTTCAGTTATAAATATTACTAAGGAACCTGAAATTACTGGGCTGGGGCTTCAAGAAGCAATAGTTTTAAATGACAATTAATTTCAAGAAAACTTGCTAATGTAGCACCTACTGATGCAGTTGCCAAAGAAAACCAACCAACTTACCAGATATGGAAGAATAGAGGAAACTATAAAACAGCATCACAAGCAGAAAAGCTAAATTAGAGACACAAACTCCATCCTACACATTTGCTTTGTGTGTAATAAAGCTGACTATCACAACAAACACAGAAACCGCACATTTGGCTCTGGCTGAGGAAAATCCTAAAGCTTGCCTCTCTACCGTGACAAATGCCCTGCACAGAAATGATGCCATGCCAAAAAGTCTGACAGCTGTTCATAATCTACCCACCACGAACCATAAACATTCCTAAATGTTTTCAGGAGTTTTATGCGCTTTTACCCAAGCTCATCATCTAAAGACAAAGGAAAATGTGAGCACAAAATACACATGCCTACTGTAACTGACTGAAAGGAAACACAAACTGCACTCAGATGGAACTGGCACAACAGGGAAGACAAATAGTAGACGTACCAACCAATGCTGCGTGGGCCCTCTGGCTACCCGGAACCAAATTTGGTGGAAATGAGAAGGAGATGGAAACGGAATTGCTGTGCTTCTCCATTTCCAGCTCCAGGAACATAGTCTTTGAGAAGAACTGTTCAACTCCCCCAGGCTTCAGGAACAGGAAGTGTTTCACTGTTACAGGATTAACTGCTGCCACATAGCATGTTGCTTTTTGTTCTGGATCTACAAGTCTAAATCCACTGGTTATACAACAAGTTAATGCAAAGTAGAAACCTCTTTGTCTCAAACACAGAGTACTCACTACTCTAAGTTAAATGTAAAGATATTTTTTTATATTTCTGAAACACCATACCTTCACGAGCACTCGCCAAACCAGGCGGTCTGAAGCCTCTGCAGATACAGCATCCACAGTTATTTCTATTTCGCCCAGAGCTACTGGCCTTATAGGGAACAGGGCTGAACCAGAGACGTGACTCCTCAGGTTAAGTTTTTGGGCATGTTTCACAGAGACATTCTCCCTGTTTTCCAGAACAAACTTAAAGGCCTTGTTCTGTGTGAGTAGCACAATGACCTATGGAGAGAAACATACAGGAAATAAATCTTTCTGTGTGCCTCACAAGACATCGACAGATGCATATTATTTCAAGATACTTTAACTGTAAATCTTCCAGGGAGGATTTATTTTGACTGAAATAATAGTGACAGGTCTAACAAGTTATCACTCACAATTTAGCCTGGATGTACCACAAATGAAATCCTGCATAGTGTACCTCTAGCTCCTGCTCTAGATGGTTGATAATGTTCACTTCAAGCACAATCTCCTCTCCTCTTATGAGGTATGATGGGACATTCAGAGACAAGGAGAAATCTTTGGACACAGTAAGCTGTGAATGAGAAGACAATAAAAAACCTGCCAATAGAAAAATATCCAATTGCATTTAATTATCTAAGAGACATATCAATGGCATAAAGTTCCACATACTGTACAGTATTAAGTAAAGTATTTTGTTACCTTTTGTGGCACCTGAGTGAAGCCCAAACCCAGGTTGTCTGACATTACTAGTGCAACAGCTCTTAAAGAAGTAACACCATCTGGTACTGTTATTTTACCACTCATCCATTTTGCATCACTAAACAAAGCAACATAAAATAAAACTATGCAATGGGCTAAGTACTGATCACTTATTTTAATATCATAATTCCGGTACATTTTAAGAACTCACCTAACATTAGTATCCAACCACAATAAAGAGTCATTAAAATTCATCCAGTGGCTCCAATATGTCTCTTTATTTTGGGTTTTTGAAAACCCTAAAATAGAAAAAAATAAGGACAAACAGGCTGTATATAAATATTAAAAAGGAAGGAATCAGGTATTGTTAAAAATGATGAGACAATAATGACTACAAGAGGGCACCATGAATAAAAAGTCGGTGCTGTATATAGAAGAACAACACTGCCTAACTGTCTCATCATCATCATCATCATACCATTTTTAGCTCCATCGGGCTGATTTTCTTTATACAGTCCGGCATTGGTCAGAGTCTTTAAACTACAGTGCTGTGGCATGAAAAATAAAAAAGAACAATAAGTGTGTTATTGTAGTTGCTAGAAGTACAGAGAGAAATGATGCATCATTATCCCACATATATGTCAGATCGTTTAAGTTAAATTATAGTATAACGTTAAAATCTCAAACGTGGAGAGGATATATTCTAGTAATACATGTCACAAGGGAGTCAATTTAAGACAAAACAGTGGTGAAGCTTTGTTTCCTCCATCTTGCATCCACCAATAACCCTCAGGTCATGCACCCAATACAATAGAGTCTTCCTAACAAAGCAGACGGATGTGTTACATCCAGAACAACCAGTTCAGTGGACACAGTCTTAATACAGTATCTAACAGGGAAACGTGTGTATCGAAAGATTTTCCAAAGGATTAAGGTTACAAGAACGTTGCAATGAAGTAATTCTGACACTGTCAGGTGACTTTGTGGATGAGGTTTAAGTTTCAGCAGATTATATTTTTCTCCTGTTGTCTGAGCACACAATACTCACTCAAAGCTGCAGAGCACAATGGGCGGATAATGAAATGGTCCTCTTGGTCCTCTTTGCTTTCATTCTAGTGGCTTTTGTTTTTGGAAGTTCTCTGTCTCCCATGTGTTTGTGTTTCATTTTATTTTTAAGAGTTTTAATGGTCATTGTGCATATGTTTGAGCCGAGCTCCTATAAACTATATGAACAGTAACTTCAGAGACTCTAACTCATACCCCCCTGACCTCCTGGGCCTGACCCCAACAGGTTATTCATTAATCCATATCTGCAGATCCTACAGTAAGCTTTCTTCATTCAAGTGACACTTAATCCCAATCAGACACAGAAAACTAATGAATGTATTTAGCTGAAAGAACAAAGATCTGAAAAAAAAAAAAAAAGTTTGCTTTAGTTTGTTTGTGGTCTTTGTCATACCTGTTCGACTTGTAAGTCCTGGTCATCCTCCAAAGTCTCATCATCCATCCCCATTATTACGATTCCAACCTGGGACCTAGGTTCAGGCATAGTGACACTGAGTGATACTTGCTCACCAGGCTGAGCCTCATTACTGCTCCAGCTTAGAGAAACCTGAGAAAACCAAACACACAGAGACAATTATAGGTGTATCCTGCAACGCTTTAACTGATATAATGGAGTGATAGAGCAAAAATTAAGAGTACATAGTTTGAATGGTTGATGAATATGCGCGCTGTGTCACTGGTAACCTCTCCGTTAGAAAGGATGCAGTAAACAGTGATGCAGCTCTCAGGAGACCATGACAATGATGGAGTCAGGGAAAAAGACAGGGAATTTTTGGTTCCAGTGTCCACCACTTCACCTCTAGAGCTCACCTGGAAGCACAACAACACAAAAAGAATCCTTTATTTCCATCTGACAACTAAGTATTTAAAGGAGCAATGAGAACAATGAGGCCCATCATTTTCTATTATGATCTGCAGTGTGCAATATTTTAGCATAGTTATAAGAAATTAAATCAAATTCATATCCAAAAGTTAAAAAATAGTTCTGCATCAGTCTCTGCAGGCTAGTGACTGATATCGTGGTTGAATCATGAGATAGATCAATTCTAATGCAACAATATTAGACATTTCAGATCCATTAAAGAATCAATTTTCAAAATATAGTAGGTTGATGTGAAAAAGCATTTAGATCCAAATGTAGAAATATCAAAAGAGAACCACTATTTTATGTACATAATTGTTTAGAGATTTTACAGACTTTGTGGACACATAAAGGCTCATTATTTCAATGTTTACCAAGTTAGAAACTATGTTTGATCTGACTATTTTAGACTGAAACAAGGAAAGCAAGATATTTTCTTATATTCATAGCTTTAAAAAAGTCCAATCTGTAGAAATGCACTTACTTGCAAATCAGAAATAGCTAAAAGTGAAACCAAACGGATGCAGTCAACTTTTGCTTTATTCATTTTTTTTAGGAAACTATATTGTCATGTGATTTCTACAAGATTTACAGTAATATTTCTCTAAGATTCTATGTGTAGAAATACAATTTGCCATTCATTCAGAAAAGAAAATGCCAGGTTATCTTATTTGCATACAGACTTTATTGACCAAACATACATTACCACAAAGTGAAGTGCAGTTGGTTGAAAGGTGCTCTCCACATTTATATGGACAGGAAATCCAATCTGAAAGTTAGAAATATATCACATATAATTAATATATTACATAAGAAACCGGTATAGCTAACATAATTAATGCAACAATTTAGACAAGGGGTCATATGCACACATTTTAATTTAGAACCGAGCGACAAAATACATTACCTGTCCATACAATGTATTGCTTGGGGAGATCTGAATGTATGAGCCACTGGGAGAGGAGTAGTTGTTGTAGACTGTCAGAGTCTCCTCACTGGACTGAAATCTGGCCTGAAAATGAACACGTAGACTACAATGATGTTTGCTCCATGACTGATATTGATTTTTACTTGGTGCTCACGTTTTTGTCAGACAATAAGAAACGCAAACCTCACAGGGTCACATTTGTTTCAGAATAATAGGATGTTTGCTTACACCTAAGTTTACAGATCCTTTGGTCGTTTCTGTTACTACCAAACATGTAATCGCACATTACTGAAACTACTCATCTTACACAAAATGAAACTGCTGAATGTCACTTTTGCTGGAGGACATAAATTCCAGCTGATGTAAACCAAATAAACCTCACCCGAATAAAAACTGTCTCTATTTGATCCCGTAATTTAAACTTAATGTGGACTTTCCCATCCTCAGGCACTTGAAGTGTCAGAGTTGTAGAGGAATTCAAGGTGGATGGTCTCTGAGTGACCTCAACCACAGCCGAATGCATTAGATCCCCTGAGGCCAGAGGCTTTCTGTCATACCTGGAGATCCTGAGCTGTGGAAAAGACACAAGAAAAGAAATTATGAACTGGAAAAAACTGCTTAAAATAACTGTAAAATAAATAGAATGATAGTAATTCACTTACTTTTGTAGAGAAGTATAAGGACGGTTTGAGCGTAGTCGGAAAGTCTTTGAATTTAAGCTGGAATATTTTTTGTCTAAGCTGAACTACAACCGTTTTGTTCACATTATAACCTTGACGAGAGAACAAAAAATAAATTGTATAAAGAAGCAACTGAAATGCATGTTATGCATGGATTTTGAATTTTACATTTATACATAAACAAATACTGTTTTAAAGATCATTTCACCTGTAGAGTTTTGCGTAACAGAGACTGCAACATTGAAATGGCCATTGCTGCTATTTCCCAATGAACTGTATAGAGGTTGAAGCTGATCTTTGCTGAAGAAAAACTGTGTTGACCCATAGATCTGGAAAATGGTGGTTAAAGGTTGAACACATATAATTAACTATGCAGATACATTAACTGTAAAAGCACCAACTGACTACTACTAGTGTCTAAACCACATGATTAGCGAAACCTCACCTCTTTGGTTTGTTTTAAAATGACTGAAGAGGCTGCATTATTATTATCAGGTGCCCGAGTGACCGAGACAGTTAAGGTTGCCAGTACAGGTTTTCCACTGGGGTAACTAAGGAAAAACCCCAAATCACTTTTTAAAAGCATTTAGCAAGTAGAGTGCTTATTTTAGATTTTTGACAATGAATCATGGTTGGTTTAGTTTGGATTTTTGAGCACTGATCAACAGTGAAAGTTATAACAAATCTCTACAAACTCATTTAAATTAATATGACATATAAAGAAAAAAGATGATTTTAAAAGTATGTGTAGATAGGTTTTGGACAGCACATCCCCACAGCATGATGCTGCTACACCCATGCTTTACAGTCAGGGTTGTGTCTTTCTTATGATGTACTGTGTTGTGCCAAACATCGATTATGGCGATTGGATTGTTCAGTAACATAGAAGTTTTTTTGAGTGCATCTGAATAAATGATTTTCAATAATCATTTTGGAGAGTTGTCTGAAACTTCTTTTGTCTTTGGCCAGAATACTGATTCAGCAGTAATTGCACCTTTTAGATACAGGTGTATTTATACGACGGCGACTTAAAACACACTACACACAGGTGATCTCAATTTACTGTACGTAACTATGAGACAAGTAAGTTAGCCACTTTAAAAGGGGTAAATACTATCTTTTTCATTTTTATATTTTCTGTTAACTTAAATAATGTAATCAACCATGATTTAATGTTGTTAGAATATTTGCAGGATATACTTTTTAATGGACACTGTACAGTATGTGTATGTAAATTTACTGATGTGAACTAGCCAGTTGAACTTACAGCGCTCTCACTGAGCCTGAAATGTCATGGCCAACAAGAACCTGTGAAGTTGTCTTGACCAGCACTACAAAGGGTAGATGCTCTGCAAAAAAATGTAGGAAAGGCAGGAATTAAAGAATGAGTTAACTTTTCCCCCCAAGTTTGTCTAAAATAATAAGGTGCCCATGTGAACACTGAAACAGATTTGTTTGCTGCAATCATTAGTCCTGTTTGTGCTGGCCATTAAAAGAGGTTTTCATAAAAAACTTTCCACAGTTTGTGCAAATATGTAATTAAGTGTTCACAGTCATAGTACTGTAAAACAAAGTAATCCTTCACATACAGTGCTTCTGTGCAGAGCTGCAGTACAAAATCCAGCAACAAAGTGAAAGATTTTGACATTGCTAAGGATTGATTTGTCTAACTCTGAAGCCTAATTTATCGAAAAATGAACTGGGCAGGTCAGTGTTAGTTTTAAGGTTAAAAAGTTAACTTATTAAAATTTAAAATTTCCCAGAACATCGCAAATAATAAGCTGGATATTTTACCATAATGATCCACAGTAAATGTTTTCTTTTCAGTCACACCCTGTTGTAAAGAGAACAAAAGGTCAAATACGTGCGCGCCATTAGTGAGAGCTACATATTGGTACTGTTGAGATGGATGGAGATAGATACGTAGCTACACTGTATCTATAATATATAATATATAATGTTCAATTAACATACTTGTTTATTATTTAACAGACATGCAAAAGCAAAAAAATCCACTTAACATTTACTGTTGTTGTAATGGCCCACAGTCCAAGAGGAGATGTTTGGGATAAATTGAATTCCAGCAACACAATCCCCAGAATCCCCGTGGACTCCTGTCTGTCAACAATGTTTCCTCCAGGATCCTGCGAGCGATAAAGTAACATCAACTTGACAAAGTTCCTGTAGCTTTGTCTTTTGACCCAGAAAACCGAAACCTACCTGTACAGAGACTTCCACTATTCCTTTATATGGATGCTTATCCAACTGGACAGACACAATTCTGATTCTGACGGTATCACCTGGTTGGTAGCATGATCTGTCTGTTTGGATGAGTGTGGAAATGTTTTTCAGGTTGACGCCGAGGGTGGTGGTGTTGGTAAAAATGAGACCGTTATTGCTGTAGCCTCTCACCGTCAAGTTGAAGAGGGAATCCTGGGCTACCGAGCCAGGAATCTGAATTGATTGTATAATTACAATCATAAGACTGGTGACACAACTGTTTCATTCTATTTGTGTGTGTGGGGGGGGGTGGGGGGTGGGGGTGGAAATGCAAGTTGAATAAAGAATAAAAGACAGAGGAAAAAAAGGATAAAATACTCACAGGAGGGAGTGTGAGGACCGTGGTCAAACCTTAAAAGCAAACAAAAAAATTTTCATTTAAGCATATCAAAAGCTAAAAAAGTCAATATGCAGATCAAACCTCTGAGTATTTGCAGTGTTACCTCTTTGGAAGTTCAGTGTTTGGGTTACTCTGATGTTGCCTTGTACCAGTTCAGCAGTCACTCTGCCGGGGGAGTCAGCAATGACAATGACAGACAGCAAAGTGGGAGTCCCAGCATGCAACTCTACTGGACCTGATATCAGAAACAGTGTCCTAACAGTATAGAGTGAACAAAGGGATATTTATTATTCCAAACAAGCCAGTTGGACTATGTCAATTGATTTAAATTAATTCATGGGTAGTTTTAAAAAAAATCATTGTGACTTCATTTACAAATGTTTGCACCACTTACCTTGATGAATCCTGAGTCAAACCGGGCACCGCAAAACACAATCCCAAATGCATAAGCAAGGTCCAGATCCCGTCCATTTTTCTACCACCCTCACTCCTTCAAATGTCCAACATTTGCTTCAGACTCTAAATGACGGCCACCAGTTCCACAAGCTCAATTGACCCGGACCATGTTACATAACTCCACCTACTGTCCTAACACAACACCCTTTGGTTGCTCATACACACACACACTAGCCTAAATGCCCATATTCTCACACACAGTGGATACACATTTTTAAACCTTTTGCCTAGGGGGACATGTCTCACCTGACTATTCAATTCATAGAGATGCTCCGCAGCCATACGGACAGGAAAATACATCTTTAATGTCAGACAGAATACCACACTGCATGTGATATGGGACATAAAACCTCCTGGGAATTTCATTCTTGGCCTGAAACAAAAAAAAAGAGGCTACTATTTCAATCTACATTGTTCTGTAAACATTTTGCTTCTTTATAGGTCCTTGCTTGGAAAGCAAATCCACAGTTAAGGGATCTGGTAAACAGGTTTGACATTTTAATTACTCTGTGATAACACAGTGACAGGACCACAGAGCAGCGGCATGTTAATGAGGTTTTGTCTCGGGAGAAAACAGGGATCAGTCACCCAAAATGCAGTTCATTTAACTGAAAAACATTCTATCCAAAAACAACTACTACTTGGTCACAAAGCACTCTATGGTATAACATCCAAATTTGACACAAAAATGGATGTCAAAACGTTTTTAGTAAACATAGCAGCATGGGAGGAGGATAGGTGCCAATGAGGGGCCATGATTGAACCACTATGCAACTTACACCAAGGAGCATGACACTGGCATTTCCTCATCTTTACCAGCAGGTGGTACTAGAATAAAAGGCAGCTTATCCATTTAAACCTAGACTTCTCATTTGGGTTGAATGCTTAACAAACACAGAAGATATGGGAATACTTGACTCCTTTTCAATTTACTACCGTACATTCATGCTCGTATACGACTGTGAGATGGGCTCAAAAGGACTCTAGAAATACATGAACAATTGAACGGCAAACGGTTACAAACAAGATCCATACATTACCACTCACACCATTATAAACATTTTATTTCTTTGGTTTGTTCACACTAGTTACATATAAACAAGTTTACAATAAAATATTTCTTCGGCATGGATGCCTTTGGCAGAAACATAATACATTTCCTTTCTCAGTATGGATGTACAGTTTGAGGGTGCAGCTGCAATAATGCAGTGGGTGATGTGACGTGAGGTCCTACGTCGCTACTTTAATGCACATCCCCTGAGCACCTAAAAAGCACAGTTGGTGTAACATGGAGGCACTTCAAAAGATTCTGATCACTGCCACACAGCGTCTCTATAACCTACTTACTGATCCGCAGTCTTACAATGAGTTCTTAAAAGGACTACAGCAGTCCTTTAAATCTTTACTGTACGTCATTACATTCAACAAAGTGCTGACAAAAGTGCATATTAATAGAGTGCTAAAAGGGCTGGGAAAAAAGAGGAACGTTTGCGAAGCATCTCAAACATTTTGGTAATACAGTACTTTCTGCCAGTGAAGTATCAGTGTGGAGACATTTACAGCAACTGTACCTGTACATACACTTTTCTCAGAGTACTGCTTAGACAAAAAAATCCAGATATTCTACATTTTTTTGTATTAAAAGGTCATTTTGTTAACACTGTTGTTTTGTTCGCTCCTCCTCAGGTGGTCAACTTCTCAGCTTGTGTACTACTCACTAAATCTTAGTATGTGGGAGACATGAAAATGTCAACAACAACAACAAAAAAAGGACTAAAATACTGGCATTGACAGCAAAACAATCAATAGGTGACCCTTCACTTCCTCATCACTTTCACAGCATCTACTTGATTAAACTAAATTCTCTGATGCCAAAACCTACGCAGAAGGAATGCCAAATTAGATAGCCTTAATTACATTTCTAATTGTATAATATTTCTAGTAGAGAGACAGACTTTGATCCATTATTACATACACATCTGCTTGGGTGAGTAAATCTGATCAAACCTAAACCTAACGAATTCTTCATACTAAATTTAGTGCAGTATCAGTGCTTATTCTTTACATATTTTACATTTTGCAATCCACTTAAGTTTCCACACCCCATTTCTTGCCTGAGCTAATATTAATAAAAATTAATGGAAATCAGCAGAGCATGTAATGTTGCTTATGCTCTTTAAATGTAGAAGCTTTGTGCCACCATTGTTTTTTTTCAAGACATCATGCACTTTAACATAAAGCAACATATCATTCAGTCAAACATTTACAACTTCTCTGTACCTTTGGATGCCATTTTTTGCAATAGAGGAACATCAGCTCAATTTTCCAATCACCCAACAAAGATAAAGCATAGTATTCAGCGAGCCATCATTATAAATAACTCAACTTCTGTCATTTCATTCGATGAGTCTGAAGGATTTCCACCACAGTATTGCCTTTCCACGCCTCCAGCAGTCACATTTCAAAGTGGCGATACATGCTCTCCACGTAGCTCAGGACCCGTTGCCAGTCAGGACCTCCTGCTCTTAACATCTCCTCAAGTGTCTGTCCAAAAAATAAATAAATAAATAAATTCTAATTTAGGAGCGCCAACACAAACAAAATCTAGTCTCTGAGTGGAGGTTTACCTGTGAAATGATATATTGAATTTGTTAAGACACTGAGGCTTACCAGCGTTTGAACGATCCCTACAGCCTCCCCTGTTTTGAATGCCAGACTGAGATTCTCCCTCTACAAACAACCAAAAATATCTCAATAAGCTGAAAACCATAAATCACTCTGTCCTATGCATTAGACAGTCAAAAGACACAGTTCCTACTTTGTTCTCTGGGGTAAGAGTGCTATAAGGGATGTGTGAGGGGAGGTAGCTGTGGTAGACAGCACAGAATGCGAGACCATCAGCCCAGCTGCTGCTGAAGTTGGTGATGTCAATGTTCTGAAAACCATAAAGAGGAACAGAAGGGTTTCAGTGCTATGAGATCTAATTGGACAATGTACAATGGTTTAAAATCAAGGCATAACATTTAATAACCACGATACACTTAAGACATTACTCAAGACAGTCAATAAAGCATTAATTAAACTTACTGTATTTTAACTAATGTATATGATCCATGTAATGCACTATACTGTCAATATTAAATGGACACAAATTCAAATTGTACTACAAAATAAAAAATACACTTCTTTGAGAACTTTGGGCTCACGATGAAAATGTCATTAAGTTCAGAAACCCATTAACATGTTCATGATCACCTTGTAGCCTTGGGTTTGGCTTTGACACCAGCGCAGCAGCGAGTTTCTCTTGGAGCCTCCATGGCGACGCAGCAGCAGGTTGAACCCATCCTGGGACCTGACAAAAACGAGACACAAACTGCTGATGGCCTCAATTAACACCATAGAAATTATCCCTGTGTGGTTACAAAAAGGTCCCCAGAGTTATTGAAAAGAAAATTTAATTAACATGTGGATTTTAATAAAAGATATGTTGTATTGCCTATAAAGTATTAAGCTCTATGAGTTCAGCAAGCAAATGTTCTTGGGTCAAAACAACTAATTAAATTGACATAAGTAGTAAATAGGTTGGTCTCTTGGTTGGACACAATTGTTTTGTGTGCGCAAGTGTGTGTGTGTGGAGGCTCACTTGGTGGGAGGCAACTCACTGAGCAGAGCAACGTTGTACTTGTTTAAAGACTCTTCACGTTTCCCTGCAAAGACAAGCAACAACACTGAATTATCTAACAGTAAGTCATGTTATACAACACAAAACAATGGGCAAAACAATGATCTCAAAGATTCTAATATGCTTCCTAGAGTTGGGAGGAGCTACAGAGGTTGATGCTAAACAAAAACACAGTGACAGTGTGCACAGAAGTATTTTGTTCACACATGCACAAACACACCTGTATCAATACTTGACTTGCTGTCTAGCCTATCCAGACTTCTCCGACCTTGTATTTGCCCCAAATTCTAAAAAACAAAAGATTAATTGAAATTTGATACAAACTATTAAATGCACAGTTGGTTACCCACCAAACACTTTGTACCCCATTTATCTCACCTTGCTTGCGGATCCAACTGTTGTTGGAGTATCCGTCGGGGAGATTCCATTCTGAACAGTGAGAGAGTCTGAGGAAGCAGGTAATCTTGACAGGCTTCTGTAACATTACACAATACATAGTTATGACTTGGATCACATTTTTTTCCTGGGAGAGCCTTTGCACTCCACTCAAGCTATAAATTAAACTGTTCAAGTGGCCATGTGGAGGCCTGTGGATTGGGAGCAACGCATTCAAGAGAAACAACAATCCTGGCTCTGACAAAATTTGGAAACTGTTATGCACTTTTGCATACTTTGTCAAAGACAAAAATGTTGAAGAAAGAAAAGCGGCTCTGTTTTGTATTTGACTGTCCGAACAGTCCACCTGGTGAAAGGATGCTTCGGAAATGTGCTGCAAAACTGTTATTTGTTATTAAACCCAAGGTCAAACTGTTTCTCACCTCGACCTCTCTGTTGCCACAGTCTTTAGTGTCTCACTGGATTGCACCTCATCTCCACTCCTATCCTCATAGGTCACATTTCTCAGGTAACGTTTAGTCACGCTCTTACAGTCTGTTCTTGCCTCCTCGCTGACAACATTCTGTGACACTTCATTTTGGCTCCTACTTTCAGGCTCTTCTCTTCCTAATCTGCACACCGCCCTCTCCCTTCCTCTGCGGATCACTTCTTTGCTGTCAGAGTTGTTCGCTGAGTCTCTGTTGGGCCTCTCCATCTCCTGACATGGAGCCTGGCCGTCAGATTTGCCTTGTGCATTGGTGAGAGTAACCAGTCTCTGCCTGCTCTCACTCAACTCCCCTCTCAGGGTTACCAGCTGTGCATCAGCTTCCTTCTGCCTCTGCTGGGAAACGACAAGTTCCCTCTCAAGGTTCTTGTGGGCCGTTCGGAGAGCTGCAAGTTCTTCTTCAGCCTCAGCTCTCAGGCGGTCTGCAACTGACACTGCCACCTGTAGGTCAGCCTGGAACTGCAGCCATTCATCCCGCTCCGTCTGGAAAAGTAACAAGGTTATTTATGCAAGGAAAATTGATACTTTAGATGAAAGTAAACTTGATATGTATTTAGAGCCCGATTCGTCTTTACATATAATGATAAGGCAGATGCTACATATCTTATTTTAATGTGTGCTTAGAATTCTACCAATTCAGGCAGCAGAATACATTTGAACTCATGTGTATAAAATAAAATGAAAATTTGTTGACCATATTTTGGGCACCCAAGAACAGTTTGTATGGCACAAAACCCAAACAGTCCAAATTACTAATATTAAACCTAGAAAAGCTTTAAATAATTGTGCACAGTACAGTAATGGCACAGACACTTCTGATGGTGTCCATCTGACAGCTTAGTGGGGTTGCAACATGTGAAACTTCACAAAGACAACGCTACCCTTATGATGTGAATTATATTTACTATGCTAAATTAACATATTAAGACTGAAAAAAAAATTACAACTTAGGCTCAATAGTACTTCAATATATGCTGCATATGTTTTCATCCCAGTGTAAACAGGTATGTCATGCTGCTGTATTACCTTCATATAAAAGCAGAAAGGACTCAAACTGGCATTGTTAAACCCTAATTTGATCTGACTGCCAAAAGCAAACATAACTGAACCCAGCAGCAGACAATGACTATGATTAAATGAACAATCAAATATCCATTTGGGTCTCATCAACTGGAGCTGAACTGAGCGGCAAGCCTCAAAAAGCAGAGGAATGGAGCTGGCCCCTCTACTTAGGAATTACTGAACTGTGAGCCAAAAAAGGTTTTGCTCATAGTGCTTTATGCATATCACCTAAAAACAAAAAGACCACATGTACTCCATTTTTACAGTAACAGGTATTCCTAACAAGTTTGGACATGCGCAGAAAAAAAAAAGAGGAAGATTTAAGCAACATTTGGGAGTTTTGCCAAGGATTTATTGTGAAACAGTTTTCTGTGTTGCACACAACAACACATGGCCAGTCAATGTAAGCAGAAACCATTAGCTGCAGCGGTTAGATAAGAAACTTTGCCTGAAACTGAGTGTGTCTCACATGAGGGTAAGAGACGGAGGTAGAAAGCTAGCAGTTTTTATTCTCTAAAAGTCTCATTGCCTCAGACCTGCACAAACACTGCACCAGACATCAAAGGACGCATTCATAACCAATGAAGCCAAAAGGTAAATGATACCTCAGCATAAAAAAAAGGTAAGCACTCATGGTAAGCAGGAATGTGTTAAAAAAAAAAAAAAAAGAAAAGAAAAGAGGACAGATAATAAAAGTGGGTGAAATCACCCACTTTTATAGTAATCTTAGCCACAGTGATATGAGGAAGTGCTGAGGAGTGGGGGAGTTGGGAAGGTCAGTAATTAGATGAAGAATGGACGGAGATGTGGAGGAGGAGACGACATATGAGCCAAGTCGCTCCCTCATCTGACCAGTGACTCAAGACCACAGCTGGACCTGATTACAGTGGATGCACACACATATCATATTTCTCACACACATACACATCCCTCATTTTTTTGCCTCACCACCAAACCACATTGTTAAGTTTTCTCACACAGGTCCACACATTCAGGGTAAGTTGGTGCACACTCTGGCAACACGTGTCAACTGGATAGTGGTCCATGTTTGGAGAATTCCCACATTAAATAATAGTAAAACACTGACTTGGACTTGAAGGCTCTTGCCTTCAGAGTCTGTGTTATCTGAATGTGAGCAGACCAACTGGAGCATGTCTCCCTAAGGAAACAGGAAGGGGCGCTCCTCAGTTCACACTGAGATAAGGGTGTGGACTGTCAGTCTTGAGACATACGCACACACTTGTTCAGTCCCGCATGACCTGACCTAGTGCCCCACTGCAAGACCAGATGTGGTATCCAGTTTAGAGGCTCACACATGCGCACACTTTTTATTTATATTCTTGACACACATTTGATTAGCTCACAAATACTGGAAAGGGCCCACACACTTGGAGATTGTGTACTCTGTGTGTGAGTGTGTGTGTGTTCATCTGTCCCTAGATCACCTCCACACCCAGACTTTCTAACACATACTTGGGGAAATATCTAAATTTTGTAATGGCTTCTCTCTCCAGCTTTACACAGTATGTGATGGGCATGTGTATTTTCATTACCTATGTGACAGTGACATATGCTGTACAGACATAGTGTGATAGTGTGAAAATGACTTGGGAAAGCCTATAGAAGTCACATATTTAAATGTCCATAAACATCAAAGAAAAGTGTCCAAAATCACTGCCATTTACTCTACAGAGCAAATTCAACAGTGTGGATAAACACTTAATCCTCATTCTACAGTATATGTGAATGGGAGCCTTTGTGTCCTCCAGATACAGGGCTTTATCTCTTAGTCTGGTTTGTTGCAGCAGCCTAACAAGGAGAAAAGAGGAGCAGAGGGAAACTGGAAATCATTCCTCAAAATCTCCAGCAGTGTTCACCGGGAACTGATTCCAGAGCTGGGCCTTGAGAGCGACTAAACCTCAAGGAGGGAGCACAAATCGGACGATCCACCCACACACCAACTACCCAGTCATGAATGTAGTGTTTGATTCCTTTTTGTTGCTTAGGACAACTGAAGACTGGTGGTGTACATAAGCATAGACAGATGGTGCATTGGATAACAGCCTTAGTATTTCACTATGCACTGGATAATCATTTCTTTCAGAATTCAGTTTAACTACAGTACATTGGAAATCAATTATGACAGTTGAATGGACAAAAACAGACAGAAGCATTTGGTAAGGTGGGAAAGAAGACAGATGTCTAGGTTCACAGGAGAAGCTTAGCTGGAAGGATGTGACTGAAAGAATAATGGCTGCTTAAATTACACAAAAAAACAAAAAAGTAAAAACAGGAGGCCAGAATTAAAGAAAACTCGCTTGATTGAGTTGGAGGTCAGAACTGAAGATGGATGGAAGTGGAAGGACATACTAGGAGGGCAGTAAGCATGATAGAGATAGGAGGAGGAGAAGACAGGGAAAGGAAGGGAAGAATGAGAGGAGTATTGCAGCAAAAGTTGGAGGCCAATTGTTTTGAGTTCTTGTGCACAGGGAGGAGCAGTCAGCTCTGATGGAGAAAGAGTGAGAGAATGAAGGAAAGGCAGAGGCACAGCACAGGAGGGAGGGGAAGAGAGGGGAGGCTAAAACCAATTGTGTTTAGAAAGATATTCAATGTATCCTAGATGTCTGAGAGCATTTTCTTTCTCACAAGCAGCAGACACACACAGCCAAACAGTCATTGCAAGCTGAAGCCCCCACCACCACAATCACCACCTCATCACAGAGCACAAAACAAAACAAGTTTTGTCTCCTGAACAGCCGAATGTTAACCCCATCCTCCGCAGTGCACTCCCCTTCTTCGGCTCTCCACAAAAAGGCTCCCAGGACAGCAGAGCAGACCGAGAGAGTTTAAAAAGTTGAGCTTTGCTAGCTTATATTGCCCAACTGAGGGACCATGTAAACAAAGTGTTGGATTGCACTGATTTCTAATACATGGCTACCCCTCAGTACTATACCACAGTCTGTCTGAGGTTTCACTGGCCTGTGCAATGCTTATATTACTAGGCCCCACACACAGGCCCCAAAACAGTAGAGAGGGGAAGGAAACAGCGATTGTATATCAAGCAGTGAAGAAGGCTGACACCATGGGAAATTCAGTATATGTGCGACAAATTATTACCCGTTTGAAATTTAAAACAATTTAAATAATTAAAACACCAGGCAAAATAATTGGATAACAAGTGAGGACCGTGACAGAATAAAGAAAAGAGGAGAAAGAGAAGAGATGGGGTTGAGGGAGAAATACTGTAGGTCACACTCCAGCTTTTGTAATCGGTGACAGATCTAGAGGAAACTGGGAGCCTCTGACTATAGTCCTCACAAGGGAGGGTCAGGAATCGGAACGAACGGCTGACAGGAAATTACCACAGAATATCACCATCTTCATAGGAGAGTGGAACGCCCGAGCACTGTGGAATGCTTGCAGATTTTTATTCTTATTGTGCTTGGTTTTTTTCAAGATTGCATTTGGGCCCTAGTTATGGATGCAACCAAATGTATTTGTACAGTGGAATCTTCACCCTCTCTTTTTAAATCCATAACTATGAAACCAATATGTGGCCCACTAATATTGAAAAATTATGTTTTTTTTTTCAATAAGATCCACCATTCAGTGTTTGGTGACCTCTGAACAACTATAAGCTGCAAGAAAAAAAAAAGAGGAGAGAAGGTGTAACTATTTTCCTATTTCGGTCTTCTCAGGACAAACATAAGGCAGGAAGAACTTCATTAGCAGTGCTGGAGCTCCCAAAGGGCAGCATAAGGGGCCTGCTCTGATGGTGGGGGGACTGGGTGTGTTATTTTGTTATCACCACGACGAAAAGGTCACCACTCTGATTTATCTAGTATCGAGTGTGACTTCCTGTTTACACGTCTATACTTATCTACTTGGCAAAAAACCTATTTTCATGTTTGGACACAAAACTAGATGGGAAAATGTACAATTAATTGGAAAATCAATGTAAACTTCAACATGAACAATAACTAACATTCTTTAGAAGGCTGAGAGAGTTTGTCCATCAACGTGGTCTCAAATTGTCTATTTGCCAAACCCAATTCCTCTTAGCTACATTTGTCAAACGTATTTTGTTATTATTACTTGAATTGTTAGTAATTTCTGAAACAAGTACTCATTCATTCCAGATAAGAGGTGACAAAAGTATGCTTCTCATTTCTGGAGAGTGGAAAGAAAAAAACAATCTGCTGCAGCATGCTCTTGTTCATGACTTCATTGACAACTTTGTTTCCAGTTCACTACTAATGTTTCTAACTTGTTTTAAAAAGACAACCCTGTGAAAGGGTTCCTAAATATAATGTACACTTAATGGGTATGTATGATACTCTATTGTGTTAAAAGACTGGGACTAAAGCAAGGTCTCAGGCCAAAAAAAAAAAAAAGCATCTTCACTACCTCTATTCTTGTAATGCAAGGCTTTCATCTAACACAATGCTTTCTTGTCTACATTTTCAAAAAGTTTTGCCTTTAGCTTTACAAAAGAAAAGGCTTTTAGGATGAGAACCAACCACGTTTTTGCCACATTTAGACTAATGGATATGATAAATAACTCCAAATGAACAGCAAAGCTGCTGTCTATAAGGCTGGGAAACCAGGGCCACACACAGCCGCCACATACTGTAAGGCTGCCGGTGTGCTTCTATAGAATGTCCATGGGGTGTATCGAGGATCACGTGTGGTGACACATTCTACAGTGCTCGCTATAAGACAACTGTGCTTGCTAGGCCATGTAATCAGTATGCATCATGAACAAGTCCTGTATGAACAAATTCATTTGGGCCACCGGTCCATAAGGAGTCAGGAAAAGCAGGTCAAAGACCAGCTAAACACATCACTAAGGAAACGTCTAATCTACCCCAACCAAATGGAAGAAGCTGCCATTAACACTTTAACCTCGTGTGCCACACAGGTACAGTATAGAGCAGCTGGAATCATGTTAACCCAGCGTTAACATGCCCAGCATGCAATGAAATCTGGGACTCAAGGGTTGGCCAATAAAGAACAAAGTGTAAAAGAGGAGGAATATCATCATTGGATCCAAGGGGATAGCAAGGAAAGGGATGGATATAATGGCACTGAGGACTGGCTTTTACACAGAGGGTATAGTAATATCACAGTGTGTGACCAACTGTGAACACAGCTTTATATACAGTAATTCACCAGGGATTCTAAGCTCGTTAGCTGGTCATGCTACTGAATGCAGTTTACATTAGATGCAGACTCTTAATTCCATAAGCATTTGCTACACACTGGAAACTGTGTTATACAGGGTATCACTCCTAATGCAGTTCTGTGCATACTGCTTTATCCTAGAAAACAAATCAAAACTGGCCAGGCATGGTGAGCCTGGATACAGTACAGCTGCTAACAGATGTTGTGCTGGGAAGTGTGTAGCACGTCTCACCTGTAAAGTACTCCTTAGATTTTTCACTTCTGTCAGTAAATGCTTCAGTATCTCTGAGGGAAGGATGTGGAAATATTAGAAGACTTTACATTCATGTAAAACAACATGTCAAGGAAAATATTATCCCCCCCCCCCCCCTTCTCAAAATGAGGAAATGTGAGAGAGAAAATGAAGAGAAATCTTGAGGCGTACAAATACCTTTTCGAAACCTGAAAATTATTTATCTGGAGTATTTAAGGAATTTATAGGAAAATGTGAATCGATTATTTTAAACTGAAAAATCAGTACTGTGAAAACTAATGTTACTCTTGCCTGTTGTGTTTATGGCCCCATCCTGACTGAAAGTGATACCCAGTGTTGTCCTACACTCCTCCAGTAGCTTCTCCAATTCCTCACCATGATTGTCCCCGGCTTCATGACCTGGCAGTAAAGACTGACACAGACCACTGTCCCTTTCTCTCCAGTTCGGCCCTGAAGAGCTGCCCACCACAGGTGAGGCGCTACACAGAGTAGAGGGGCACTTTGTGGGGCTAGCGGCCACAGTCTTCCCCTGGGAAACTGGAGTCTTTGGGGTAGAGGTTGGAGGACCCCCATTCCTCCCCAATGCTGGTTGTCCTTTAACCACAGCAGCTGCTGGTTTGCTTTGCACAACTCCAGTGCCCACGGTGGTACTGTTTGAACTGACTGTTGATTGAGACCTACAATCAGAAGTGGGAATGGAAGTGCTGGGGGTGGTCGGGGTGATGCTCGGCTGTGATTTCTTCCCAATAGATGTAATGGCTGGGACGGGGGGTGGGGATGCACCTTGGGCTCTACCTTGGGCTGTGTGGGAAGGTTGAGGCAAGGTATGATGAGGAAGCTGTTGGACACCTGGCAAGAAAACAGGTCCATCATTCTGTGGAGAAGCAGGAGGAGTGTGGAAACTCTCCCCATGGGACCCTAGAGTAAAAAAGTAAACAGACAGGTTAAATACAGAAAAAGACACCCTACTGACATGCTGGATACAAGTTCTCACACACACTTTATCATTACATTCAGTTTGCACCAGATGTTTAAAGCATTTAACTCAGACTTGTGTACGATTCATACTGGGCAGTGATTGGCTTTCAATGCTTGTCTTACAGTGAGGTGTCAGGTGAGCACAGAGCAATATTCCCCATTTAGCAGATGAAAATGAAAACAGCTTTCTAGTGTCAAATTCTGCACACACATTGGGTGCAAATCATCCAAATGAAATATCAATAAATTGTCTTTTCAGTGGAAGAGGAATTCAAAAGACACAAAGAGTAATAGAGTCATGGTGAGTCTAATGTGCACTAGTCTGGCATGGTGACACTAAAAGACACCATTCAGTGTTGTGACCAGAACAACAAGGCCCTCAATGGTCAGAAAACATCCACGTCGTGCCCCTGAAGATGATGCGTTTCAGTCAGTGGAGACATTCCTCCACTGACTGCTCATCCACACTGTTGCTACAATGTCCATTCTCCAAATTCAGGAACACACACATAGACAGAGGACAAATGGTTTCCCTACACAGAAGAATTTGCAGCAGTGGGCCACAAATAATCTTCCAAACTAGACAATAACAAAAACACCAGTGATTTTTACTTCATGGCTCACCATTCACTGCCCATCACAAGATGCCACCAGTGCTGAGTTAGGAAGCTATGGGAACCACCGGCCTTTGTGTCTCCTTCTCATTCCTCCGTTGCCTTGTTTGGACAAAAGCCTTGCTGCAGGCAAAATGAATGTTTTTTTTTTCTTAAGTGATGTAAGAGCAGCAGTCAAACATTTGCAGAGTTATGCACCACCTGCTGTAAAGCCAAATCACTGGCGAAGAATGACAAGATTGTCTAATAACTTTCTCATGCCACCCCTGCCTTTTATTTCTTCATTCCAAGCCCTAATATGCTTGTCCAACCATGGGTGGCAGATTGACTGAATGAGGGAGTGTGCATGTGCATGTGAGTGTGAGTGTGTGTGTGTGTGTGTGTCAGATAGCATTAGCCTTCCTATGATTAATCCGCTGCCCTTGTACTGAGCCGGGGAATTCTGTCGATTCATCACAGCTGGCCCGGCGGGGCCAGAACGAATCACACAGAGACGCGAGGAAAATGACCACTCACTGAGCAACACACAGGAAGCCTGCCAAGATCCCTCCTGCCACTCAGCGCGCACACACACACACACACACACACACACACACAATTTCCCTTGCTTCTCCTTTTGCTGCTTTCAGTTTCCTGATTACCCTTCATCCAGCCTCCCTTTTCAGGCAATCTACTCTAGTGTCTCTCTGCCTTTTCGGTCTACTTACTACCATCAGAATCAGAGCCTTGAGGTATGCTGGCTTTGTTCTCAATATTACAACACAGGGCTCACACCCAAAAAACACACACACCCAACCACGCAGGGTGTGCAGTGAAAAGAATTTTGGACCAGTTTCTGAAGGCAGAGACATTATATTCAAAAGAATTAATTAATCCAATTAAGCAGAACAGAGACCTTAACTACAGTCTTACGTGTATTGACCTACCTGTGGGTCCATGGTTGTCCTTGCTGGAAAAGTTGCCCATTGTGCAGTAAGTGGGTTTGGGCCACTGATGGCGGCCCTGCAGGTGCGTGCTGCTCTTTCACTCAGTCCGGACCAAACTGGCACCGTGACCTACACACACCCAAACAACCCAACACACACCATCACAAGGCATCCAAGGAAATGACAGGATGAAGTCATGCACTTTTGCCCTGTTACCCAGCAGAGAAATATGTCGGTGGCTGCTCCTTGACTCGATCCCTATGGTAAACTGCAGAATGCAAAGGAAGCTCCTAGGACTCATTTGAATGGTAGGAAAATCAGCCCAGACATGAGGCCATCAACAGAATCACACGGAGCTGTTGGCATGTCATCTTTAAAAGCTTCTGAATGAGTATTAACTGTACACAGGACGAATTCCACCCAACAAACAGAGAAGCAGTTCACTCTTCGCCATCGAAAAGACAAAACCTGTCCACTTCGACAACATGTCTTTGATAATATTTTGACGAGAACATAACAATTCGTTCTGAAACCACCAAACCTGGAGGCTTACGCAGATGGCGGAATTAATGTATCCAAGAGTTTGAATACACGATTAGAAAAGTTCCATACAGTTTCGTCCACTTTGTTAAAACCTAAAACAATTACTACGAATGTTAATGAAAACTTGGATACAAACCTTTTAAACAAACAAATGCCGCACTGCGCTGAACTCTACTCTTCACGCGTTGCTTCCTCCGGCGCTGCTTACTGCCCCAGTGGGTCTTCATTAGGTAGACAGAGGGGGATGGCTGCTACACGAATCCCATTGTGTTTCCTGTCTGCAAAGTTCAATCACGAGAAATTTCACACCTGGAAATAGCTTGACAAGTAGACTGCTTCAAATCCGCATAGCCAAACAATAAATAGCAATAATAAAAAAAAAAAAAAAAAAACTTTGGAGAATGACTGATCACATGGATAAGCACTGGATGTGTCCACAGGAGGGCACAGTGGGGCTGTATTAGGAAAAACCTGTTGCCTCTGGGAGAAACTGCCCCCTCTCCGTTTATCTCTGGTCTTTTCATGAAGCGGACTCTCCCAGGCTGATAAACTACTGATCTGATGTGCCAGAGAACACAGTCCCAGGCTGAAATTGTCTATTTCCCACTGGTTTTCTACCAGCCTTTAATGAATACCTTTTATTTTAACCCTTCATTTCCGTGTTTGAAACCACCATCAAAAAGATGAATTTTAACAAAACAACATCTGTACTGAAGTAGTATACTTGCAATTAAAATGTCTTATTATTGTGTCAAATAAATAATAAAAAAGATGGCAATCTAAAAAAAGGAAGAAAAAAACACTACAAATTGCATGTACAGTATTTTCAGCTTTCTATGTGATTTTAAACTTCCCTCTAACTTTCCTATATTAAAATATTTGTCTGCTTCTAGCTGAAAAACTCCTCCAGGTGAGTTTTTCATCATTATGAGTTCAGATGACGTCATCGACAGGAGCAGTGGAAAAGCAGGTTGACCATGATTACAAACTGCATAGTGTGAGCAACAAGATGACATAATCAGAACTGAGAGTTTCTTCAAGTGATGTCATCTGGAGGAATTCTTCAGGTAGAAGTAGATATTTTACCCAAACTAGAACTAAAAGAAGCAAATTCAAGATGTCCTTTAAGATATTGTGAAAAAATTGAAGCATCACACAGGATTAAAAGTGACTATACCTTATCTCCATAATGGTCCTGCCTTGCGTTTAAAAACGGTGAATGTTGTGAGGTATTTCATATTACTTATGAATGAAATGGTACATTTGTATTAACCCACATCTCCATTTGCTTTTGGAAATTATTTTTGCATCCTACTCTAATAAATAGCTCATGCCATCCTTTGATTTTAGGCAGCTACATTGAAAGGATGTTTGATCAAACAAAAATATGAATAAACATTTAGTTATAGTTCTGACAATGACAAGTACTTTGCAGGCCTCCGGTGTGGAGACAAAATGTAAAACAAAATGTAATGTTTGTATCATGTCTATTTCCTGTATGTGCACCAATGGTTTACTATTGCCTCAAACTGCAACATAGAGGTGAGATTCAGCAAGTTCCAAGTTTAATTAATATTATTAAATATATTCCATGCAATTATCAATTATATTTGTATTATCACCAGTAAACATTTGTTGCTTTTTGGGGGGGCTTAAAATTCTATAAATACTAGTTTCTACAATATCCTAAAATAGACATACTGCAAAGCAGGACTAGAGAAGAAATTTCTCATTTTAAGTTTAGTAGCAGCTTGTATTTGGTGATGCTATAGCCCCGCTCAAGATAAACATAATTATGAAAGAGAATAATCAGTGTCATGGCATATTGCTCTTCGATGCAGTTGTGCTTGATGATGTGGCATCGGACAGTGTAGGCTCTTTCATGCTACAGTCTACAAAATCTTACACACCACACCTTGAAAATATCTAGTTCTACATTTGTCGTAAAGTAGTGCATGTAGGCTGGGAATTTAATATTCCTTTTAGGTCCAGATGGCAATTTAGAAACTCAACAAGATGATCCCAACAAAGTGTGACTATATAGCTTTGTGAATGTGAATGTGAATATTAAATATGAACTACGTTCTTATGTTATTATTAACTTTCTTATTACCTAATTCAGAGTATCTGAATTCTGACATCTACACATGAAAAAATTAACACTTATAAACTTGTGAAACCAGCATCTATTTGAGAAAGACAGCGTAAAATCATAAATTTCACTTTAACTAAATACATATTTATTTCTTTGCACAAAAATGTCATCTTCATTGTGCAACACCGTACAAAAACGCTCTGAGCCACAGGTGTGACTAAAGTGCAACAGTAGAGCAGCATGTTTGCCAGATGCTTTTATTTAATACAGTAAATTTTTTCCAACATCTTTTCATTAAATATTAAATATATATTACTTACTAGACTAATCTCTCCTAATGGGCACAGCAATATTCAAACTTGTAGACCCTCACAGACTGAAATGGATAAGCACTGATTTTTGATGCAGTTAACAGACGACCACTGTGCTTTCAAACATTCCCTGTATTTATTCCAACATGTGTTTTAGATATTTATTTAATCAATGCACTGACTTGGCAGTCCCTCCTTCAGCAACTATACACTGCTGAGTGAAATTAGAAGTTTGCTGCAGTGAGAAGATGAGCCCTCCCCCACTCACTGATTGAGATCAATAGGTTTCCACAGTGCCCCATGCTCACCGTGCACCACTGCAGTATAGAGAGAATCCATCAAAATCAGCCAGGTGCAATGCACAACCTCCAGTCCCTGCACACTGATTTCACATTCATGGGAGTGCGATGCCTATAAAATGCAGTTTAGTGCCAGCGTATGAAATCCTAATTCTGTTCCCATGAGCAAAGTTTTTAGAAATGCACCAATTTCCGCCGTGTTTTCCCCTCAGGCGTACCAAACACACAGAGTATTCTGTTGTTTTGAGACCATCACAACCCCATTATAAAATTGTTTATGGGTGTCAGTCTCTGTCCAGAGTAAGGTGATCAATTATTTAGTGTCTGATGCCAGCTGGAG
Source organism: Channa argus (assembly GCF_033026475.1). NCBI lineage: Eukaryota > Metazoa > Chordata > Actinopteri > Anabantiformes > Channidae > Channa > Channa argus. Next base: position 7,702,573 of record NC_090212.1, read on the forward strand.
CCATTAGCCCCCTCTGCTGAGTGGATTACAACCATTTTGTGGGTGACCTACTGCACTAGCATTCTGAGGGGTGACCAACGGTGCTCTAAAAACTAGGTGCTGGTACAATTTGGCAAACAGACAAGGATGGCTCTTCAAGCAATGATAAAAATGTATTACAAGGTCTGGCTGACCTCTACGTGATGAAAGACTGAAAATATCTCACCATACTTCTTTTTCACATCTTTTCAGAACACTATTGTCCTTCCTCTACTTTGTGGAGAAATTAAAATCTCCTTTTTATTACTTAGTAAGCAGTAAATATAATACAAATATAAAGACAATATGACCCTGTGCTTTCCATAAGGCACAGCACGCACTCTCAACCATGCTCAGTGTCTCGCCAAGTCCTTTCTTACTGCCATATTTTTGGTGTAAACACAAACGGCAACACCAGTTCCATAATCTATAAATCCAGGTATGACAGTGGACCAAATGGTGGACACCGCAGGGGGAATGGTACAAAGATGGGATGCACAGGAACTGTTTACCTCTTACTAGTTCCTCTCGACTCTCTAATACCAGATTACAGTAGGTTAGTGCGTGTGTGTGTGTGTCAAGAATGATTTTCCACCTCGGTTAATCCCCACTGAGAACACAGGCTTTTCCCAGAGGAATCACCATATACCTTGTCTGCCTGCCACCCACACCTGTCTCCTCCCGGTAAATAAGGATTCCTAATCCGACAAGTTTATTTGTCCAAGTGTTTACATGACTAAGATCTTGATATCAAATGACCTGAACATGTTTTTTCTTTACACAAAGTTGCCCTGTGACTGCTATTCTTTCACCACAATGACCAAACTCAGAAACGAACTTTCCTGAATGACAGCTGATGCCAGACCACGCCAGCAAATGCCACTGCTTCTTGATGGATAGCACCTGCTCCTCCTGAGAGGAAATCAATTGAAGTCATGGGCGGAGATGGGGAGCTCAAGCACTTTCCCATGGCTGTCTGCCTGGGGAAGGGTGGGAGGGGCACAGAGAGAGAGGGTTGCCAACCATCTGTGTACAGAGGGGCACTGCCAAATGCCAGTTCTTTTTTAGGCCTAGGCCTCAAAAGAGGCATAATGTCTCCAAATGAAACATGTTAGCTCATTCAAACCACATTCAGTCTTTGGGCAGCTCCGGCCTCATTACGCACTCATCCGGTCATTCATATTGCTTATTGCCCTCTCAGTGCATTGACTCTAATATTAGTCACTAATTGGTACATTCCAGTACAACTGAATCTATTTTTATGTGTGTTACACTACTTAGAGCATTCCATATAACTACATGTTATCACTTCCAACTTCCTGCCAACGTACAGGTTCAGACAGATAGTCACACTGGCATATCTTCAGAGAGCACATGGGCCACATTTGTGCAATGGGCCAGCATAGCTACAATCTTAGACATGCATAAGTGTGGTAGCTAGAACTAAACCTATACTGTTTGCCAACCTAGATCCAATCTAATATCACAGGTTATTTTAAAGGAAGTTTCTCGCCCACAAAGGAGGGAGGTGGGATCTCCTGGCAGGCACCAGCCCGGCGAGTTACATCCAGGAGGGAGGTCCTGTGGACTACTGTGCCCACTGTGCTGGCGTCAGTGTATGTGCCAGCCCACTGCAGCACTCGGGCAGAGGGCCGGTGGTTGAGAGCCAACTGCCTGGAGCTGTAGCCACACATCCCTATGCCCACGGCCCCCAGCAGCATAGCCATACCAGGCATGGTCTTCTCAGCTGGAGGCACCACGGACACATTGTGGTAGGCCTGGGTCTGAAAGGAGGACAGTGGAGAGTGAAACGTGATAATGTGATGTGATATTTGTTTTTTTGTTTTTTGTTTTTAATATATGAGAGGATGAAAGACAAATAAACAGCAACAGACTACGAAAGCAGTTCTGAACACAGCGTCCTGGCAAACAATGATCACCATGTGCGTATATATATGGATAGAAGAGTATTTTAGTTCTGGTTAGGACCACGTGGCCGCATGTGTAGCCATTTCTTCAAACTGCATTAAATGAGTGAGCTACAATATGCTCACCTCAGCCCCTGCTCCAATAACATCACCCACCAATTCCCAAGAGATTAAAAACCCATCTTCTCTCATTTAGCAAATCACAGTCTCTTTTGAAAAACAAAAAGCCTGTCTATTTTGTGACATGGGCCATTTCCTCCATGGGCCCTTAACAATTATAAAGAGCACAGAGGAGCAAATAGTAGCAACTTCAGGGTTTCAAATGGAGCTGTGTCACGGGCAGTTAAGAAGCCAATCCTGAGGTTCACTCACTCAGTTCCCATTTCCATTTACAATGCAATGGACTGTCATAGGCTTGGATTATTCCATTGTTTGTGGTAACTACCACAAAAAAAAAAAAAATCATGATTGTGTTTTATGAGGTAAAACAAAATGCACCCTACAATTACTGAAACGGTAGCAAGGATGGTTTGTATATATTGTTTTTCATCATCCTGTCACAACTAAATCTGTTGAGATGCCTGACTGAACACAATGGTGCAGAACGGCTGCATAAAAATTAGTGAAAGCATCTTGCTGCATGCTACTGCATGTTTCTATCTATAAATCTCTGTACGCACCAATAAAACCAGCACCTTAAAAACACTTCATTACATTAGTGGCTGTTCTCAGAACTCTCAAACTTGTTTTAACTGCCACTTTCTTTTAGTCCTCAAAGACCAGTAAAGACAAGCGGATTGCAAGAACTGTGCAGTCTAGAATTCAAATCCAAGACATTAAAAGGGTTTTGTGCCTCTTTGTTTGAAGGGTCTTAAATCAAAGCAAGCTGCCTGGTGCAGATACATTGCAATAAAGTGCAATCCACTGCAGGCAACTTTAAATGGCTCAACATTTTATGTTGCTGATACCCAGTAGTATAGACAGCTTTAGTGTTACTGTACATCTGAGAGTAAAAATTACATCACATGAAAATATTTTGATATTCACAACTAAAAATCCTCAGCAACTTTGGAACAAGTTAGCATTTAAATATTCTAATCAGTGTCACTCTATTTTATGAATATTTAAACAGACTGAACAATCGATACCTTTAAATCTAAGTAACTGCTCACTCTCACCTGCAGCAACCTGATGTAGCCTGGAGTCAGTCTTGGGATCCTAAAAAACATTTTTAACACTCCCACACTAGTCTTCCCGATGGATAAGGATTGAGTTAAGTGCCAGAAAACACTTGACTCTCTTTTACAGACACCTATCCCTGGGCACCCAGGACAGGAAACCCACTGACAGTGGGTCTGTCCAGGTGTATGTGTGGACTCTTCAACCTGGGCTGTTGCAGGGCAGTCTGATCAGCCCTTATAATGTGCCCTTCCTGTCTTTACCGGACAGGCAATCTGCAGGTGGTGATTCTAATGGGATTACAGAAGCTGGCACACAGGGACAAACAAGTCTAAATAGAATGGCTGAATGGTGTAGAGATTAAACTTCACTATTAAGGTGGAAGTGGAGACATGTTGGATGAATACATCTGAATTTTGTTGATGAAATTACTATAATTCAAATGCAAAATGAATAGAAAATGTTGAGTTACTGGATGCAAAGCTTTGTCCTATATACATTGTGGGAGTGGCTGTAGCTCAGCTGGTAAGGCAGTCGTCCATGGACCACAGGGTCAGTGGTTCGATCCCCCATCCCAGCTATATGTCAAAGTGTCTCTGTGCCAAATCAACATGATATGCCGAAAGGACAAAAAAAAGTGCACGTTTTGGGAGTAGCTTACACTATGCATCGTCATTTTCAGCATCTTAAACTCTGTTAGGAACATTTTAAGAATTGTGATGCACATATTTACCTCTTTTAAAGGAAGTATGGCATCAGAACAAAGAGAAGTGAAAAAGCAAAATAACGAAGGAGAACTTGTTACTTATTCAGGTAAAGTTCATTAGAATAAAAATAGCATCAAGTACAAATGATTTCTGACCTCAGCTGTTTAGCCGCCAGAGGGCCAAGTTAATTTAAGTCAGAAACACAGAGCTAATCGGAATCTGGCAAGTGGGTTTATTTGGATATTATTCTGTTGGTGTTAAGAAGAGCTTCTCCAGCCATGTCAGCAAATTTCTTTAAGCTTTAATATCCTTCCTGACCTCAGGGTTCTCAACTCAAAGTGAGTTCCTATAATGAGGTATCTGTGCTGATAATGCCTCTCAGTGGAGGAGACAAACTCTCTCCAGTGAGAGCAGCCAACAATGACCTTCTTCTCATCTCTGGTAATAGGTCCCAGTTCTGCCACTCAATGCATGCATCAACAAATAATCTCAGTTTCTGGCAATATTGCTGCAAAGTTATGATGCCACTCTGAAGATTACTGGGCTCTATGCACAAAAAGATAGCACTCAGCATTTAAAGTAGTACAAAAGAAAAGTATGCATTTACTAAGATACTACACTCTTAGCATGACAGGCAATGTGGTTTATGCCCTTATTTCCTCATCTAGCTAATGTCTGCTGAATGAGCCAACGAACTTCCATCAGACATAGATCAAGTGTGTCCATCCATGAATAGAGGCCACAGATGGCAGCCCCTCTTGTTAGCCGTTCATCACTTTAATAATACACTGCTCACATATAATAACCTGCTGCTCTCTACTGATGCATCCCAGGTCTGAAGCCACAACAGTCCTCGTGGAGCTGCTAAATGGTGGACAGTGCTTACTCAGGTCATCACAATGGCACTGCCAGGCCAGACTAATTCTCTGCCCTCTTGAACTCATTCCTGGCACTGAGTTATGAGCAACAGTATTAGAATAGATTACCTGAGGTGTAGACAGGTATGTTAATTCCAAAGGTTAAGCCAGTGAGTCCCTGCCTTGTACTAGTTTTCAAGGCGCATCCACAATCTATTGTGTTATTATTATATTTGCCATACAGCTAAATAACGCCATACGTAGTTATATGAAAGATGTTATGGAACTGCTGTAGTTGGTTAGTAGCCATATAGTCCCACAATGAATACCTGCTGAGACACCATTAGTGTCAGAAAAATCCATTATTATGAACTGCAAATTTTAAAAAGGCTCATTGAATAGCAGAATGGTCAGAACTAGATATGTGGGGAGTGTACTGAGGAGCTATTAGGTTAACTGTCTGGGTATAAATGTCATAACTTCTGCAAACAATAGTGAGGCTCCAGAGGAGCTGACATTTGCTTCTCTGGCAATTAGGGGTAAGATGAGGAGGACAAATGTGATGTAAATGGAAATTACATATTAACTAATTTGAACTATAAGAACAACTGCAGCAAACACGGAGGTTAGTAAACGCTCGATCGATAATGAGATCTTCAAGTTTCCCAGTGGTGGGTGGAAGGATTTGTTCAGCTCAGGATCAACTGGCTTTGTTTCTTTCTTCTGCAATATAGTTCACAAAAATGGATAGTGGTCAGCACTGCCACCTCACAGCCCCACAGTTCAAAGACATGCATGTTAGCTTAATTGGTTAATTGCCCGTAGGTGTGAATCTGGGCATAAATGGTTGACTCTCTGTGTTGGCCCTGATAGACTGGCAACCTGTCCAGTGTGTCCCTCACCAAGTGATAGCTCGGATGGGCTCCAGCACTCTCACAACCCTGAACACGATAAGCGGTTAATATAATAGAAAAATGGATTGACAAAGGCATAGATCAAAAGACAACATATTTAATAAAAATATTTATTAATCTATATATCTATTTAATAGCATCATGCTCAATACTTTAAATTGCAGCATATAGGAAGAACACTTCAAAAGCGACTGGCAGAAACAATCCCTTAGCAGCATCTGTTTCAGTGTGACTCATGAGTGTGTTGTAGAAAGTCCTGTGGTCTTGTCTTCCTGCATGGGAAAAATGTCTGTGATCCAGTATTGGAACAGTGAACTGACTGCAGTGGTTTCTTCTAAAACACAAAGAAACAGAGAGAAATCTTTCAGTTACAGCCAAGACTGGGCTAACAACACAATACCAGAGGAACAGCCACTGTTTTCAACAAAGAAACGTGTGTTTTCAGCATATTAAAGCAAAATCTTCTGCCATTGTGCAACTATACTTCCTACCTTCTCTGTATGTACACATTCAACCTAAAATGTATATCCTTCAAGAGACAGAATCTTGCTTTTATTTTTTTTAAAGTCATAATTAGCTTTAGTACAGACAAACATAAAGTGGACAATAGAATGGGAAACAGTTACGCCACTGTCATTCATGAGAGGAAGTGAAGGGAAAACTGATGAAAGGAAACCTGCGTCAGACAGAGTGAGGAGAGCTTGACTAAACTCGCTTGAAGGAGTTTTAAAGCACATGGATATAGTGAATATTAATTAAAAGCAATACTGTGCAGTGATTAATAAATGTGCAATAAATACAGCAAGAATTCTTAACATACTAAAGAAAAGTTAAGTGGAAAAAATGTTTTTTTAGAATAAATAAAAAATAAATTAGTTGACAAGAATTCTATGAGTTAGACAGGTATTTTTCTGTCTTAATAATATGTGCTCTCTGGTAAGAAGCACTGAATTGAAGAATGACTCATACAACACCTGACAGGTTTTTATTGGGTGGGCGGTTAAGAAAACAAACACAAAGATAACAAACTGCTTTTTACGCGTAGCTGTCTTGGCTACAGGGACGGGCAGAGACAAGTGTCACTTTGTGGACACCGATATGGCAGTGGCCCGAATCTCCTGGCTAGCCTACCCCACTTTCGTTCTCACACACAAACACAGGTGCGTGTGACAGCAGAAAAGTCCCTGCTGATCCTATTATGCAGCAAGCCAGCGAACCACGCAGATTCACAAACACACTCACAGGTCAAAACGTGTCTGGGGATGCAAGAGATGTTTTGGCTGTTGACAGAGTTAAGGCAAGATGAACAAGCTTAAACATGTTGGCTAACTCATGCTGGAGGTCACCTGTGTGTGTGACTGTAACATGGAGGTAAAATGCAGGTATGTACAGGTAAAGGCTGATGAAGGCAAGTACAGGCAGGTACAGTATACACAGACGAACACTTAAGATCAGCACAACGAACAATGAGAATGAAAGGCAAGCACCGACAGACAAAGGCAAGAATGAACCTGCAGGGACAGGTCAAAGCAGTGTCTGGGGATTAATCTTGCAAGTGCAGACCAGACTGGACAGAGACAGACATGTATGCATGTAATAAACATGTAGCAGCCTTTAACACAAGGTTCTCACTATTTCTCATTCTATAAACTCTGGGTCTACTTGAAAAGTTCAACTTTCTGATGTTGGGACTGACCTGCAGACATAAACGAGTTGTTGTAGAGCTCCTTCAGTGCCTTTTCCAGTTTGTCTGTATCTTTCTGCTGAACAAAGGTCTTTAGACTGTAGAGCAGCTTCAGGACAGAGTTTGGCTTATATCCACTGGATATACGTCTCAGAAGGTCATCCACGTTCCTTGTGAGGAAAGGAAGCTTGTCTCCATGCACAGAGGCTGCGGGAGCACAGAAAAATTTTGATTCATTTAAGAACAAGGCAATTTAAAAACAGCAGCTAATTAACTGCTATGACAATTCCTAGTACGTTTTTACATTTACACAATGGACAGTCTCATTAGTCACATTTGTTATCAATGCTTTTTTCCATATATAGCGACCTATTTGATTTGGCTTCCCTTAAAATAGCTCTATTAAAGTTATTGCAGATGATCTCCAGGCTGCAGATATAGATAGTGTTTATGCACTTTAGTTTCTTCACTTAGTATAGTCTAATAGCACTGTAATTAAAGCTGTTACACTTTCATCCAATTGCTGACATGTTTGTAACCACTTTTGTGTTCAGCTTATACTGACTCTGCAACATCGTGTTTCAAAAAAGCACAGACTTGGTAGAAGGAGAAGAAGTGGAATACATTTTAGACACATATTTTCGGCGCCTGGCAAAATATAACTACGTAAATGTTTGTGAAATACATCTATGAGTAGCAACAGTTTGGTTCATGATTACATCCCAAATGAATCTAAAACAAACTTTCTATATGGCAGGGAGTTCATTTTGAAAATCAGTAATACAGAAGCACTACTCCAGCGTTAGCAGTGACTGAAGGTTTAGTGCAAAGAGCAGAAGAATCTTGTTCTCTGCTCAGTACTTACAATCTGACATACAGATGTCTAGTGTTGTCCTGAGGAAATCTGACACCTCAGTAGCTCTCCTCTCATTATCCTCCTCCTCTTCCTCTGTCTCCTCATCTTTTTGGAACGTGAACTCCAGGGCAGAGGCTCGGGACATCAGACCCATGGAGAGCAGCTTCTCTTTGTGCCTTTTTTTCTTTAGCTTTCTCTTCTTGTTCCTGCTAATACGCTCTCCCCCCTCAACTACAGGTGCGTGACTCTGACCTGTAGTGGAGTCACACATCGGAGCTGCTCCATCTTGCCCAGAGTCCTGACTAAGAGTTGGCTTCCTTTTCCGTCTTCTTTTTTTTCTTTTGTTTTCTTCTTTCTCTTTTTCTTGGTTTAGTTCTTCATCACTCTCATGAACACTATCCTCTGTGGGCAATAAGACGGAAAAGTTTTAACATAAAAAAAGTGTAGAAATAAATCCCATACAGTCTCCATATACACGTGTACTTCTTGTGTTCACATTGTTAATGGAACAAACTGAAGTGAGTCACCAACAGTGTGGAAAAGGCCAAAAAGATTCTTAAAAGATAAGTTAAAAGCAGGGAACAGCGGTTCAAGTTCCAGTAACATGTGCATTAATGTGCCACTGAGGGCTAAGAGACTGCAGGTTTTCTTCTAGCCAATCATTACAGCAGCTGATTCCACAAATTGCACACCCCATCTTGTTCACTGATTGCATTCTCATCAGCAAAATCAGCTGGTGTGGTCTCATTTAAAACAAACCTGCTGAATGGAACAAACTTGGGATCACGGGTGGTCAACCAAAGTACAATAGAATGAGTACACTGTGGTGCCTTACAGAACAGCAGCCAAAATTCTCTATTCAGTCTTTTAATTTATTCTGTAATGAATATGTACAATTAATTCTGATTTAAGGTGGAATTCTGCAATACCGCCTATAATTTTTTTTGCATCCGATGGAAGATGAAATAAAAAGGGATTTAATGCTCAGGATTCAGGTGCATACATACACACAAAATTACCACATTCCGCCCACCTTATAGTAATCAACATTTGGGCTGTAGCAGTTCTGTTGTAGCTTTGCTATTGTTTGATGCAGTTTATTATTAGGTATTACCATTACAGTTTCATTTTTTTTACATTTATTTACCATTAAGTTAGACTAGAGCTGTTTTTAACTGAAGTGCTCCCTCTCAACCTTGTCAAAGCTGGCTTGCGATAAGAGTTCAAAGCAATTAGCTCCATCAAATTCTCAGTGACCCATTCTTAAAAGTGAGCAGCAGAAGGGCGAGCAGTCAGGGCATAATGCAGATGAGAAAGTGGGAGTGCATAGACGAGAATAGCTTAATTTGCCTAACATGAATAAGAGTAATGACAAACAGGTTTGACCATCAGTTTAGCAAAAGGTGAAGAGAACACCGTGTCATTTTGATCCTCATGTGTTCTTGTTACCGTCTGGGTAGTTCACTGAGTTTTATCAGGTACAAGTATGCAATATTTATGGTGATTTTTTGATTTCCCCTTGGTGGCAGACCCTAAATGAAGCAAAATATCTTGCATCAGTTCGTTGCTCAGCATAGTAAAAAGGAGACCTCATCCAAAACTAAATGCACTTCATAAAAAGCCACATCTGTCTCACAGTAGGTGCCAGGGCACTGAGAAACACACACTAATAACAGGGAGGAAAATATAATTTCTTGTTATGGAAGCTTAGAGACAATGGTGCACTTGTTTTTGATCCAGAAAATGTACTTTTACCCAGTGTCCAAAAATACCCACTACAACCTACAGCAGAGCGAGCAAATTTAAACAGAAGCAGCAAAAAAGAGAAAATTGCTTCTAGAAATAATCCTTGAATTTGTGTAATTAATCAAACTTAACCTCATTGTTTGCTCTAATGGGAAGTTTTAAATGCTAATGATATTTGTTAAACTAACAACTATCCTGTGTTTCACTTAGGTAAAGTGGAAGCTCATCAGGTGGATGGAAGTCGTCATTTGGGAAGACGATGAGTACAAAGATGTGTGTAATGAGCCAGAACTCTTATTATGGCCTCATCAGTCTAGCAGTTAATGACAGGAGAAAGTGCAGAAAAAAATAAAGTGTGTTTAAAAGATGCATGTGAACTGCCAGGAGTGTGACTTATCCCTGAATCAAACTGCCAGCCAACTCTACTCATTACAGGTCGAGAATATTTTAACTTGGCATCAACATCAGCTCCCAATTAGCCCCAAAGTTGCAAACAAAAAATATCTCCTAGCAAAGATATACAAGTTCTGACAAACAACACATTTAATAGATATAGATCAAAGTTCAAACACAATCACTCATGGCTCAAACACCATCTGCACTGCATTTCAGCTTTCTTCAATTCAAAAATACAATTGATTACCACTGTCTGACATTACCACTAATCTGACAGCAACTACAGACACGCCATACTACAGAGGGCAAACCCTGCGCTACCGCATGCCATAGTTCTCTTCTAACTTTACAGTGCACTGTGGTGGACTTACCAGCTGAGTCCTTGGCACTGTGTGTCATGTAACCTGCAGGAGGAGGTAGGACTGTGTATATCCGCATGCTGGGATAAGCTGCACTCTGTGTCTGTGCTGCACCCCCTGAAACAGACACGACATAAGCAAAGGAAGACAATGAACCTCAATGTTAAAAGCAGAACAGTGGCAGCAAATCTGTTTTGGGGGTAATATGTGTATTTAGACAAATGAAAATTAAACTGAGGGAAATATTTCCCCCACTTTTGCTAACAAAACGTTTTATGAATTCAGATCTTACCACCAGCAGAGTTTTCTTGACAGGCATTTCTTTTCACATAGGTCTTCTTGGCTAGGGCATCCACAGTGCGTGGTGGACTAGGTTCCTTCCCCTGTATGGGAACTGCAGGGTAAAGCTTCTGGAGTACTTTTGATTGAAATACTAAGAGACATAAAACAAAGGGCAGAACAAAACACTATAATGTGACACCATGGCATTGCAAGACACTGGAGCTTCTAAACTCCTTTCTAAACTCTGCAAGCTTGACAATCCAATCCAATGTCTTGCCTAGGCTTCATTTTCAGAGCAAGTTATCAACTTCAGAATGAAATACGACGTTAAAGAAATGCTATTTTACCAGTAACATCTACACATATCATCAAGACGCCTCGCTACTGCAGAGGTCTGCACGAAGTTTTTTTTTACAGGGCCTGGTCAGCGTAACCTGCTTCTGACATAGACTTATGACTTGGTGTTGAGTAAAGTAATCGGAGCACGATAAGAAGATTCAGACGGTACAACCAATTTGACAGTGGAGCACGTGCGTTTGTTTACAACCAGGGGACTAACTTACCTCACGCGAGACTTAGCCGATCTAGCTACGTTAGCTGATAGCAAACACAACCAGAGTTTTTGTACAAATGTTCTAATGCTGAGGGCGACCATGATAATGCTCACCTTCTTTCCTATGTGCCATATTGACAGATCGTGTTGACAACAGACGGAAAAAAGAAGCAAACGTGAATTGTGCAGATAGCTAGGAAGCTAGGTTATAGCTAATTTGCTACTAAGCTAACGTTAGCTGAGTTAGCTAGCCACTACGCTCGCTTTTAAATAGAATAGCTTCATAGCGGCGAGGTCTCTACATCACATGTGCGGGTGAAACTACAACGTTTTGCAAGTGTAAATGTAATGTTAAGAACTAACCAGAACTTCCTAAAAGCAAGTAAACTACGCTAGCTATAAAGTGCAGCAATTTTGCCGACGTCGCCAGTTACCAGTTACTCCACCAGCTACCGCACACAGTGCACTAAAGCTAAAACAGGGAAATTCTCAAGTCTGGATACGCTGCGCCATATTCCATTCAATGTTATAGTGATTCAAGGTTGTCTAACTGTCAGAGAAGATATGTGTACTTTAAATCACTAATTAATATATTTTCTGAATTAGTCAAATCTATTCTTAAAATCGGCATATAAAGCAGAAGTGTTCAATCTGTAGGAAAAGAAATAAGTGCAGGTTCTTCTGCTTGTGTGACATTAAATGCAGTTACGGATTACACTGTCACTCCAACGATCTAAATCTAAATCCACATGTCTTGCTGCTAAAATATTTAAGGCAAATTTACTGTTAACCTCAACTGCCAACTTTCTTTCATAAAGTATAACAGATTATGCATCAGACTACTAGAGCTCCCCATGTGTTTGGATCCTGTAACAACAGTGGTTTTGGGCGTGCGCACACCAAGCCAGCTGTAGGATGGGGTGGGAGCGAGATGAGAATACTAAACGGGCGCCTCATGGCTCAGCATCAGCACCGGATTGAGTTAGGATTTGCACACCCTCCAAACTTGGCTTGGGACCTCAGCATGTGAAGCTTTGCAGGAGGAGGATCCACCTAGAATGTCAGCTCTGAAGAAGGTAACCTTCCCTGTTTCTTTATGAATCTTTCAGCTGATGTTTAACCTCAATGTAACATGTAGGATCCAGAGATTGCATTTATCACCCTACTGTGAAGGAGAAGATGTTTGCAGTAGTGCAAAAATGGGTGTGTGTATAACCTGTTAGGTTGCAGGATTGTCCTAGTTGTATAAGGTAATCATACTTTGGGACTATTGGCTTTTGATAATAAAAGTGTAAAACCATTAATTATTTAAGGAAACAAAATCTTTCATCACTTTTGCATGCACATTAATTTTGCTCACTCCTCTCCCTCTGGATTTAATTCCTGCACTTACATTTACCTCTGAAGCAGAGACTTGGGTGAAGAGCTTTTCAGGCAGAAAAAAACCCTCTTAACACATGGTTAACTTCTCAAATAGACGTTATGTCTTGGTCTGATCTTCCCGAAACTCCTTTGGTGCTGCACTGTCACACAATACTGTATGTACCACGTCGACTGTAGTCTCTGTGGGTGGATGAGCTTCACTGACTGTGTCTGACAAAGCCTAAGCCCAGCTCTGGCAATCCTGAATGAGAGCAGAGATCCATGCAGCTTATACAAAGAAGAGTTGTTGGTTTTATAAGAATAAAAAAACTATGCAGTGGACAAGATATTAAAGAGCAAATGCACAATTCACACAAGCATGCTGTATCAAGTATTAGGACTAGTACTCAAGTGCATGGATAATTATTGCAGGTTTGGGAATTAAACCTCTTTTGTTGTTAGGCATGTTGTTAGGAATGTTGTAAGATTAGAAATGGTTAACCGCCTGTTTGTGAAAATGGCTCATCATCACTTTCAGTTAAACACTGACACATTGTGTTGTTTAAGATTCAGTGCAGTTGCAAGTATTGATATCTCATCTCCAATAGATTCCCATGATTGAGCGACACAAAAGAGATAGGAAGTTATACAGAATGTCTGCTTCAGCACTGCTGTCGAATTCGCAGCAAATACCCCATACTCAGTGCACACTGTGAGTGATAAAGTGCTGGCTGCCAGCACTCACATCGTCAGACATCATAATCACAGAGGTTCTAAAAATAGGGAACCATATTCATTGCAAAGCTTTAGAAGCGCAATTGTCATATTGCTGTTCACTCTCATCGCTAAAAGTTTTACCAAGATACTCCATGATGCTGTATTCATGTCTTGTTCAGTAATACAAAAAGTCCTTATTTTTAGACAGAAGTGGTCAGGCAGCCTTTCTTCAGTGGATGAGAATTGAATTTAAAAGAGTGCGCATTGCACAGCAGTTCAAACATAGGAGCTGCATTTTCTGCCCTAGTAACAAACATGTTTTGTTTTTTTGTCCTGATAAAGTCTCCCATCTTTATTCATTGTGCAGGCTGCTACTGTAAAGACTGTGACAACGGCAGTAACCAGTCAGGAACAAATGGGCTTACTTTAAACCAATTAGAAGCTATTGTTATCTTGGTGTGTGTGTAGCTCTGTGTGTATATTTTAGGTCTTATTGTGTTTTCTGTGCTTAATGTCAAGAGAAGAGAAATGTGGATTGACAGATGTAAAGTGATAAATATCTCACCTCAATAAGTCTCTTGGTATGTGACTGAAAAATATATAATCACTTAGCAGCTTTAGAAGGCTCCACCCTTTACCTGACCCACGTGGCAATGAAAGCCTGATGATTTATACATGATTTATACACCTAGTACCAGGCAATTTCATTACTTAAAAAATGGTAGGCTATGTTTACTTTCAAAGAACGAAAAACACAAATGTGTTGGAAACTGACACTATTTCCTCTCAGAAATACTTTGGCATTGAAAGTAGCTTAAGGTTTTTAAATTGCTTGCTTACACACACATGCATGAACACACAGAGCTGACAGAGGGAAGCTTCTGTGGACTTTGCCTACTCAGGGGTGACATTGAAAAGGGTCTCATAATCTGTCTAAAGATGCATAGCAAACTTGAAATGGTACATTAATGTCTGTGGTGATGTAAGTTTTAGTCCACAGGGTAAGAGGGGCAGTGGTGTATGTTAGTCTGACTGAAAGTAAATGTTGAAACATTCAGCAGGCTCTTTTCTTATTCATCCACTCACTGTGACAGATGTGTTTCTGTTTTCTCATTGCATGTTCCATTCTTCTTCTACTCCTACTCTGTCATTTCAGTACTTTCTATTACTTTACCTACTACTCATGCACTCTTTTTCACCTTCTTTCTTGGTCCCATCTTTCTTCCTCTGCCAATGCGTTCCTCCCATTTTATGTCTCTATTCATCCCCTGATGAATGTCCCACTGCATATGTAATACTTTGGCTCAAGTACAGGGAATGGGAATGGGTATGGAGGGGGGAGCAGAGCTTTATGAATCTAATCATGCAAGAGTGCTACAGTAGGTGTGTGCGTATACACTAGAATATGTTGTGTGTCTGTGTATACCTACACAGTACTACTTAAATAATTTCTGTTGTACTATGGCGAGCACAGATTTTCTAGACAGGTAAGAGTAATTGCACTGTCCTAGGGTTACTCTTAGTAAAGTTAGCCAGATGTAATTAATTACAAGATTCACTAGCGAACTGGCATACTGCAGTATATGTAATCCTTTCTATGCTATTTACAATATACATGTCCAGGTTGATGCCACTTTGTAATATCATCATTTATTGAGATTTTACCAGACTGTCTTTCACAGCCGGACTGGTTCATTTTTATCTTAACACTAGCTGTCTTTTAAATGTTTGCTCAGCAGAGAGATGACTGTCTCACACTTGTCAGCTGTAGGCCTTTGAAGCTCTCTGACTGGAAACAAAGGTGAAGGATGTCATGGTTTGACGGGGATTATAAATTTGTCATAAAGCCCATTGTGTTAATACTGTCAAAAATTAAACCCCCTTGTATTTTGCAGTGTACTTTCTTTTCCATTGTTGAGAATACAGTGGTGTTTGAACCATTGTAAATTTGAAACTTTCTCTATTTTGAATATATGTAACCTAAAATGTGATTTTTACTCAAGCCCTAGTATTAGATAAAGGGCACCCTAATACACATATGTTATGTATTGTTGTTGGGAATATTTGTGTGTGGCAAGAGTATGTAAGCTGTCTATAAGCCCTATTAGCCCTCAACATTGGCTTAGGGGGAATTTAAACCCATTGGTTACCATGTTACAGCTTTAAATTAGGTTTGTTATTGGACTTCTTTGCATTAAAACGTTGCTTTGGGTTTTTGGATTAAGTTCAAGGCTTTGACTTGGCTAACACTTTTGTTTGCTTTAGTATTCCTTTAGTATTGCTGCATGATGCACTTTTTGCTTAGGTTTAGTTCACAGATTGGTAGAATTTGCTTTTTAGCTCAGAATTGCACATACATCATTGATGGCAAGATGACCTGATCCAGAGGCAGAAAAACAGGCACAAAGCATGATACTGCCATTACCATGTTTCACATATGGTTCTTGTGATGGAATTTAATGGTCATTGCAATTGAAGCATGTAAGTTCTATATTGGTCTCGTTTGCAGAACATTTTTTATTGACTTATACACATGGCCATCACCAAACTGTAGATAGCTTTTTGGAGAAGAGCGGCTTCCTCCTTACATTTCTGCCATGTACAACATTGTGTTTCAATGTTCTCCTGATGGTGGACTCAAGAACCTTTATATCAACATCTAAAAAAGAGGCCTTTAGTTTTAAAAATATTGCTCATGTCTCTAGTCTTTGTCTGATCTTTGTTAATTGACCGCTACTGGGGAGATTAACAATGGTCTTAAATACACAACATGTACACAATCTGCCTGACAGTCAAATGCTGTGTCCACATTATAGAATGGAGGAGTTTTTCAGGTCAGAAGATGTCATCTGGAGGAGTTCTTAAAGAGAAAGTTAATCGCCATACCTCCTTAGTTTCTTTGTAAGAACAACCAGATGACATCTAAACTGACATGGAGAGTTTCAGCTAGAAACAGAGGGTAATTTTATTTGATGGAATACATTCTAGTTGTAACTTAACTGTTGGAATAATTGATGCCTATGCTAAACAATGCCCAAGTTCCAAAATGTGACATTAACATATGTAAATAATTCTAAACACAAACAGATCTGAGTCTCTGTCTGCTCTCTCAGTCTGTTGTATGACTTTTCTAATGCTCTCAGAGACTTTTCTGATCCGTCAGTCCATAAACAGACCTACCTTTGGGCTCTGCATGTCTACAGAATACACATTTGTGCCTGCCTGTCCTTATAGTACATCCAAGGCCCACCGACAGGTTTCCGCAAACTGACTAATCATAACAAACGTTATGGTGTGAGGGGGGCTTAAAGAGACAGAATCTAAAAAGGCGTTTCATACAGAAATGAAACATATAAAGGCCCATCATAGAAAAATAAGCGTCAGCAATTGTAAATTGTCTAGAACAATTATTGTGCAGCCCCAGAATGCGAATATCTGTGAAAAATGGTAAAGAGCATTGTTTGCTCTGACATCTGTCTACCTTACTGTATATGTCTTAAACTATGGGTCATTCTCCATTGTTTTTATATCAAAATATTAGTGTGAGTATTATAAGTTGGCTTTGTGGGTATTTTGAGAGATCTCAGTTTCACAATTCATCATCACCTACATCCATACTCATTTCTCTGGTGGTAGAGTAAGTACATATACCAAATATAGTACATTAAGTTTGCTGCTTCACCTTGTCACTGTGTCATACATGAGCGTGGATTGAAAAAATTTAGTTTGTTACTGGCACAGCTTTAGAGAGGTTTAAGTGTAAGTCTGGTAATTTTCAAGGCCCTATTATGTGGTATTTTACTATTCGAGTGTTGTGTTGAATGCAGTTTATGATATTTTGCCCAGTTGTTTCTGTTCTATTTCCTACATATTACTAAGGCAATTGCTTACATTACAAACCTTGCAACATAATCTTCTGCTCAATTTGTATGTGACTACATTTCATAGCTTGATTGTTTAAGAAGCTAGCAGACAGCACTTGAGACACACAGGAAGAACTTTGATATGCACTGTAGTGACTCCACTTCTCACCCGTCCCCTCAGATCTCCATTAGCTCACTATGAATTGCACTGTAGCTCTCAGCAGCAGGCACCAAGATATCCTATTATACATTGCAACTTGTGATAATTGCCTGTACCCAGCAGTAATAGTGTGTGAAGACTGGCAGCAAGTCAGTATGTTTATGTGTATTTGCCTGTGTGTTTATGTGCCCAGTTTGTAGACAGGCATTTGCTATATGAGTGTTCAGTAACAGGACAACATGGTGGTGGAGAGGTGAGCACTGCTGCCTCACAGCTGAAAACACCTTTTGTTAAAATCCACCTTTCTGTGTGGAATTTGCATGTTCTTCCTTTGCTTGCGTCCTTCCACAGAGGTTGTGTTAATTGATTACTCTAAATTGCTTGTAGGTCTAAATGTGACAATGAAATATTGTCTGTGTGTCAGTGTCTGATAGACTGTTGACCTTTCCAGAGTGTACCCAACCTCTCGCCCAAAGACAGCTGGAATAAGCTCCAGCACCCATTCGATCCTCAACAAGCAGTTGAGATAATGGATAGCATGAATTTGCTGATGTTATAAATTTACTTTTGCAGGTCAGCTTTTGCATGAGTTACATTATGGAGGCTATTTCTGATCCTCACTCTCCAGTCTCATGAGGCAGGCTCCATCAAACACCAGACAAAACAATCTCCCAAAAAAATGGACTTTCATGAGGAAACTAATCAGTACTTTTAAATGTGGGGTCGTTTTCAGAGAGCTGATTTCACACGGAAAACCTTCTTCGTGGACTCAAATGGTGTGTGACTCACCTGAGTTGGTCCATTTGATTGTGCATCTCAGTTAATGAGCATGCATTTAGTTGTTTCTTCTTCCATGACTACCTCAACAGGCTTTGTAATTGTCTCTCTTTAGTGCTCTTATACTGTAAAGTACGTCTGTCTGAGAGAGGCACACACCTCAACAAATGCTTTGTTCAAGACTTGTAACTATATTACAACCAACAAACAAAAGAATTCAAAAAATGTCTGTAGGCCTGTTTTTTGTTCTGATTATTCTCAGAAAAAAATCACCGGAACCATCTGAATTACTAAAATATTTGCACTATAGTGCATGCCATGTGCTATTAACTGCTCTAACCTAAAAGCTCTGCTGTCTAATTTTTATTTGATGATTGTGGATAAATCATATGTATTAGCATTCTCAAAATATAACAGCTTGAAATACGGAAAATAAAAAGTAAATAAAAAGAAATTGCTACGAAATAAAACAGAAGAAGAAATATCTACTTTCAAGTCATTTCATATCTATACAGATTCCTTTTATTGACTGCCTCAGGGATCCCAACTAGATGCATTGGAGCAGCATGATAGTAAACTGCAGCAACATTGCCAAATGGAGCCTTTTATGAACTCACACACTCAATAGGGTTTGAAGACTCATTCACAAGACTGGGCTTTTAGTCCTAAGGGCATTGCTTTGAATTTTCATTGATGGTCTTTTTTAAATTAATTAATCAATTAATTAATTATATTTATTTAAGTCAACCTACAGTAGACATACAGTAAATCCATATACCCTAAATGTCTAACCAGATATATTACTGTTTTTGTATACAGTATCTCCTAGTTATATTTCTTTATATCTTGTTAATCTCTTTTTGTGTTCATCCCAAGAAAAGGACAAACAAATGGATAAACGGCTGCCTAATGCATTTTTGTATGAGCAATTAGACACCTTGATGGCAGACTCCAATCCTTTTAAAGCGTAAATGAGAGGCGAGTGACACCTCTGTGTCTGAAACGCTCGAGTGTGTCCCTGACAGTTCATTTTCCACACTCCTCCAGCACAAGCCTCCTGCCAGCCAGCCAGTCAGCCAGCTATCCAGCATTACTTACAACTTTACATCATGCAGGTGTTTGAGTCTTTAGACTAATCACTGCATCTCTCATCTCCACAGATTCATCTATTTCAACTTTCTTGTCAAGTTGTTTACTGACAGGGGCATGCATATAGACAGTACTTTCATGCCAGTAAAATGAGAAGACAGGATGTAAGTATTCTAGCTGATTGTTCTCACATCAAATATCTACAATAACAAATAAATTTACTCTTTTGTCTTAGAGAAACAACTCTAAAGATCTCTAAAAAGATAATTTTGTATGAAGAAGTAGAATTTTTTTCAGTTCATAAAGAAACACCTCAAAAAGATCAACGGGTTTCGGTTTGTCCTTTAATAGGTCGCCACGGCAGAACGTGTTCTGCATATGGATTTGTCCTGAGTTTTTATGTTGCACCCTCCCATTTTTTTTTTATCC
This sequence comes from Channa argus, assembly GCF_033026475.1. NCBI lineage: Eukaryota > Metazoa > Chordata > Actinopteri > Anabantiformes > Channidae > Channa > Channa argus. The sequence continues at coordinate 7,722,449 of NC_090212.1, forward strand.
GAGTTTCGGACCCGCACCAAGGTGGCCTTTGGTGGCTGGGTGGGACCACACCTGGTGAGGTGGGATTCCATCTCACAGCCTTCAGCATCCCAACCCACTGCAGTAAATCTATAGATACATGGATTTCATTGGATGGTAATGTATATGCTTGTACCTTGTTACTGTTGCATTGACATCATAATGCTATAGGCATATAACTAGGAGATACTGTATACAAAAACAGTAATATATATATTTTTTAGCCTAATATCTGGTGAATAATCACTTCCTCGTGAATAGAGGCTGTTCTTCAGGTTGAAATAAAGTATTTATCGCATGATTGGTTACTTAAGAGGAAGCTAAGGTGTCTTAAGCACTTATATGAGCAAATGGATGAGGTACCGTAAGAGAGGTTAAGGATAGGAATATACAATATTCTTGTAGCTCAAAAACTCTAAGCAATCTAAAAAATCTACTATGCAGAACAAAATATTTAATGTATTAAGAATATTAAAAATAACTCTCATTACAAACTGAGTTTGAGGATTTGGCATTAACTAAGTTGACTGAATTATGGACCAATGCAGTGTTTTCATACAGACTAGTAAGTGTCTATTGTCCTATTGTGCTCCTCCTGTATGAATAATGTAGAGGATTGATAGCTTAGTGAAAATCCCCAGAGAAAAGCCATTAGGGTCCATTTCTATTTTTTTATCCCCAGTTTTCTCTTTCTTTTCAAGAGGTCCCTTTTTATATGCACCTCTCTTTAATTAAAACAGACACTTATCTGATGGGTCTTGTTCAGTGGCAGAGAGGAGTAAAATAACTGAGAGGCAGTGGTGGTAATCACCAAGAGCAAATGTAAAGGACTGTTAACACCAGAGAGAAAGTAGAGGAGATCTGACTATCTTATGAAAGTCATTCTGGATAAAAAAGGGCCTGCCAGTCAGATGCAAGGGCAGAAAGCCACTGATAGCAACTGCTGAGCCACCGCTACTTTTTAGTAGAAATCCTTTTGTGCGCTGTGAACACCAATAACGCTATTCAGTGGGATTATACATCTGCAAACAAATGATTCAGCAGTATTTCCCAACAACAAGACATAAACTGTTTACTTACAGATGACAGAAGATTGTAGCAAAATCCTTGCAGCTAAGATATTAAACGTTAGATTAATTACATTTTAGAAAACTTCTCACAGAATAGATTGTGTGCATTTGTTATTGATTAGTATGACCAGGCTTATGAGGATTGCAATAACTGGCTGTTGTGTTTGCTGGTCCAACGACATAGCAAAGCAGCTGATGAAACAGAGAAAACTTCCCAAATTGGGCCCATTGATGTGACCACACCAGATTGAGTGATTACATTGCCACCCTTCCCCACACATCAGTTGAGCAATATTTTATCTCTAAGCAGCTCCATCCCAATGGTTTGTTAATACAGTATATCATATTTTCTTTCACACACCATTTAACTTCCCTTTGACTCTTTGAAGATTGAATCAAAGATATAAGTTTTAAAAATGAGCCTTCCACACTCATATTTACACTGGGGCCATTTATGGCTCTGCTGCTCAGATCACAGTGCAGAAGAAAGGTCTTACATAAATACAGGAGCAACTTCTTTTGATGCAAATGTTGTGATAGATATGTGTTTGTTGCTACTGTGCAACTGTGGGTCACAGCATGGCTTAGTGTCTTCCCTCTGAGCTCCACCTTGTTTATCTGCTTCGAGCTGCAGTTGATATTAACATCTTTCCCTTTCCCACTCTCTTTCTTCCCCCACCCTTTTGTTGTTTCTTGGAAGGTATTGCCAGGCATACTGCAGAAACATTGCTGTATCTTACCAGACAGGAACACAGGTAAGGACCAAACAGATGCACCCGTCCCACCCCCCACCCCTTTACTAAACACATCAGTAACACACAGAGCTGAGACAGAAGAAGAGAGACAGTGGGCGTAATGAGTGGGTAGTGATTCTTGGAAATGGATGCTCAGTGAGTGGGTCACATTTGTCTGTTCATTATGTGTGTGTATTCTGTACATCTGTGAGTTCACACCTCATCTGCTGGCTATATATGTTCTTAAGGACATGTTTTTGCCAAACAGCTTTTATTTATATTGACTCTCTATACTCTTCTATTTGACCCCAAACTGACCACTTTGGGATACTTACAAAACAGTGTTATTTTTTTACCGCTAGCAAAATGGGGTTATCCATGTGGTCTAAACTATTTAAAATTATTTACTTGTCAGAGCGATAGTAAAAATTGAGATAGCTGTTACGAACTTCTAATGATTACAGGCTTCTTCACATTATTGCAGGTGTGAAGAGGTTGCTGATGAAATTGAAGAGCAGCGAGATATACTCAGGTACCTGGCTGCAGTCCTCACAGTAACAACGTGTTCTTCCCCTCTAGCCGTTTACTTTTGGGCGACTAAACCTCTCTAACCTCTTGACTGCAATTCGAATGCATGCGCATGTGCTCCACACTATCCATCTCACTAACAAACCTCACTAATGCTGCTCCGTCCTCTAATAAACACTTTGTTCTGCAAACAGTGGGAAGACTGATGTCTACCTTAGATAGTTCTGTTTCTCAGACACATGGTTAGAAAGCTAACCCCATACCCTTCCCGGGGTGAGACACATGCTCAGGAGTACAACAAGAGCACAGCAACCTTGGCAATAAAGAAAGAGTGGGAAAGTTTTCCGTGTTAGAGCTCGGAACTCCAAGGCATAAATGACAAACATAAGACATATCACAGCATAGAATGGATGTTTGATGGGGGATATAGGTAAGATTACCTGCACGTAGGCAGATAAGAAATTTGACAAACCTGTAAATGGACAGGATTGATGGTTATTAGACTATAAATGTTCCGTACACCAGACCTGGGCCAAATTTCAATCCCATCCTGTTTGTTCCTCTTTCCGTTAAAAGAGGTGGAGGATAGGTGGGGTGTGCTGTTATGTATAATCCTCTTTTTATGCCAGGGATGTTCAGTCAGTTGAAGAAAAGAGCTTTCAAAATGTTAGCTCAAGTTTATGTGGAATATTTTATAAAGCGTTTAATGCAGGATGAGTGGCCGTGTGTTTGGTTGAGGTGCCTGGCAGTTGCTGCATGAATATGGAGGACCCAGAGGTGCAGCTGTCCACTGGACTAGGAACAAGGTGTTCTGACAGAGTGGACACGTAGAAATAACCTTATCATAATCTCATGAATATGGATGTCTGATCCTCTGAAACTTTCATCTCTGATATTAGTCGGTTCGAATCTGGCAAGGGTAGCTAATCTGTATCTTTACTTGATGATGTCAGTTTGTATGTTATGGTACAAGTATGAGTGTTAACTTGAGAGCCCCATTAGTGTGAATGCACCTGCAATACATTGCTCTACTACTGAAAGTGTCTTTAGTTTCCTATGTTGCACTGTCAGTAATCCACAGTACTACCTGGCACTTGAATACTCAGCAGTAGTACATTCAGTATCACTTTATCAAACTATTTCCATCAAGGTTCACAGGCTCAGAATCATTCAGCCGCACGTTCCATCTCTGAAAGCATGAGCTTTTGCTGAGTAACTTTAGCAAGACACAGCCATTGACAACCTCAGTGCCCTCAGTAGTTTCTGTGTATTTCTGTCTACCTTGGCATCCTGTTTCCATGACAACACTGCTTGTGGCATCAGTAGATTCATGTGTCCATTTTTACTAAACAACACTTCTCTTCACTGATTGGATGATGTAGGACTCACATATTTGGATTTTTTTTAAATGGACAGCATAAATGGGATGAGGATGTACATAAGTGAGTACAGTAGTGTTGAGTGACGCTCTAAAGTGAGACGTGAGTTGAAAAATTTAGCGTGGGACTTGAGGATGGAAGAGGGGTGGAGTATCTGGAAAATGATGAAAAGCAAGTACGAATAGAGGAGACTTTGAAAGCAGTGGCCATGAAAAGATTGGTATCTCCTGCTGGTGAATATGATTAAGAATCTGCAGTGTGTGTGTATGTGTGTACATGTTCTTTGCTATACTGTACTCTGTCTAGCAAGGGGCGCCCTCTTCTGGGCAGTCTCACAGCACTCAAAAATACCCATGTCCTCCACAGAAACGCCTCACTGAGCTGCTCGCTGCTTCTGAATGTCTGGTTTGAAATTTTGTGCAAAGAAGATAGAGGGATGAGCTTTATCATAATCTTACACACTCTGTCTTACTTATCAATTTGTTCCTCTCCTAATGTTCTCTATAAACAGAAGCCTTTGTGCTGATGAGCTCTCAGTATTCAAACGCTACAAATTCATTATTTCTATTAATAGAAAATAATTCATGTGGGAATATTTCACCATTCTGTTGCCATTTTTCTTGTACATTTTGCATTTCTGGCATCTTTTATGAGATTTACAGTGTATGGTTACTCCTGAAAGACATGCTGACTGTTGCTTTCTGGAAAGCCTTCTGTCATCCTTTGCGGTGTGTGAACACTTCTGCTTTGCATTCGTGGCCTTATATCCTCATCGATTTTTTTTCTCCCTTGAGTCTCACAACCCACCTTTAACTGAATTGCATTCATACAAAAATACACACATAAACACACACATTCCCATTACCCATTGCCCCTATTAACAATTCCCAAGTGATGAGCTCTGTGTGCAGGTAAGTGTACCTAGTATTGTTATTTGTCCTGCATTTCTTTACTATTATCAGAGTGTTAGTTTTATTAGTAACATTTTAATCTCATGCAGTACTATAAAATACAAATTCTCCAGTTGCCCATTTGGTTTGCTTTAATTTAATGTGTGGAAAAACAAGCATTCAAGGATTCAGGAAAGAACAATACAATACTGCAAAGTATTTGAGTAGAATATAAAATAAACGCCTTCAGTATCATCTCAAAGTGACATTTGGGATGGTTTCAAGCTCAATAATAAATATATTTTCATAAATGTCAGTCAGGGGTTTCTATCATTAAATGTAGCTTTGTGACTCAAATGCTAGTAAACTTGTTAGGTTAAAAATACAAAATTAACTTTAATTATCTAAATCCACTATTTTGTGTCAGGGCTTGTCTGAAGACTTGTTGCTGTGGAAACACATTGGCCATGAGGACTCGGGCAATATTGGGTAGACATTAGTCTATTACAGAGCAGTGGAAATTTTTAGGAGATGAAAATCTTAACATATTAGGGAATTTATGCTTTAAAATAGTCTTAATAACCTAATAGTGTTTAAAAATGGGAGCCTTTAAGGAACATTTTCTATCTATTTGTATTTGCCATCTGAAAGGTGTGTTCTCATCCACACACAACTAAAGTCTTTGAACTATTCAGGCTCTTCCCTTTACCTTACTTAGCCTCGATTTAGAGACACAGCCTGTCCATCTTAATCCTTCACATGTCCTGCCTGAGCCTCCCAGTCCCGCTGTGAATCTCACTGACACAGGAGTGAATCAGCAGCTGTTCTATTAGCTTGCGTAATTACCAGGCGAGCTGTTGCTTTCCCTCCGAGTGTGTCCAACTTGCTTTTGTACGCATAAACTGTGCACAGACACATATTCTTTATGAACACAGCCAGTCAGTGCACAACGTGTCCTCAAGCACACATGATACCAATCTCTAGCAAAGTGAGTCAACTAGGGAGAGCCTGACTCTTTCTGATAGCTCTCAGAGTCCTTGATGCCAACTCTGTATGCTCTTCATAGCCACTCACCAAAAGAGAAAGACCCCAAGAGAAAAACTGTATCAGAAAGTTAAAAAGAATAAAACATATATAAAGAAATATATAAAGAGTATTTGCAAAAGGATTAATGAGGATGGTTAAAAACAACACAAAGATGAGAGAATGAATGAGAACTGAAGGAGTATAGTAAGTAGAACTGTGGATCGTGTGTGTGTGTGTGTGTGTGTGTGTGTGTGTGTGTGTGTGTGTGTGTGTGTGTGTGTGCGCGCGCGCCAGCAGCCCTCAGGAGCTCTCCTCATGTCTGCTAAACTCTCGACTGCTGTAGTTGGTAATGAGTCCTCTACTATCTCTCCTCCTCAGCCTTCCCTACTTTCCCTACCTTTTACTGTTAGTCTGTACCCTCGGCTCTCACCTCCCCTGCCCCCTCGCCCTCTCTCTCCTCCTCTGCACTCCCTCCAGCTCCGCCAAGGTGTACCCACTGAACTGTTACAAGAGTGGGTAGCTCTGAAACATGGCCTCCACCTCCAGGCCTGTCTCTCTGTGCAATTGGACTGCCACAGCACCAAATTGATTGTAAGCAAATATGACACAGCATAATGGATTAGAGGGCAGCTCAGCAATTCTTTCTGAACATCTCCCACATGGTATCAGAGATCTCTAAAATAGGACATGCTGGTCAAGATGTAGTGTAGCTGAATATTCATGATGCAATGCCTGTGGACTTGAACATTGAATTTAAGTTTAGATGAGCTGTAGAACATGGCAGGATTTTGTGTCTAACCAGACATTGCTTTGGTCACTGTTTTTAGAATGCAGTAGGGGAGGTGGTGAGAAGTATAAGATTGTTCTGAAGTGCTGATTCACGTGATCTTAGCTGGTTGTTGGTTACTCGATTGTTGTTAGCTCATGGTGTTGGTTTTGTATGTAAGCAAATAGAATTTAATTGTAAGCCCTGATTAAGCAGCAAACAATTTGCTCTTTGTGGGGGCAAATGTACAGTAGAAGTTCAACACAGTGTTAGATCAAGGGACAGTGGATTCATACCCACTGTGAAGGCAAAGCCTTTTTAGACAGTAATGTTATCATACAATAGTACAATAATCCTTCCATGTGGAATTTACTCATTGAAAATTCGTATTGATGTGTATTAATGTGAATTGTAGGGGGAAAAAATCCATTTATGTAGTAATCTAAAAACAGTGTGTGTAGTACACTTACCTGTGTGTGTGCTTCATCTCTCTGTAGGGGCTTCTGTCAGTTAACTACTCACTATCTGACTGGAGGACAGCTGGTCTCTGTAGTCTGTCTATCTCAGCTTGTCCCTGACTTAATGAGTGAGCTGGGAGTAAGCTTTGATTTAACGCTGAGTCACTCTGTTCCAAGCTGCTCATTAATGGATGCATTACGGTGGCAGGAAATGAGAGAAATAGGAGGTGGTCCTCTTATTGTTGCTGTGTTGACAAACCTATAATTCCCTCTAATTCTTTCTGCCTGCCTCCTCACTCTTCCTCTTCTTACTTCAGCAGTCACACTCCCACACATTATGTACACACACTTTATGATGGTGCATTCATTAGCAGACATTCAGTTCACAAGCTAAGCTGTATGTCTCCACTGATGCCAGATATAGATGGTCCAGCTGTGGAGCTGTGGACCCCATCCAGACACTCTGAATTATTGTTTCCATCCTCCATTAAGAATGATTTCTTTGTGGGCATAAGCAGGGATGAGCATCTTTCAGGAGGAGAATGGCAGTAAATTTTGAGTATTAAAGGTGGTGCTACAGGAAGCATTTTTAAACATGTTATTGTTAGACCGCTCTAGATCAGTTTACAGGCATTTTTACAAACCATGAAAGCTGCCTGAATGTTTTGCACCACATGAAAATGTGGCCCATATAGCATATTGACCGTATTTACTGTAAGTGATTATGTGTTTATTTTACATGTATTTGGATGAGTGATAGAAAGTGAGATGACTGGGCATTTTTTCCTTGAGGAACTTGAGGCTAAAACTGCTCTGCGGCCCATTACCTGAATGTTAATACTATAACACTTAATACTACCCTCCATGGAATAGCCAGATAAAATTGGGGTTGTAAGGTGATAGAAAGGAATGATTGTAAAAGCTTATCTGAAATCTGTAGAGTGGTTGACCAGTTAGATAGTCCAAACAAAGTTGGCTAGTATTTGTCTGTGTCTGTGTGTGTGTGCGTGCACACCTCCACGAGTGTGTGCATGGAGGTGGTGATAGTGAGAAATAGCGAGTTGTCTGCTATGGTTGAATGGTCTCAAGTGTCAGACTTTAAGTTGAAACACACTGCAGACTTTGTTTCACAGTTTGTCTGGGTAAAGTGTCATCCACAACTATTGTACATGTCAGAAATTGTTTCTGTCAAAATGACGAAGGTAGAGACTTTCCTCTCCAGTTTTAAAGACCAACTTTTATGTGCTCTACCTAGCTCAGTGAACACAACGTACCTACTGCACCACACATGTTGAAATGAAATCAGTGAATATACAAAACTTTCTCCGTGTGTGAGTGTGCGCGTATGTGTATAAGTGACAGGTAGTAATTCATTGTGAAGGTCCATTTAGCAGCAGTTAATGGCAAGAGAGAATCTATCACCCATATATTTTTTCAGTTAGACCCTTCTCATGTAAGTACATTATCTTGTACTTCTCTCTTTCACCTTAATTGCATGCCTTTCCACACTTTTTAAAGTTGACCAGTAGAGTACAGTGTATTGATTTTCCATAGGTTGCCATTTTGAAGCGCCGAGTGCAGTACTTGCTCTCCCTATCTGTCAGTTAGGAGGGCATAATTTTCACTTTACCTTTCACCCTCACTTTTAAAAATACTATTTCTGTCCTTTGTACAATTCCATCAGATTCATTTAAAAGACTGAACTGTGACCTCTCACTGCCCAACCACAAAAAGCTCTGAGTTAATCAAAGTGTTGAAAACTGAAGACTCAGCTCAGGGATAAAAAAAAAAACGAAAAACAGCATTTTTAGATATAAAATCAGGTGCTGTATTTATTAGAACTGATTATTGATTGAGGTCAGTACCATGGTAGCTTGATTATTTTATGCAGAGTGACAATAATCAGAAAGGAAACTATACTGTAGGTAATTACTGGCTTAATTTAACATATGGCTTTATAATATGGAACAGATAAAACTAATGTAATCAGAATGTGTTATGTAAATGGTTTATAACTTAATTTTGTCTCACCCGCAAAAAACCCAAATCCAAGTCATTGGTTAGTTGAATGTTTAGTTGAGTTTTTTCCTACTACAATATACTGTACAGGTTTGCAATAAATAAGATTTCTCATCTGACCTTAGGAATCATAATGTAGGGCTGTAACAAACTCTTTAAAACTCTACGCTGCGTAGTCACATTTTTAGTAGTAAATATCCCTGAGTAAAGAACTCATAAGTTCATCTATCTCTCGACAGTGCAATGTCATCTCTAGCCAAGACAGTTATGGAAAACAACATCTAACCCTTTCTGGGGATAAGTCAGATGACAGAGGGACTGTATCAGTTTCTTAGCTGAGTTAAGCCTTAAGTAGAGTTTAGATGACTTACCTAAGATTTACTGTTTTTCTCTAACATCATCCCTTTCTTCCTCCTTTTTTCCTTGTAGACCATCTAGGTACCCAGTGTTCTCAACATGTTTCTAAAGTGACTCCATTTATTTTGCCCCTCATTATTAGTGCAGCAGCTATGCTGAGTTGATAGAACCCATTTGGCAGCATGCCTCTGACACCTGACAAATACAATCAAACTGAGCTCTACCTGTTTGTCTGAATATGCTGTAGGCAAAATGTTGTATGTCTTTTTGTCTTGTACGCACAGCATTTATTTGTCTTATCTCTTCCCTTCACATGTGCACACACAAACAGACATGTCCACTGTCGTTGCTATATAATATTAAGTAAAATGAAACGCGCAGAGGCCAAATCTCAATGCAAGCATTTGTCCTATTGTTTGAACTGTCAGATATTCGGTTTCTCTAAGGTAGGTGATAACTCACCCTCTCACCTCTTACCTAAAGAAAAATGTTTCTGCCTGTCAGCGAGCATTGTTGTCTTTGTAGTTTTTATTGCAGTTCAAATGTACAGTAGTTTTTTTACAATTACTGTGATAGATAACAGTGACCGTGTCTGGTAACAAAATCAGCTTGTTTTTAGAGGAAGTGACATTATCTGTGGGGCTGTTGAAGTCGGTGGGCCAGCGGCGGGCTGTCTGGAGAGGGTAGCTGTAATTTGATTAGGCAGGATCACAGCCACAACAAATGCAAGACAGTGCAGTAAGTCGAATATCAAAGACCTGCGTTTGGCTGTTCGTGAATTTTAATTTCTTCGGTGGAAGGACAAAG